>NC_050476.1:0-328300 GCF_013373865.1 Monomorium pharaonis
GAGGAGCTAAATGATTGGTGTTACGACTAGGGGAGGGGATTGAGGGGGACCCAAAAAAACCAGGAAAAATGCTAACTAAAAAAAAAAGTCGTGGAAACTCTATAACCTAACCCTCTTTGCAAAAAGTTAGGTTTGCAAAAAGTTAGGTTTGCAAAAAGTTAGGTTTGCAAAAAGTTAGGTTTGCAAAAAGTTAGGTTTGCAAAAAGTTAGGTTTGCAAAAAGTTAGGTTTGCAAAAAGTTAGGTTTGCAAAAGTTAGGTTGCAAAAAGTTAGGTTTGCAAAAAGTTAGGTTTGCAAAAAGTTAGGTTTGCAAAAAGTTAGGTTTGCAAAAAGTTAGGTTTGCAAAAAGTTAGGTTTGCAAAAAGTTAGGTTTGCAAAAAGTTAGGTTTGCAAAAAGTTAGGTTTGCAAAAAGTTAGGTTTGCAAAAGTTAGGTTTGCAAAAAGTTAAGGTTAGGTTTGGCAAAAAGTTAGGTTTGCAAAAAGTTAGGTTTGCAAAAGTTAGGTTTGCAAAAAGTTAGGTTTGCAAAAAGTTAGGTTTGCAAAAAGTTAGGTTTGCAAAAAGTTAGGTTTGCAAAAAGTTAGGTTTGCAAAAAGTTAGGTTTGCAAAAAGTTAGGTTTGCAAAAAGTTAGGTTTGCAAAAAGTTAGGTTTGCAAAAAGTTAGGTTTGCAAAAAGTTAGGTTTGCAAAAAGTTAGGTTTGCAAAAAGTTAGGTTTGCAAAAAGTTAGGTTTGCAAAAAGTTAGGTTTGCAAAAAGTTAGGTTTGCAAAAAGTTAGGTTTGCAAAAAGTTAGGTTTGCAAAAAGTTAGGTTTGCAAAAAGTTAGGTTTGCAAAAAGTTAGGTTTGCAAAAAGTTAGGTTTGCAAAAAGTTAGGTTTGCAAAAAGTTAGGTTTGCAAAAAGTTAGGTTTGCAAAAAGTTAGGTTTGCAAAAAGTTAGGTTTGCAAAAAGTTAGGTTTGCAAAAAGTTAGGTTTGCAAAAAGTTAGGTTTGCAAAAAGTTAGGTTTGCAAAAAGTTAGGTTTGCAAAAAGTTAGGTTTGCAAAAAGTTAGGTTTGCAAAAAGTTAGGTTTGCAAAAAGTTAGGTTTGCAAAAAGTTAGGTTTGCAAAAAGTTAGGTTTGCAAAAAGTTAGGTCTCAATAAAGTTGGGTCTCAATAAAGTTGGGTCTCAAAAAAGATGAGTCAAAAAAGTTGGTCCTGAAAAAATTTGGGTCTCAAAAAAGTTGGGTCCCAAAAAATTTGAGTCTGAAAAAAGTTAGGTTTCAAAAAAGTTAGGTTTGAAAAAAGTTAAGTCTGAAAAAGTTAGGTCTGAAAAAGAATAGGTCTGAAAAAAGTTGGGTCTCAATAAAGTTAGGTTAGGTTTGAAAAAAGTTAGGTCTCAAAATAGTTGGGTCTCCAAAAAGTTAGGTTGCAAAAATCCCGGTTAAAGTAAAAAAAATTCTTTTTTCCAACCAAAAAGTAGGAGAGAGGGTTGGTCAAGAAGACCAAAGTTGCTCCTCTCGTCGAGTTCTATAAGGACGCAATGTCAAATCCCGGTGAAAGTAAAAAAAATTATTTTTTACGACCAAAAAGTAAGAGTTAGAGCGTTGGTCAAGAGGACCAATGTTGCTCCTCTCGTCGAGTTCTATAAGGGCGCATTGTCACATCCCCGTAAAAGTAAAAAAAATTATTTTTTCGACCAAAAAGTAAGAAATAGAGGGTTGGTCAAGAGGACCAAAGTTGCTCCTCTCGTCGAGTTCTATAAGGGCGCAATGTCAAATCCCGGTGAAAGTAAAAGAAATTATTTTTTTAACCAAAAAGTAAGAGATAGAGGGGTGGTAAAGAGGACCAAAGTTGCTCCTCTCGTCGAGTTCTATAAGGGCGCAATGTCAAATCCCGGTGAAAGTAAAAAAAAATTATTTTTTACGACCAAAAAGTAAGAGATAGAGGGTTGGTCAAGAGGACCAAAGTTGCTCCTCTCGTCGAGTTCTATAAGGACGCAATGTCAAATCCCGGTGAAAGTAAAAAAAATTATTTTTTACGACCAAAAAGTAAGAGTTAGAGGGTTGGTCAAGAGGACCAAAGTTGCTCCTCTCGTCGAGTTCTATAAGGACGCAATGTCAAATCCCGGTAAAAGTAAAAAAAATTATTTTTTCGACCAAAAAGTAAGAGATAGAGGGTTGGTCAAGAGGACCAAAGTTGCTCCTCTCGTCGAGTTCTATAAGGACGCAGTGTGAAATTCCGCTGCAAGTGAAAAAAATTATTTTTTACGACCAAAAAGTAAGAGATAGAGGGTTGGTCAAGAGGACCAAAGTTGCTCCTCTCGTCGAGTTCTATAAGGCCGCATAGTCAAATCCGGTAAAAGTAAAAAAAATTATTTTTTCGACCAAAAAGTAAGAGATAGAGGGTTGGTCAAGAGGACCAAAGTTGCTCCTCTTGTCGAGTTCTATAAGGGCGCAGTGTGAAATTCCGCTGAAAGTGAAAAAAATTATTTTTTACGACCAAAAAGTAAGAGATAGAGGGTTGGTCAAGAGGACCAAAGTTGCTCCTATCGTCGAGTTCTATAAGGGCGCCATGTCAAATCCCGGTAAAAGTAAAAAAAATTATTTTTTTGACCAAAAAGTAAGAGATAGAGGGTTGGTCAAGAGGACCAAAGTTGCTCCTCTCGTCGAGTTCTATAAGGACGCAGTGTGAAATTCCGGTGAAAGTAAAAAAAATTATTTGTTTTAACCAAAAAGTAAGAGATAGAGAGTTGTTGGTCAAGAGGACCAAAGTTGCTCCTCTCGTCGAGTTCTATAAGGACGCAATGTCAAATCCCGGTAAAAGTAAAAAAAATTATTTTTTACGACTAAAAAGTAAGAGATAGAAGGTTGGTCAAGAGGACTAAAGTTGCTCCTCTCGTCGAGTTCTATAAGGGCGCAATGTCAAATCCTGGTAAAAATAAAGAAAATTATTTTTTACGACCAAAAAGTAAGATATAAAGGGTTGGTCAAGAGGACCAAAGTTGCTCCTCTCGTCGAGTTCTATAAGGACCCAGTGTCAAATCTCGGTGAAAGTAAAAAAAATTATTTTTTACGACCAAAAAGTAAGAGATATAGGGTTGGTCAAGAGGACCAAAGTTGCTCCTCTCGTCGAGTTCTATAAGGCCGCATAGTCAAATCCCGGTAAAAGTAAAAAAAATTATTTTTTCGACCAAAAAGTAAGAGATAGAGGTTTGGTCAACAGGACCAACGTTGCTCCTCTCGTCGAGTTCTATAAGGACGCAGTGTGAAATTTCGGTGAAAGTAAAAAAAATTATTTTTTACGACCAAAAAGTAAGAGATAGAGGGTTGGTCAAGAGGACCAAAGTTGCTCCTCTCGTCGAGTTCTATAAGGCCGCAATGTCAAATCCCGCGAAAGTAAAAAAAATTATTTTTTACGACCAAAAAGTAAGAGTTAGAGAGTTGGTCAAGAGGACCAAAGTTGCTCCTCTCGGCGAGTTCTATAAGGACGCAATGCCAAATCCCGGTAAAAGTAAAAAAAATTATTTTTTCGATCAAAAAGTAAGAGATAGAGGGTTGGTCAAGAGGACCAAAGTTGCTCCTCTCGTCGAGTTCTATAAGGACGCAGTGTGAAATTCCGGTGAAAGTAAAAAAAATTATTTTTTACGACCAAAAAGTAAGAGATATAGGGTTGGTCAAGAGGACCAAAGTTTCTCCTCTCGTCGAGTTCTATAAGGACGCAATGTCAAATTCCGGTGAAAGTAAAAAAAATTATTTTTTACGACCAAAAAGTAAGAGATAGAGGGTTGGTCAAGAGGACCAAAGTTGCTCCTCTCGTCGAGTTCTATAAGGCCGCATAGTCAAATCCCGGTAAAAGTAAAAAAAATTATTTTTTCGACCAAAAAGTAAGAGATAGAGGGTTGGTCAAGAGGACCAAAGTTGCTCCTCTCGTCGAGTTCTATAAGGACGCAGTGTGAAATTCCGGTGAAAGTAAAAAGAATTATTTTTTACGACCAAAAAGTAAGAGATATAGGGTTGGTCAAGAGGACCAAAGTTTCTCCTCTCGTCGAGTTCTATAAGGGCGCAATGTCAAATTCCGGTAAAAGTAAAAAAAATTATTTTTTTCGACCAAAAAGTAAGAGATAGAGGGTTGGTCAAGAGGACCAAAGTTGTTCCTCTCGTCGAGTTCTATAAGGCCGCAATGTCAAATCCCGCGAAAGTAAAAAAAATTATTTTTTACGACCAAAAAGTAAGAGTTAGAGAGTTGGTCAAGAGGACCAAAGTTGCTCCTCTCGTCGAGTTCTATAAGGACGCAATGTCAAATTCCGGTAAAAGTAAAAAAATTATTTTTTCGACCAAAAAGTAAGAGATAGAGGGTTGGTCAAGAGGACCAAAGTTGCTCCTCTCGTCAAGTTCTATAAGGACGCAGTGTCAAATCCCGGTGAAAGTAAAAAAAATTATTTTTTACGACCAAAAAGTAAGAGATATAGGGTTGGTCAAGAGGACCAAAGTTTCTCCTCTCGTCGAGTTCTATAAGGACGCAATGTCAAATTCCGGTGAAAGTAAAAAAAATTATTTTTTTCGACCAAAAAGTAAGAGATAGAGGGTTGGTCAAGAGGACCAAAGTTGCTCCTCTCGTCGAGTTCAATAAGGCCGCAATGTCAAATCCCGCGAAAGTAAAAAAAATTATTTTTTACGACCAAAAAGTAAGAGTTAGAGAGTTGGTCAAAAGGACCAAAGTTGCTCCTCTCGTCGAGTTCCATAAGGACGCAATGTCAAATCCCGGTAAAAGTAAAAAAAATTATTTTTTCGACCAAAAAGTAAGAGATAGAAGGTTGGTCAAGAGGACCAAAGTTGCTCCTCTCGTCGAGTTCTATAAGGACGCAGTGTGAAATTCCGCTGAAAGTGAAAAAAATTATTTTTTACGACCAAAAAGTAAGAGATAGAGGGTTGGTCAAGAGGACCAAAGTTGCTCCTATCGTCGAGTTCTATAAGGGCGCCATGTCAAATCCCGGTGAAAGTAAAAAAAATTATTTTTTACGACCAAAAAGTAAGAGATAGAGGGTTGGTCAAGAGGACCAAAGTTGCTCCTCTCGTCGAGTTCTATAAGGACGCAATGTCAAATCCCGGTGAAAATAAAAAAAATTATTTTTTACGACCAAAAAGTAAAAGTTAGAGGGTTGGTCAAGAGGACCAAAGTTGCTCCTCTCGTCGAGTTCTATAAGGACGCAATGTCAAATCCCGGTAAAAGTAAAAAAAATTATTTTTTTGACCAAAAAGTAAGAGATAGAGGGTTGGTCAAGAGGACCAAAGTTGCTCCTCTCGTCGAGTTCTATAAGGACGCAGTGTGAAATTCCGGTGAAAGTAAAAAAAATTATTTCTTTTAACCAAAAAGTAAGAGATAGAGAGTTGTTGGTCAAGAGGACCAAAGTTGCTCCTCTCGTCGAGTTCTATAAGGACGCAATGTCAAATCCCGGTAAAAGTAAAAAAAATTATTTTTTACGACTAAAAAGTAAGAGATAGAAGGTTGGTCAAGAGGACTAAAGTTGCTCCTCTCGTCGAGTTCTATAAGGGCGCAATGTCAAATCCTGGTAAAAGTAAAGAAAATTATTTTTTACGACCAAAAAGTAAGATATAAAGGGTTGGTCAAGAGGACCAAAGTTGCTCCTCTCGTCGAGTTCTATAAGGACGCAGTGTCAAATCTCGGTGAAAGTAAAAAAAATTATTTTTTACGACCAAAAAGTAAGAGATATAGGGTTGGTCAAGAGGACCAAAGTTGCTCCTCTCGTCGAGTTCTATAAGGACGCAATGTCAAATTCCGGTGAAAGTATAAAAAGTTATTTTTTCCAACCAAAAGTAAGAGATAGAGGGTTGGTTAAGAGGACCAAAGTTGCTTCTCTCGTCGAGTTCTATAAGGACGCAATGTCAAACCCCGGTGAAAGTAAAAAAATTATTTTTTCCAACCAAAAAGTAAGAGTTAGAGGGTTGGTCAAGAGGACTAAAGTTGCTCCTCTCGTCGAGTTCTATAAGGGCGCAATGTCAAATCCCAGTGAAAGTAAAAAAAATTACTGGTACGCCTAGGGAATCAAGGTTAGCAGTCTAGTATATATTATAGAAGTCTATGCTCGGTCTACAGTATTGTTCGTTTTGTCTGTTTTGGGTCTACTCGGAGCAAACAGACCCAAGCAGACCAACGCACTCTAATAGGTTGGCGTCATCGAAATCAACCTATTAGAGTGCGTTGGTCTGCTTGGATTTGCTCCGAGTAGACTCAGAACAGACAAAACGAACAAGGCTTATGCTAGCGCCACACTATGCGCGTATTCGCGATTCGTAATTCATAGGCCGGAATTCATAGTCGAATCTTATTCAAGTTCCAGCTTAACCACGATCTTGAGACGTCAATGCTGTTATTTCATTGGTTAAGTAATTCTCAAGTCGGCTCAAAGCTAAACTTAAGGGTGATATTCATAGTCGAATCTTATTTAAAGATCGTCTCAAGCAATGTCTTAAGATGCTAATACGTGATTGGCTGATGGCATCTTAAGACGGTACTTAAGATGATCTTAAATATAAGACCCGACTATGAATACCGGCCTAAGACAATGCTTGAGCTTAAGATTGGTCTATGAATCCTGTCCATAATTCGCGATTTATCTGACCTCTCGACCAGCGAATCAGTGCGAATAACGAATCGCGCATGATGAATCAATGAATTTTCTCTCCACGCTGTTCATAAACGTCAGATAAATCGCGAATTACGAATTACGAATCGTACAAATCGCGAATACGCGCATAGTGTAGCGTAAAGACCTATAATCAAAGATTCGCCAATGGCAAACACAATTTTGATTGGTCACTTGAGTCAAATAGTTTATCCGCCATTGCGTACCCACGCTGGGCGAGGAAGAGGGGAGAGTGCTTTGTGTTGAGCAGTATAGGCTAAAGGAATATGTGTCAGAAATTATAAAGTAATTCAATCTCTGCACTTTCGAGGGTCACTATATTTTGACGATACACTCAGGAAGAACAAGAAAAATTAAATTTGCATCTGTTATATGGCTGCGTACAACTTGGAGCAGGCTCGCATTGTTTACTATCTCTACTACTCCAGACCCCAGCTCCAGACCCCAGCCCCCGGCCCCAGCTCCCATCCAGTCTCATGGTTTGTTCGCGTCGCCATGCTCCGACATGCTCCTACTCACTCCAACGCATTCTAATAGGTTGGCGTCATCGGAATCAACGTATTGGAGTGCGTTGGGGTGAATAGGAGCATGTTGGGGCATGTGACGCGAACAGACCTTCAGTATGGGTACAAGATGGTGGATAGCAGTCATGATGGGGGGCCATTGGCGCATCTTTGATTATAGGTTTTTAGTGGGTGTTTACGATAATGGCTATCAGAGTAATTTTCTCTAGGACCAAAATATATGATAAGCACAACCATCTACTATCATCATGATTCGTGACAACTCAATGCTGTCCGGTATAGCCAAATCATCACGAGCAAGTTGCGAGTTCCGTGAGTTTGTAGCAGGTAACCTAAAAAGTACGACATAAATAATTTGATTATTACAATTAAAAATAATCTGTTTTCAATGTATGATAAGATTATTAACTTTAAAATAGTAATTATATGTAACACAATCATGTATTTGTAAAGTATTGTCTAAAGTAATATCAGAGTTTATTTTATTTACAAATATTTATTTTGTCTATCAAGTTTCTATCATAACGGTATTATTTCAAAACCTAATATTTTAATTAAACATTGATTCTCAATAAATGTTATTATTTATTATTAACTAACATATATATTAGAAAAGTCATCTTTTATTAAACGGATGGTGTTAACACTTTGAAACAAATGAGATAAATTATGTAAAATTACTAAATAAATCATTATTAATAATATTTTTTAGATTACAAGTAAAATAAAAATTTAAGTATAAATATTTTTCTTTCTTGTAACAACTGTTAATGATAAGTTGCATGGTGTTATCATTGATTTAAAAAATCATGTATCTTTATGTATAAATATTATGCATGAATATTTCACTAATGTGAAACTAATAATAATGTTTACAATAAATTTTTTTAATTTGTAATACAAGTGCATAGTAAATTAAGATATACTGTAAACAGATATACGTTAGATATGCATTAGATATACGTTATAATATAGAAACTTGATAGACAAATTAATAAATAAAATATTTGTAAATAAAATAATCTCTTTAATATTACTTTAGACAATACTTTAAAAATACATGATTGTGTTATATAATTACTATTTTAATGAAGTTAATAATCTTACCATACATTAAAAACAGATTATTTTTAATTGTAATAATCAAATTATTTATGTCGTACTTTTTAGGTTACCTGTGTAAAGGATGGACTTAAATCTTTTGAATTTGGCGGCAATTCGAGAGGAAGAGGCAGGGATTCTACCAATGAAATGTCGAGAGCGTTTTAGCACTAAATCAATTTAATTTCGCTTTATTCCACAAAGGTTTTCGCCTCGACCGCCGACCACGCGGTCGTTGGACAATTTCAAAATGGTCTCCGCGATCACGCAAACAGTTCGTGACCGAACAAACCCGGCGCTGCTCCGATTAACCGGCACTACCGCACCGCTCCAGTCCGCTCCACTCGTACTAGCAGTCCGGGCGCAAACCTGACGCACCGCGACTTCTACGCGCACAAACTCCTGGACAACGCACTCCGAAAATACCGGAGCACCTGCTCCAACCGGACGCAACTTTCGCGGGCAAAAGACGCCACTCGCTCCCTGCGTATTCGTTTTAAACCTCGCTTCCATTACTGCCAATCCAGGGAAAACAAAGTTCCGTTTCTAACTTGCTTAGTAACTTAAGTTTCCCCCGAATTCCCTTACAGTTCGTCCATTCTGACATGACATTCGACTCGAATGTTCTCGGCGGGCGATACGCTTACCCATTACAATAAACAATATGAAAAATTTTACGCAGAACAATAACAATAAAATACAATGATTATTCTTCAGAAAACAATGTTCGTGCAAATGTCCAATCGTTTCATATCCTCATTGATGATTAAAGATTATCCTAAAGTCTGTTTCAACATTTAAGTTTCTCGTGTGACATTCGCTAATTTATGCCTATCACTTATTGATTGCATTCGATGAGGATTAACTGGACATTATCACGACCTAGCTTTCCGTTAACGCATCGGATTTGCTCCATGGCTTTAACTTGTCGGAAGATAGAATTGTATTATAAGGTTTGCTCGAAATGTTAAAGCCAGGGACATCGCGAACAACATATCGGTTATTCTCTAACACTTTAGTGACTAGGTATGGGCCCTTATATTTAGATTTGAGCTTCCGTGATTGGCCCGGTTTTCCCTGTGTGTCGCGTATTAAAACTAAATCATTTTCTTTGTACCGCGCCGGTCTCTTATGTCTACTATCGTAATATATTTTATTGTAATTTCTTAATTTTTCTGTTGCCTCGATAGCAGCATCACGCGCTATTTGTCGCTCGTGGTCGATATCCTTCTCGATATTGGCTAATTGGTCGATTAATTCTTTCAGCTCGCTGTCGCTGTGATTACGTTGCGCGTAACCTAACAATAAATGGCTAGGCGTTGTTCTTATCGACGAGTGCGCGGTATTGTTTATAACGTATTGAATTTGCGCAATATTCGTGTTCCACGCTTCGGGCGTGTCTGTGGCTTTCGCGAGTGAAGATTTTAAAAAACGGTTGACCCGTTCGACCATCCCATTAGCCCATGGTGACGCGACCGCGGTTTGCCTATGCCGTATTTTATATTTATTAATGAGGTAAGTAAATTCTCTGGCAGTAAATGCGGAACCTCTATCCGAAACTATTAGCTTAGGGGTACCAAAGACATTGAATAACCATTGCAAACTGCTACAGGCTTCTTTAGCCGCTGCTGCCTGTGACGGAAACAACCAGGTGTAACGCGTAAATGCGTCTATCACCACTAAGATATGCTTAGACCCATCATTAGATTCTGGCAATGGCCCGAAATAATCGACGTGAATGACTTCAAAGGGTAAGTTTGGAGATTTTTCTAATTGCATTTCTCCCTCGCGCGCATGGCTTGAGGCATTTGCCATCAAACACGTAATACAATTGTCAATGTGCAACTGCACTTTCTTGCGTAGGGATGGAAACCAATATGTGTTTCGAATTCCATCTATCGTTTTTTCCGTCCCGCAATGTGCCATTTCATCATGGTACACCCTAATCACATTACTAACCATGTTGTCTGGAACATAAAAACGAGCTTTATCCCCTTTTCGATAGACCAATCCGTCTATAATTTCAAATTTATCACTTTCGTTAGATTCAAGCTCATTCGCTATTTCTTTTATTCTAGCGTCTTGTAATTGGCGGTATACTAACTCTGTTTCTATAGGTAGCGCATTTACCAACGCAATCTGTCTACTTAACGCATCAACGTGGCCCATCTTTTTGCCCGGACGATGTGCCACCTTGAAGCGGTAATTTTGGAGAGCCAAGGTCCAGCGAGCAATTCGGGGATTGAGGTTGGCTTTATTTACAGCGAAGACCAATGCATTACAATCTGTAATGACTGTAAACTCTAATCCATATAGGTAAATATGAAACCGTTCAATTGCTCTCACAATTGCCAGCATTTCCAACTCAAAACTATGGTATTTTGCTTCTGTTGTATTTGTGGACTGGCTGTAATATGCAATGGGTGCCCAGCAGCTTGAAGACTGTTTCTGCAAGAGGATTGCAGCCAATCCCTGAGCGCTGGCATCCGTGTGAAGCTGCGTTTCAGACTTTGGATTGTAAATCCTGAGAACCGGGTAAGTTATCAATTCTGCTTTAAGCGTTTCATAAGCTCTAATGCATTGCTCATCAAAATTAAAGGCACTATCTTTTTTAAGTAAATGATACAATGGTCTTGCTTTATCTGCAAAGTTCCTAATGAACCTTCTAAAATAACTGGTCAATCCCAAGAATCGCTGGACCTCGGTAGTGTTCCTTGGCTTTGGAAAATTTCTTACGGCTTCGGTGTGATGAGAACTCAGAGTAATTCCCTTCTCAGAGACAGTATAACCAAGATATTGAATTTCTTTGTGTAAAAACTGACACTTGCCATAATTCAGTTCCAAGCCATACTGCTTAATTATTGCAAGAGTCATTCTTAAAGTCTCTAAGTTATCATCCACCGAGCTTGACGCTATCATAATGTCATCTATATATACAATGACTTTTTCTTCGCGTATTAGCGCTTGCAAAATATTAACTAATCTTTTCTGAAATTCCGCTGGGCTTTCGCAGAAGCCGAAAGGAAGTCTGTTGTATTCATACTGCCCATCGGGCGTAGCAAAGGCAAAATATTTAGTGTCCTCTGGGTGGACCTTGATCTGATGAAACCCGTCTCTTAAATCTAATACTGTGAATACTTGCTTGTTTCCCAGCCTTGATAAACAGTCCTCTATCAAAGGAAATGGATAACGCTGTTTGGCAACTCTACTGTTCAACGGCCGAAGATCAACACACATCCGCATCGAACCGTTTTTCTTTTGTACCGGGACTACCCGTGCGCAATATGGTGAGACGCTGGGTTTTATTATGCCTCTGTCTAACAAGTCATCAACTATTTCTCGAATTTGCTTTCTTTGCGTGAAGGCAAAACGCCGTGGCAAATATGAATACGTAGACTTATCCTTTAAATTAACTCTTACATAATAATCATCTTTTATAAGCGGAATATCCGCGGTTTCTATCTCTAATATTGTTTGTTTTAACCGATTCCTACAAGATTCATCAAAATCAATACGACAATTATCAAGTATCTCTTCTAATGTATTTGAAACTTCGCATATGTCGAATTGTGGTAAAAGCAAAATTTCTTCTGAAGAGAAATCTTGTGGATTATATATTACCGTAATCTTTTCCTTTGTTAAAAAATCTCTTCCTATAATTAATGCGTTAGCAAAATTATTGTTTTCAAGTATATTTAACTCTATATTTAATCGGATATCCGGCCATTGTTTAAAGCCAATTTCTGTTTTTATTGTTCCTCTTGTACGAATCGGTAAATCATTCAACGCATTGAATTTACGCATTGCTTTGTCAACTACGCTTTCTTGCGCGAAAAATTCCTTATATGTATTATATTTAATAAAGGAAACAGGACTTCCTGTATCAATTAATACGCTTAAATCGCACTTAATGTTATTAATATAATTAATTTTCACTGGAGTATTACTCATCACCATGTTTTTAGGTACCTCCTGAACGGACGCCACTGTCTCGGTTGCATCTTCCGGCTCCGTCACTGCTAGCACTTTTTCGGATTGCTGCCCTTGCGCGTTAAGTCCATCCTTGCGTTTCAGCTTGGGGCACTCCGTTTTGCGGTGACCAGGCGTCTTACAATAATAGCAGGTAACCTCCGATGGTTCCTTGACATCCTTGTTTGCTTGTCCTTTCTTCTCCTCTCTTTTACCGGCATCCTTGTGCTTCCAATTACGATTGTTGTTACTAAATTTCCTGTTGTATTCGCTCGAAGCTGCTGTGATACTCCTCATCTGCTCGAGGAATTCCTCAACTGTGGCGGCTCTCAGGGTCGCTGCCGTGGCTCTCAGCGATGCCTTCCCTATACCACCGATCAACAAATTAATCGCATCCCGTTCCGTCAAGTTTAACGGTTGCATTAGGGCCATTTTTTCTATGGCGTAATGTTGAAAAGACTCTTTCAAGTACCACCACCTCCTAGATTCTACTTTTTGCATGAGAACATAGAAAGGTAGTTTTCTTTCAAAAACTTTTAATAACGTTTCTTTCAGAGCCGTCCAAGACTCCAAAACTGCACCGGACTGAAACTCGTACCATTTTTTTGCTTCTTTTGTTAACTTACTTGACGCTGCCAATAACATTACTTCCGGCGAGGCCCTATGTATCTGGGCGACTTGATCGACTCTCCTTACCCATCGATCGACGTTCTCGTCCTCACCTCCTCCGAATTCCGGTATTTGTAGCGATAGCAACGACACTGCGTTAGCTGGCGGGAGCGAGCCCACTGTAGAATGCGGCGAGGCACCACCCGCAACCGCTACCGACGGAAGATTTGTATTACGTGAGACCGTGCTCCGCAACGGTGATTCCAGTTCCACCGTATGTGTTCTATTTTGTCCTTCATTTGTTAATAGACGCACTGTTTGTTGAAACTGTTCCAACATTTGCTGATTTTGCCTTTGAATCTGCATCGCAAACGATTCTATCGCACGCTGTATTACTTCTGATGTCTGCACGCTCATATCACGTGCCCCATCGAAATGACCTTCCCGGTCTTTCACGTGCTCACCTGATGGTCCCTCGACTGCTATCGCTCCTTGCTCCGACAACTGCCCCTGATTAGCAAGGTGCTCCATAATGGCATCTACTACTGAATCCTTCCTTCCCGTCACAATTAATTGGTACTTTCTTGCTTCCTTTTTCAGTTGATCTACTGTCAAGGCTTCTAGACGAGCTCGTTCTGCGTCGTGATCCATATCCCACTTCTGAGAGTTGTAAAGGATGGACTTAAATCTTTTGAATTTGGCGGCAATTCGAGAGGAAGAGGCAGGGATTCTACCAATGAAATGTCGAGAGCGTTTTAGCACTAAATCAATTTAATTTCGCTTTATTCCACAAAGGTTTTCGCCTCGACCGCCGACCACGCGGTCGTTGGACAATTTCAAAATGGTCTCCGCGATCACGCAAACAGTTCGTGACCGAACAAACCCGGCGCTGCTCCGATTAACCGGCACTACCGCACCGCTCCAGTCCGCTCCACTCGTACTAGCAGTCCGGGCGCAAACCTGACGCACCGCGACTTCTACGCGCACAAACTCCTGGACAACGCACTCCGAAAATACCGGAGCACCTGCTCCAACCGGACGCAACTTTCGCGGGCAAAAGACGCCACTCGCTCCCTGCGTATTCGTTTTAAACCTCGCTTCCATTACTGCCAATCCAGGGAAAACAAAGTTCCGTTTCTAACTTGCTTAGTAACTTAAGTTTCCCCCGAATTCCCTTACACCTGCTACAAACTCACGGAACTCGCAACTTGCTCGTGATGATTTGGCTATACCGGACAGCATTGAGTTGTCACGAATCATGATGATAGTAGATGGTTGTGCTTATCATATATTTCGGTCCTAGAAAAAATTACTCGGATAGCTATTATCGTAAACACCCAGTGTAGTGTTAGCATTATGGGTGCGTTCTTAAATTCGCAACGGATGCAGCCAGATACACCAGAATGTCATTCCATTTTTGTTACTTACGGAAAGTTGAACAAAGATAGAATGACACTCCAGTGCATCCGTTGCGAATTTAAAAACGCACTCTATAGTTTGTCAATGGCTGCGTTTAGCAGAATAAGCAGCTTTGCAACTGTGTAAAATTCTTCAACACGATTGGTTCTTGTTCTCAGTTCCTGTTAGATCTAAACGTATAAACCAGTCGTGTTGAAGAATTTTACAACAATTGCAAAGCTGCTTTTTCTGCTGAACGCAGCCTATGGTTGTAGCAGGATGCGACCCGAGAACAAACTCTACGAGTACTGTGCATCCACCTTTGCGATTCCCGCGAAGATTCGTATAACCTCTCTTTTTCACTTTTCGTGAGTGTTCCACACCCTTGCCGCTAGGTTAGCGACATATTTCTTCGTTGTCGTATACTCGAGGATTGCCAGCATCTACAGAGCGTGATAAGAACGTATCCCTTGCGGAATAATGAAATCTTTAGAGAAGATTTGTCGACTTGCGATTTGATAGTTCGCGACTTTTGTTAACGACGTGTATCGAGTGTCGAACAAGCGATATCAATTTTTGTGGATGCACGCGAAGAGGACGCACGATGAGTACATCCGCGAGATTCGTTCCGCGAGTGTTATGATACGTGCGAAGATTGATGAATATTAGTAGAGACATTAATAAGTTGTTTCTGTGACCGCCGCGTGCGCGCAAAGCCTTATTCGTTTCAGAAGAATAAGTAAGAAAAATAAGATATATGAGACGGATTATTAATGTTACATGATTCGCACGTTCACATCTACGTCGAGTGATAATCTCACTAGTAGTGTAACATTTGTTCCTTGTAAACAATTTTAAACGGCCGCCCCCAAATGTCAAAGAACAAACTAAACTTGACATTGCCACCTGGCTCGATAGAACCGGTACCAGAAGCGTCACCGTCGCCACCGGTTCCGCCTCTACCTACGTATCCGGAACCTGCGGAAATACCCGAGTGAGTACACGAACGAGGATCCTTTAATTTAATTGTTTTGGCCATTATTTTATTATGCAATTATGGTTATGCCTTACCAAAGAATTTGGAAAATTGCATCATTTTTTTTTTGTAAAACATATAAACGTATATAAAATACTTGTTTAAAGTAAGCTTTATGTGAACCCTACAGATAGAATTGTAAGAGATATTTATAATTTGAACTAAGATTCTTCGTAAGTCATCTTGTTTGAATGATTCTTACGTACATATTTGTGTATCTATGTTTTTGCATGTGAAGTGTCATGGCATTGTTATATGCAAAATTATTCCTTTTAATTATAAAACTAATTTTTTACAGCAGTATGAGGGATACGCTAAACATAGAGATTCTCCAAGCGAGACTAGAGGAACTGGAAATGGATGAAGAACAAAAGAAACGATTAGAAAGCTTTTTAGGACAGAAAGAAAAGGTTGGAGAATTATGCGGCGATGATTTTGAAAAGTTAGGTGAATTAGGTTCGGGTAATGGTGGTGTTGTCACAAAGGTCAAACATAAAAAGTATGGTCTTATAATGGCGATGAAGGTAAACGGTAGTATACTTAACATTTTATAGACATTTGAAATTTATTTGCTAATATTTATTTTTGTTTCTAAATTATCCAGCAAATACGCTTGGAAGTAAAACCACCCATTAAGAAGCAGATAATTAGAGAATTAAAAGTCCTTCATGAATGTAACTTTGCACATATAGTTGGATTTTATGGTGCTTTTTGCAGGTAAACTTTAAAGAATTGTTAACATTTTAAAGATTCTTTTTTGAGGCATACGTTTTCTGTATACACGCAAACATAGTTATTTATATTTGTATACTGTCTTTCAGTGGGGGAGAAATTTGTATATGTATGGAATATATGGATGGTGGATCGTTAGACCTGATAATGAAAAAAGCAGGACGAATTCCAGAATCCATGATAAGTACAATCACATGTGCTGTAAGTCTAATTTTTACTATTGATATATAAATAAAAAGAGAAAAAGAGAGAAACACGAGATCTCGTGGACAGGATAACGATTATTCAATCATGGTAACGATTATTTTTCCAATTGATAATAAAAAACTGTTATAATAACGGTTACATCTAATTGATTTGATTGTAAACGACACACGTAAAGATCGCTGCATCGATGTCGGCTTGTGCGCTTTATTTAACTATCTCGTGAGGGATCGTGGGGAAATGGAAGGAAGAAGAGTTTTAATAGTATGTTTCTCTTTCCATAATTCCACCTGGAAAGAGACGAATACACAAACGTCTCAATTCGTCGTAGACCCAAAGAAATACACCGAGCGGCAAGCAGGGCCAGTACCAGTAAGCCATCAGTGGCATAGTCTTCAATACGTATTCTGTGCCTGGAACGTAGAGCAACATCCCCGTTAAAATAACTTCGAAAACAAAGGAAAAATTAACAAACCAGTTGGACATTCCTTGTTGAAAGATAGAATTGCGCCTGGTCTTGCACATGACCAGATCTATCATTTGCGTTATAACGATGGAAAGAAAATATCCGCTTTGCGCCTCCATCAAGAGATTCATTCTGTTTTCGTAGGTCCACGTCTGGCCCCAGGAATCTTGTAGATCGTTTATCGATGGATTTTCCCATTCTATTCGTAAGCCCAACAGACGATCAGGCATAAAGCCATTCATCATGAGCACCATGAAGTAAGTGTAAAATCCGGCCAATGACTGCGTCATACCTATCTGGCCGTAGGTGATGGATATCAAACGCTTGTTGACCAGTTTGTCGTACTGAGGATTTCTCGGTGCCCGGCGCATTATGTCGGACTCGGCCTTTTCGTAGGCCAGAGCGATCGCGGGGACCAGGTCGGTGCCGACGTCTATGCAGATGACCAGTTCGATGACCAGCGGTAGGGGAATCGCGAACAACAAACCGCTCAACATTGGCAACATCTCTGGCACGCTTGACGTTAACGTGTACGCGATCGATTTCTTCAAATTGTCAAATATCAAGCGGCCTTCCTCCACGCCGGTAACGATCGACGCGAAATTGTCATCCATGAGTATCATGTCCGCGGCATTTTTAGCAACGTCAGAGCCAGCGATCCCCATCGCTACTCCTATGTCGGCCTTGCGCAGCGCCGGTGAATCGTTGACTCCGTCGCCGGTAACCGCAACGATCTCTCCCAGCCGTTGGCAGCTCTCGACGATTAGTAGCTTTTGCTGCGGCGACGTCCTAGCGAACACAATCTCCTCGTAACATCGTATAATGTTGTCCAGCTCGTCTGCGTCCATGTTCCTCAATTCAGCACCGGTGATTACGATCGCGGCACCACCAGCATCTGTCGCGTCGACGGCGGCCACTTGCAGCGAGTCGCTCACTTGCGAGTAAGACTTGTTCTGCAGAATCGCTCGCTCGTAATGAGTCTCGTGACCTTCGCTTATAATACCCACCTTCTTGGCGATCGCCATCGCCGTCACTGGATGATCGCCCGTCACCATAATCACCTTGATACCGGCGGTACGACACTTTTGTACCGCCTCGGGTACGCCAGGCCTCGGAGGATCCTGCAAGCTTATTAGCCCGACGAATCTGTATCCCTTGACGGGAAAGTTATAGGACTCGGGCGAATCCGTGTCGAACTTGTACGTTGGCCCGTACGTACTCGCGGGCAGTTGAAGATCGCAGTACGCGAGGACACGTTCGCCGAGATAGCCCAACTCGGTGCAGGCTCGGCGAGATAGCACGTGATCGTCGGCGGTCATCTCCTTCGTCTCCCCGCTCGCCATCAGAATCGTCGTGCAATTGTCGAGAATCACTTCCGGCGCGCCCTTCAGGATCATTGTGTAGCCGCCGTCCCGGGGCGCGTCACGGTGTATCGACATCTGATACTTGGTCGTGGAGCTAAAGGGAATCTCGGCGACTTTGGGACAAGCCTCGCGATACCTCTGCGTTGAATGGATGTGCTCGCAGAACTTGAGGATACCTGTCTCGGACGCGTCACCGATAATCTCGCGCTCCTCGATCGGTGCCAGCATGAAGGACTCTGCGGTGAATTCAGCGCGCAGACAGAGGGTCGCGGCTCGTAGCATCGCGCCGAAGGCCGGCTTCTCGAACAGCAGATCTCTCTCGGCGCCGATTCTCTCGCCCGGCGGAAAATTGTACCTGGTGTGGCCGAACCAGAGATTAGACACGGACATCTTGTTCTGCGTGAGCGTGCCCGTCTTGTCGGAGCAGATCGCTGAGGTAGAGCCTAGGGTCTCGACCGCTTCCAAGTTCTTCACCAGGCAGTTCTTGCTCGCCATTTTTTGAGCGGTCAGCGTCAACACCGTCGTCACGGTCACCAACAGTACCTCCGGTACATTGGCGATAACTATGCCGAGCAGATAGGTGAACGCCCGTACGATATTGGGCTCGAGCAGCAACGAGAGACCGAAAAATACCAGACCGCATAGAATGGCCACGATCGTGATTATCTCGACGAAATGTCTGATCTCCTTGGCAATCGGCGTCTCGATTTTAGCGAGTTGTGACGTTAAACCGGCCAGACGACCTATCATGGTGCGATCGCCCGTCGCGATTACGATCCCTCTGCCGTCACCTGCTACAGCGAACGACGTGGAAAAGGCCAGATTGGCGGACTCGAGAGGATTTCTATCGGTGGGATAATCGGTGCGTGCCACTGGCTCACTCTCGCCGGTGATGCTCGAGTTCTCGACCCTGAGCCCGCGGCACTCGATTATCCTGATGTCGGCCGGTATCTTGTCTCCCATGCGGATCTCCACCAGATCGCCCAAGACCAACTCCTCCGTGGCCAGCCGCAGTTTCACCCCGTCGCGGATCACGGTCGCAAAGGTCGGCACCATCTTCTTGAACGACTCCATTACTTTGATGTTCTTGCTCTCCTGTATATATGCGAACACACCGGAGGTGATGCATATCATAACGATGATTATGCCTAGCCAAGCGATGCCGACGTCGACCTCGTGCGTTAAATGAGTGACGCCATATAAGACGAAGCATAGAATCGCGCAGACCCAGAGCAGCGAGGCGAATCCATGGAACATGCACTTGAAAAACTTGATGTATTCTGGCGTGACTTTAGGCGGTGACAGGGCGTTCGGTCCGTCTCGCTCCATAATTTTGCGCGCTTGCTCTCTCGTCAGGCCCATTTTCGGGTTTGTGCCCAACCTCGCGTGCAGAGTCTCCAAAGCTATTATGTGGTCGTCGATCTCCAGTTCCTGGTGTAACTCTTGTATCTCCCGCTCGGTCAGCTTCCTTTTGTGCGGGTGTACGGCAGATGCGCGAATTGGTTGATGTTGATGCGCTACGGAAGACGGCATGGTCGACTGCTGCATGGTTACTGCGGTTTGCTACACCTTCCAAATACTCCCTCTCTCTTTCTCTGCTTTGGAGTATGTAACAAACAAACATTTTCAATATCGTGAAACGTGAAATATGTATGACTTGACACGCTTAACGTGAAAAATGTACCTCTTTTCTTCTTTTCCTTTTTCTGCTCCACCTCCTTTATAATGAATGAATATGACATGTAGTTCCATGACAATCCGCGTCATCTCACTGCTGACGTTGAGACGTTGAGTCGGTTCGAGTCGCTTTGAATATTTTATTCATTTGTTTGTGATAATATCATTGTCAACTATCGTTTCTATATTCTTACAGGTTCTGAAAGGTTTGACTTATTTGCGAGATAAGCATGCCATAATGCATCGGGATGTAAAACCGAGCAACATCTTGGTAAACAGCGCGGGTGAGATTAAACTCTGTGACTTTGGTGTTTCTGGGCAACTGATCGATTCGATGGCTCATTCGTTCGTCGGCACACGGAGTTACATGTCGGTAAGCCATAACACTTGAATATTCACACGCTCGTGATATTGCGTACGCAAATACACAAATAATATAATCGGCGTCAAGATTAATATGTAGCGTTTTCAGCCAGAAAGACTTCAGGGATCGCATTATTCGGTGCAGAGCGATATTTGGTCACTCGGAGTGTCACTAGTGGAAATGGCGATTGGCATGTATCCTATACCACCGCCGGACGATAAGCTTTTAGCTTCCATATTCGGTTCAGAGTGGGTGAAACACGCCGGCGAGAATGCGACTCCAGCCAGCGAGTCTTCCACGCCACCTCCGCGACCACCCACGAGACGTTGTCGGTACTCGCTTGAGCTTTCATGCTCGTGCATTTTTGTGTTGCAAAAAAAAGAAAAGTTTCTTGTCCTCTTGAACCAGCAATTGTTTTGTTTTTTTACATAGGCACGCATACTCCCAAGCCCTTGGCGGTATTCGAGCTATTGGAATTGATAGTCAATGAACCACCACCGAGACTGCCATCCGGATTATTCAGCAACGCTTTCATAGATTTCACCGATCGGTGTTTAAAGAGGAATCCAAACGATAGGGCAGACTTGAAAACGTTAACGGTATGTTCTCCTCTGTTTCTTTACTTAACTGATAGCCTGAAAACTTTTAAAGGAAATTGTAAACCTAATCTTCCAATCGTTTGTTGCAGAATCACGAGTGGATAAAGAAAGCCGAATCGGAAAATGTAGACCTCGCTGGATGGGTGTGTCGCACAATGAATTTGCAACCATCTACGCCAACGCACTTGTCTACCGTGCAGTCCTGAATAAATGTAACTCTTACATACTTGACTACGTATATTCGCGTTCAGTACTCTTAAGTTACGCCTTGATTCGTTTAGGTTTTTGATCGAACGGTGGCGTATATGTATATATATATATATATATATATATATATATATATATATATATATATCTTGTGTTCCCTTATATTTATCGCAAAAATATATTTTACAAAATTTATCAAATCAATACACCTACGTTTTTGATAGGTGCGCTGACAAGTCCGTTAACCGTACCAAATTAACACTGTTGACTGTTGAACGCGTTAATGCTAGCGCCACACTATGCGCAATTCGTAATTAGAGATTTGTCATTCCCTATTGTAAATTTCTCACCACTATTCGTGATTCGTAATATATTATTCGTAATTCGTCGTTCCTTAGTTTGTGTTGCTTCGACCAATTTCAGCAATATAGACGTTTACTTAACTATTATTGTTTGTGCCAAAAATGTCTTCTAGAAGTGCAAGGATACAATTATGTTTATTTGTTTACTCAGTTTCTATTATAGCAGCCGAAATAAAAACTACGAATCATCGCGAATAGTATGTCGCGACACGAATGGATTGATTTGTGTTGATTCGTGTTCTTTGAGATTCGTCGAAAAACCGCTCGACTAGCAAATCGGTGTGAATGACAAATCGACGAATTTTCTCTCCACATTATTCACGAACGTTATATGACATAATCACGAATACCCGCATAGAGTGACGCTAGCATTACATGAATAATTGCGCAGGGATTTATTTACAAAACCCGTCGAAACATCGTAAGAAATTCGATTGATATCACGTTGTCATGTCACTTGGCCATTTTCTTGGTTTTACAGGAAGAAACGTTGAGACTACTTTGTAATATGTGTAATAATCTGTAAAGTATCGTATCGTACGATACGTATGCGAAATACTTGGATTGATTCTCGCGGACCGGATAAGTACCGTCATGTTACGCTCGGACTTTGCTCGTCCAAGTAATTTGCACGCAGCACGCCACTGTGCCAAATATTAATTTCATAAGATTCACTTTACGTGTTTGTCTTATGCTTCTGTTGAAAGTATGTAAGATGACAAATTGCAATATAAGTTTATTATTAGATTGAGTAAATTGTGTTCCCGTGATATATGATATTAGGATGCGCGAATGAGCATTAAACTTACGAACGTCATTTGAAAAAAATTAATTAGATCGAGTTACTTGCATAAGATTTGTACCTGACATCCATAGAAACGTTATTTACACGATCAAAAATTTCATCCTTAATCGTTAAACCGTTGTTTTTATATCAATGCGCAATTTTGATTAAACACGGTTGCAATCTTTAATTTTATTCACTCATTCACACACACACACGCATACGCACACGCACACACATGCACGCACGCGCGCACACGGTACACGGACGCTGTGTGCTTCTTTTTACATTACAGTGATTATTTTAAAGAGGCAATTTCTAGAGAAAATATTTTGATAATATAATTCAAGTTCTAATTAATTGGCTTACGAATTTATCAACATTAATGTGCAAACTTACATTTAATAGACTATTCAACTATTGTATACATTTAAGATATAAAAGACCAACTCTGTCATCATGTATAATGGATTCTTCGAAACATTGGCAAACGTACAAAATAAAAGAAAACTTGTCTAATTTTTCACACATAATCGCATTACATTTGCATTATAATCAAGTATTTGGTAATACAATTTGAACTATTTACATACTCGATAGAATTTAGAATATTACAAATTCTTTGCTGCAAAATATATGTGCGTGCAGTGGGTGATATTTTTTATTTCTTTCTAGTGCTAAATATGCAATGAAGACTGGATTTATTATTGGTATTTTACATTAATTTATACATATAAAAACATGATAGAAATAAAGTGAAGTATCTCACATTTTCATTTTGTTGATAAATAGTAGTAAAAATATACATGTTTTCTCATTTATTATTATTATCTATCGATGAATCCAATGATCCAAATGTTTGTGTGTGTGTGTGTGTTCATACGTGCTGTGTGCGCGCACGCGCACGCACACACACACACAAACACATCACCCAACAAAGATTGACTTTTGTGCGTCCAATTGCATGTCGGATCTTATTGTACAATTTTTATAAATGTATTTAAAAAACGTCTTGCTATTTTACGGTTGTTGGCCAACTTGAAATTCATCGTTAATTGAAAAATTAAAATTTAAATGCTGATTGAAATACTTTTTATTTCAACATTGCCTCGTCATCTTTCATATTCTATCTTCTCATATGCCCCATTAAATGTACATTAATGCAATTTTTCGCATATTTAAACAGACATTTAATCATGCAGCACTTAACCAATGATTACATTGTTACTGATATAAAAGTTGACGGACTGAACACATTACATCGGTAGCGAAAGTACATAACCAGTGCAATAGAATCGTAAGGAAACACGAATAGATTGCGAATAAAAACTAAATCACGAAAATATTACGATCGATTTGTCATTCGTTACAATGTCTTATGCTGAATATATTTTGTAGATGTAATCTACTACAAATTAGACTCTTATATTGGATATAATTGTCTACAAGTTGGCTTAAAAATCACTGGATTGAAGACGAGTATTACGAGTGTATCATAATACTTATGTACCGTGTGAGATACTTCTCCATGTGTGTATGTGAGAGCGTAAGACGCTCAAGAATTAAAATCATGTTACGTTTATATCACGATCAACGGCAACACAATAATTTTAATAGTAAGGACAAACGCATATAATGCATACATTGTTGTAAAATGGTTTCTATTATCTATATGATATAGGAAGACAATATATTATCTATGAGTGTATGTATGTGTATGTATGTATGTATGTATGTGTGTGTGTGTGTGTGTGTGTGTGTGTACACACGTGCGCACGCACACACACACACACAGACAGGATTAAAAGATATCTTGACGAAAAGATCGTATCATACAGTATATGAAAATGCTAATATAATTTAGCAATTTTATCAAATAATGATTCATAATTTTGCGCAAAGTTCGTAATTCCTATAGCACTTATTAAAATATGTGCACATTCCTTGTTGAATATATGTGCATAATAATTGCAGTTGTATCGATTCATTGTCTAAACGTTATTAATTATAAATACAATAAAATCATCGATGTTGTAATTCTATGCTCGATATCTGAAAACCCGAATGCAGGCGTATGTAAACGTTATTGAAAGAGGGAAGAAAATAGAACGTTGCCTGATAAAACACATCCAGGTACGTACGATCATAATTGGTGTATCATAAATATAGGTGAATTTACATTTGCTGAACTTAATTTTATTGCACTTAATAATCACATAATACTTTGTATAACATGTACACGTGTAGATATATTTTTTTGTGCGTGCGTGTGTTTCGTGTTCATCATTTGATAGTAGCATTGTATACAAGGAAATAAGTATCTGTAGAGCCAATCGGTACGTAATGAGATGTGTGAATTCTTAGGAACCTCAATGATCATAAGGTTATAATAGAGAATAGAAAAAATCAGTACTATAAAACCATGGAAAATTATGATACAGATATAATCTTAAGAATCTAAATCGTTATACAAATAATTATCTAATTCGTTAGGTTCTCTATAATCATCTTCCGAATATTCCGTATAGTCTGAATATTCTATATAATCGGAATATTCTGTATAATCTGAATTTCCATCGTACCAAGAATCCAGATCGTCCACGAGATACATATTAGATACACTACTAAAATCGGACAAGTCAACGTTCACTATGTGCAATAGCGGTGGTAGTCTTTCTTGGCCTATTTCTTTCTTTGCGAGAATTGCTGTGCCTCCCACGATCATCTTCAACATGACGTTATTCGCTCGAGTGTTGCAAGCATCCTTGGCAACCTCGAGAGTGGTGTCTTTAATATTCCTACATCCGGAAAGATCCAACAATTGTAATTGGGGCGAAGACTTGATGAGCATTGTCACGCCCCGATCACTAAATAGACATCCTCGGCATTCCAATTCTCTTAAGCCACACATGTTTTTTAAACCTTCGTCGGTAATTTGATACATATAACTAACAATTAATTTTTCTAGCTTTTCTAACGTAGCGATAGCAGCTAACCCAGCGTCAGTCACGTTGTCGCAACCTATTGTGGATACGTAACGTAATATTAAATATGTGATTGAAAAAATGATAAAAGCTGATGAAAGAATATATCTACACATGCACGCACAGACACACATACATGTAAAATTGTAACTCACCTGTAATGTCTATGTTGATAAGCTGCTGACAATGTTGTACCAAGTCAGTAAGGAAATCATCCGATACTTTGGGGTTGTATGTGATTTTTAAAACTTGCAGATTAACGAGATGAATTAAATATGACATATCTGCAGTTTGTGCGGAGGGAAAGTCACCATCAAGCTCCAATGTTCTTAGATTCTTGCAATGCTGACCGACAACTTCCAACGTGTGTTTAGCTATGCCGACACATTCGTTTATCGTAAGATGTTTTAAATTTTCGAGTTTTCTTAATGCCTGCGCATACGACATATCAATGTATTGCGCAAATGTATATATCGGATGAATATTAAAATTAAGGAAAAGGAAAAGATTCGATTTGTACGTACATACTGAGTGCGTTCGGGGAAATGCTATCAGCTTGTCTATCCTTGTTCTACTTTTAATGAGCAATGAAAATAGATGCTGATGCTGGTAGTGTCTCCCCGAACACATTTATTATACGTATACATACATACCATCGAGAGATGATTGTCCTGAAGATAGTTGCAGTTGTCTAATATAACTGTATGAATAGTTTTCTCTGGTAAGCATAACAAAGATTTTCCCAAAATTCCATTTTTGCTTATCGCAAGATATTCCAAGTTTTGATTTAGCTTAAAGAGACACTTTAACTCATTATCACAACAGTATGTGGATGGGCCTAAATTGAACTTGGTTATATTTCTACAGTTATTTGCTAATGTACGTATACCTGACGCGCAAACTGTCAGTGCGGTAACATCAATATTTGTAAGATTAGGGCAAAGTTTTCCAATAATAGTCAAAGTGCTTTGACTTAAACAATGAATTGGATTATTTAAGTTGATTTGTGTTAAAAATCTGCCACATTTTAGCAATATTTTACGCAGCAATGCTGTATGGATGGTATGTGTGTATAAGAAACCCCATGTAGATGGTGAGAGATCCAATGTTTTGGTCATGTGCCAGGAATCTTGGCTTAAATCTCGCCAGCGTTTGCAAACTACAAAAGAACTCGAGATTTATTAAAAATTTTAAATATCTTAAAGTACTATCTTTCATACAAAGCTATCAAAATACCCACCTAACTCTATACGGACTCTGTCTACAATTGGCAAAAATAGAAAGATATGTCTCAGACAATCGTCATTCAGCATATGAATCGATACATTTTCGCTATCATTTTGCAAATACTTAGGAACGTATTGTTCCGTGGTGACTTTTCTTTCGCTATTTTTATTTGACTCTTTTCCCATATTGTACAACCTCTGTTCCATACTGTCAGGTTGATGCCAAGAATCAGCAGCCATCACCCTTAAATCTCGATTGTGCAATCTTATTTGTTTTCTACTACCGTCTTGCATTGCTCTATAACAATTGCATGCTCACAACTATTGTTTGTCAATAAATTTGCAAATGTAGCGCAAATTCTCTTTAAAATTACTTACGTTACTGCATCTGTCACTTTAGTAAACGTGACAAATGCATAGTTACTTTTCCCTTGATTTCTACGTAAATAACAACTTTCGACGTTTCCATATGTAGAAAAGTAATTGCGCAAGTCCTTGAAAGTTGTCTAAAATCAAATTCAGATCGAGCAGATAATCAGACAAATACCATATAATTGTTGAAACGTGGTATAAAAATTGAGAAAAGTTACAAACCCTTTCAGCCAAATTACTGACAAACAATTTTCGTATTGGCACACCATCTATCATTTCCAAAGGCGTACGTTGGCAATCTGAACAAAAGAGCGAAAAGGAAGTTTTGTTTTGAAAATTCAAGGAACATATACACTTATATACTTATCGATGAAAATAAATCGAAATACAAACATAAATATAAAATTCAAGATACCTTCCGATACAACTACGCTTATGTGATGAAGCATTTCAGCATAATCAATTTCTAAAGTATCATCCATTGTTGATTTTAATTTTGTAAATAATTGCCTTTTTATATCGTGTTTCTTGTACCTCTATTTTCCATATAGTCTGTCGCCACTGATATTATGTACGAGAACGGTTCGCGTAACCGCAATTTCTGTGAATTCTATGAGGCTGAGAAAATCAAAACTATCTCGAACTCGAAACACCCAAGAAAAGAGTACTCGAGCCAAGTGAGCCAAGCGGCTCGAGCTCGAGCCGAAGGAGCGGACCGGAGATCGCCAAATTTTGCATAAAACCATAGAAGACTGTTGAGTTGAGAGATACATCAGATACACCGATACATGCGCAATAAAGCTAATGCTAGCAGACGCCATTTACATTTCAACCATGGTGGAAAAACATAAAGGTGCCTTTTCACGCTGACGCTTGACGCTCATTTTCATGGTTTGTTCGCGTCGCCATGCTCCGACATGCTCCTACTCACTCCAACGCATTCTAATAGGTTGGCGTCATCGGAATCAACGTATTGGAGTGCGTTGGGGTGAATAGGAGCATGTCGGAGCATGTGACGCGAACAGGGGCTCGATTCTTGAATTCATTCGCAAGAAAACGTATGCGCAAATACCCGCTCTAACAGAAAAGTTGCAAGTTTATTGGTTAAAAGCCATAAGATAGCCAATAAATTTTCAACTTTTCTGTAAGAACAGAATTTGCGAATACGTTTCTCTTGCAAATGAATTCAAGAATCGAGCCCCAGACCCATAGTCAAAAGACATCACGTGATTAAAAATAAAGATACCCATTCGTCATTTTTAGTCACGTGATGTCTTTTGATGATAAAAATAAAGCGTCAAGCGTGAAAAGGCACCAAGAGGTTTGTTTTTTATTCCTGCGCTACTGCACTGTGCAAGGTATGCAATAAGTTAAGGTCATCACACAGGCCGGAATTCATAGTCGAATCTTATTCAAGTTCCAGCTTAAGCACGATCTTGAGACGTCAATGCTGTTATTTCATTGGTTAAGTAAGTCTCAAGTCGGCTCGAAGCTAGACTTAAGACAATTGGTCTGTTCTTTCTATCTGCACTGTTGCACTGGTGCAATAAGTTAGAATGAGAAAAAATATACTTGTCTTACTTTAACTTATTGCACCAGTGCAACAGTGCAGCTAGAAAAAACAGACCAAATGCTTGAGCTTAAGATCGGTCTATGAATCCCGTCCACAATGTCAGGCAACAGGCAATAGAAATAGGAAATAAAGAAAGAGAGAAAGAGAGATTCTTTCTCTCTTTCATTATTTCTGTTTCTATTTTGCCTGTTGCCTGGCATTGTGTTTAGGCCCTTACTTATTGCACTAGTGCAACAGTACAGAAATAAAAAACAAACCTTATACCAAATTGTACCAGAACCAGAACCAATGAGACATAAGTAAACTTTTGGCCATCAGGGACCGATATTCATAGTCAAATCTTATTCAAGACCCATCTTAAGCACGATCTTGAGACGTCAACGCTGTTATTTCATTGGTTAAGTAAATCTCAAGTCGGCTCCAAGCTAGACTTAAGACAATTCTTGAACTTAAGATCGGTCTATGAATTCCGTCCAGGGGCTCTATTCTTGAATTCATTCGCAAGAGAAACGTATTCGCAAATTCTGATCTTACAGAAAAGTTGGAAATTTATTGGCTATCGTATGGCTATTAACCAATAAACTTACAACTTTCTGTTAGAGCGAGTATTTGCGTATACGTTTCTCTTGCGAATGACTTCAAGAATCGAGCCCCAGGGTATCGATCATGTAATTTTTCCCCTAGAGCGGAAACGTGAAAAGTGAAAAGTTTCAAGTTACTGTCTCTTTCTATTCAATACTAATAGAAATAGATAGTTATATAAAACTTTTCACTTTTCACGTTTCCACTCTAAGGAAAAAGTTACATGATTGCTGCCCAGGGTATCGATCATGTAATTTTTCCCTTAGAGCGGAAATGTAAAAAGTAAAAAGTTTCAAGTTTATACTGTCTCTTTCTATTCAATACTAATAGAAAGAGATAGTAACTTTTGAAACTTTTCACTTTCACGTTTCCGCCCTAGAAGAAAAATTACATGATCGATATCCTGTAGGCCTATTCTGTAACTCGTTAAGAGGTATCGGTATCGTTATCGTTATACTGTTGTTGCGCTTTTTTACCATATAAAATATCTGCGCAACAACTGTATAATGACACCGACACCTCTTAACAAATTACAGAATAGGTCTACTGATTGTATAATAATAGGCGATTTTTGGCGATCATTTGGTACATGTACCAAACTGTACCAGAACCAATAAGATAAAAGTTTACTTATATCTCATTGGTTCTAGTACAGTTTGGTACGCTTTGGTACATATACCAAACAAGTCGCCAAAAATCGCCTAATGGCTCCAGCAGACCAGCGCGATTCTGTCGCGCGCGATTTTAATGTTTAGTAGACATTCAAGTAAAATATCAAGAAATATAATATGTTTATAAACATCCCAGTGAACACATTTTATAGCGGCAATATAACATGGAAGTTACATGTAATTTAACATTGTTATTCTTGTGATATGTAGGTGCTATATGACATGGAAATAACCTGTTACGTAATATTTGCAAACGAGCGAGCGTAACTAGATAAATATGTAGCTAGGTAGCTAGGTAGCTAGATAGCAGTAATAAGTATGCAAGTAGGTATGTATGTTGGTATGTATGTACGTAGTTAGGTATGTAGGTATGTATGTATAATTAAACTTTACATTTTTTTATTCAAAATTGCAGAAGACGTTTGATTAATGTAAACCAAAGATAGAGAAAATCAAATTGCAATTATTATTTTTAAAGTGAAAAGTCAAATAGCGCGCGCCTGTAATGTTCTGGTACTATAAATTTTCAGTACTGACAGTGAATTTTGGAACACAGCCAAAGTTGTACAAAAAATAAAATAGATTAACGTATGTATCATCATTTATTCATACCTGACTTTAACAACCTAAAGAAAATATCTGAAAACCTTGACTGGCTGTCTATAGTAAAAAATAATTTTACAGAATTTTTTTTCATTTTTGGAACTATGTAATAAATATGTCAAATAATTAATAAACATTTAATGTGTTTGATTCAATGCTGTACGATGATTAAAATAAATTTATTTTAGAAAAATATACATTATATACATACTGAAACTTATAAAATAAATTTTTTGGGGCAAAACGATCCAAAAATTACATGTTATGAGGAATTATATTTTTTCCATTTTTCTGTAAACTCTAATACTTTTAATCTTTGTTCTTCAAAACTTTGTCTTTTTGGTTTTCGCCACAAATTATGATCCAAATCCAACATTCCTCCTATTACTTCCTATAAAATAAACACACATACACATATACACACACACACACACACACACACACGCACACAACATTCAAGTACGCACCATGCACGCACATATTATTTATGTAAAAAATTAAAGATTTAAAGAGCAAAAATTTCAACAATAGTATCTGACCTTGGCAAAATTCTGTGGAAACATTTCCTCCTCCTCGATTACATGAGCATATCCAGAATGTGAGCCAAATTCCACCATAAAATATGATAAACCATTTGGTATGGCATGACGTATACCTTTACCTGTTAGATCGACAACTTTCTTGTTGATGGACCATTCAATTTCGCATTCTAATAAAGCTTTCTATAAAAGAATAAAAGTAATAAAAAAATAAGTTTCCTTATATTTAAAGACAGGCCACGATAAAGATTTTGCGTTGTAACACAATGATTTACTTACCTTAAAATATACTGGTGCTAACTCGCCAATTTCTTTTGGTAATGGAATACACTCTAATTGCATATGTGAAAATTTACAACGTCTTTTGTACACTTCAAAAAATATCGGATAAAGATCTTCATTTGTAAACATCCTCGTTAACTTTCTTTTCAATTCCTGAGAAGATACGTATCATGCAATTTCATACCATTACATAAAATACATTGGACATTGAAAAGATTTTACATAAGGTTCGTAACTTATTACCTTCAGCCTATCCCATACATCTTCATCTAATTGTAACTGACATGCCACATGTTGTACTGGTGTCAATATACAATGACCAGTACTCAAAGAAGTACAGACGGGCAGACTTAAGCAAATAACAGAATCCATTGTCACGATCATATGCTTTAACATATTTTCCGAATTGAGACACCACCAACAATTATCCATACGTTTAGATAAATCCTTGTGTTCTTTAATTGCCTGTGCACGATCCCACTTGTCTTGTCTCGCTTCTGAACTTGTTCGTGCAATTTCTCGCTCAAATATATCATCCATGTGATCCATGTTCTGCAAAAGATATTATTTTCAATTTATATGTCTGTATAATTTCAAATTTACTCCATCAACTTACCCTAGAAGGAAGTTTAACAAAAATTGCCTCATCTTCGTTCGTGGATCTTCCTTTCTCTCGTTGAAACTGCAATAAACATTTGTGTTGCATCGAGTAAAAATCTTTTGAGATATTCTGTAATTGTTACTCTCGTTATAACTCACCAATTCTTGTAAGGAATATTTATCATCATCTATAAAATGGCGTACTCTCTCACCAGAGAGATATGTTTCGCCAATTTTCTTCTTTCTGTTATTATTGTCCCGTTTAGATTGATTTCCGAGTTGTATCGGTCTTACTGTACCTAATACATATATTTGTAATATAATTGTAATTAACAATGCAATCATTTCTTTAATTTTTCATTTAAGGCAAAAGATCGATATAAAGAATGTACCTTTTGCATCAGTTCTCGTGAGAATTACATTCTCCTCTTGCACATTGGTATCACATAATGCAACGTGTTTTCTCGCGTCTTCCAATTGAATTTTGAGTCGAGCTGCCAGTTCCTAGATAAACAATTTCGTGCGTTCCATATAAGCATAAAATTAAGATAAGTTATATAAATTGTCAGAGCACTTAATAGAACAAACGTACATCATCGCCCATTAGTTCAGCTTTAATAATCCTTGCTCCTAACTTGTTCATTTCTGCTTCAGTTAAAACATCAATGCTTTTATCTTCCACCTTTATCTCATCCGTGTTAGTGATGTCGATTTGTTTTGACTCACCAATAGGTGATTCGGCAACTTGACACTTTTCTTTGTCACTTTTATCCTTCTTCCAATTTTTTCTACCACTAGTGGCAGGCATAGGCTGCCGACTATAATAATAATCATCTTTATCTTTAAATTTTTTATACATTTTTTTAAATTCTGTGCGATGTTGCAACGAGTAACTAGATGGATTATATTTTCTAATACAGTTTCTACTTCTAGATCTAGATCTCGATCTCGAATGCCTTTTCATTTTATGGCTGGAAATTTTCGGGGACTCTTCATCATTTCTATCATTATGTGATCTCTGGCGATATGGTTTATTCTGTTCTTCAGTTCTATTGGACATTCTTTCTGCTTCAACTATCATTGCTTCTATTATCTCTAGGGACTAAGAAAAAAAAACAGCTTTACTAATTAATAATTAATAATACGGCATTTTATGCACAGTACAAATTACTCTTTCACTCGACTTACACCCCAACGTTCAGCAGCCACTTCCTCTAGACATTTACCATCTCGAGTAGCTTGTTCCTTGGCACGTCGAAGACTCTTTTTTAACCAATTTGCATCTAAAATCTTGAGGTTATTAGATTTTTCTGGATTATTTCGAGGTAATCCATCACCTCCATCTTTCCAGTATGGATTCAATTCTCTGTCACTTTGTCCCAATTTATTTAGAAGAATCTTAGTTTTGTCTTCCTCCTTTTTATCTAATCCTTGTGCTTTCATATTAGGCTTTGATAAATATGGAACAAAACTTTCTACGTTCATCCATTCGTCTCTTTTAAGCAGATTTTCTTGTGCTCTGCAATCGACAAGATTTTCAATAGTCTCTGACGAAACTAGACAATCTTCATTATTTCTTTCCACCCATTCAAATTTCATGCTGTTGTCATTTTCCTGAAAAAATATATCATAAATTTTATATTAGATATTTATATAAGTATTAAAAAATTAAAAAATCTTTGATATTCACGCTGCTTGAAGATGAGCTTGAAGATTTTCTTCTTTTTTTGTGCTTCTTGTTTGCCTTCTTATTAACTTTTCTCTTTTTAGATTTTGACTTTTTGCTTGATTTCCTATGCATAGATTTGGTATCTTCAGCATTGTACTTGTCGATTTTGTCAATTTGTGTTTTACAAATATCTACATGCTCCTGTCCAATAATTACACAATTATATAACATATACTAAGTAAGAGAATTAGGAAATGGAAATTGTAATAAGTAATTAGGAATTAAGGGCGCGAATAATGACTGAATAGAATAGGAAATTAAAATAATAGATATTAGACTTTATGTGATAATAAAGAAGACTGTTATGTAATGTAATTACGTGATAAGAAAGAAGACTGTTATAAGGAAGAAAAGCTGTAATAGTTGGAATATAACAGATTGTAAAACCTGTGTAGAATTTAGTATTTTGTACGGAGTATTTAGTATTTAGTACTTAATGTAAGTATGGAGATTTAAGGATAGAATGCACTAGATAATAGTAAAATAGGTGTAGTAAGCCAATGTGATATAAAAAATAGGAGGCTGGATGGATGGGGGGATGAATGATTAGTTTTCATATGTCCAACCAAGTCCCCTTCTTGGCGATTATGTATTGCTGAAGAGAATAAAGAATTATTATTATAACATACACTACTCAATAACACATACTTTTCAAATATTACTCGATATAAATTACTACTGCTGCTGCTGCTTTCATACATTTCTAAAATTTATATCTCTGGAAGAGTCTGAAAGCAGCAGCAGCGATAGTAACATTGGTGGTATTGACCTTGATATTTGTTATAATTACACACTTATGTAGAATAAAATAAAATAAATTACCATTACTGCTCGCCTTAGCAAACTACTTGAAAAAATCAATATTTCAATCTTTTAATAATTTTTTTAAATTTTTGCATCGATCTTTTACTGTGACAATTATTACTGTGTCAATCGTGAATCATCGATGTGCAGGAGTCTGGGTTCGTTCGGAAACATCACTCGAGTCTCTCCACAGTCAGTTGGTTTGTTCGCGTCGCCATGCTCCGACATGCTCCTACTCACTCCAACGCATTCTAATAGGTTGGCGTCATCGGAATCAACGTATTGGAGTGCGTTGGGGTAAATAGGAGCATGTTGGGGCATGTGACGTGAACAGACCCAGTATGGGTGCTTTCCATTTAGGCTGCGTTCCGAAATTTACTGCCAGTACTGAAAATCTATAGTACACGTTACATAAACTATAGATTTTCAGTACTGACAGTAAATTTCGGAACATAGGATTAGTAACACAAGTAGATACAAGCATCGTTCTATCTTTTTTTATGTTTAATGAGTAACAAAGATAGAACAATACTTGTGTCGACTTGTGTCACTAAATGAAAAGCACCCTATGTATACAGTAGCTACAGTGACTTATGGTCTGTTCTTTCTAGCTGCACTGTTGCACCGGTGCAATAAGTTAAAGTAAGAGAAGTATATTTTTTCTCATTCTAACTTATTGCACCAGTGCAACAGTGCAGCTAGAAAGAACAGACCACTAGTTTACACCGAGCACTTGGTACGCGTATCAAATAATAAATAACTAGTGAATGTGTTTAATCATTGGCTGATCAGCTTAAATTTACTACTTGATACGCGTACCAAGTGCTCGGTGTAAACTAGGGCAGTGATGGTATATCCACACAACTTGCATAAGCGCATAAGCATATACATAAAGAAATTGATTGGTCTACACATGGCCCTAGTTTACACCGAGCACTTGGTACGCGTATCAAATAGTAAATAACTAGTGAATGTGTTTAATCATTGGCTGATCAGCTTAAATTCACTACTTGATACGCGTACCAAGTGCCGGGGCTCGATTCTTGAATTCATTTGCAAGAAAACGTATGCGCAAATACCCGCTCTAACAGAAAAGTTGCAAGTTTATTGGTTAAAAGCCATACGATAGCCAATAAATTTTCAACTTTTCTGTAAGAACAGAATTTGCGAATACGTTTCTCTTGCAAATGAATTCAAGAATCGAGCCCCCGGTGTAATAGGCCTAGTTTACATCGTGCATTTGATACGCGTATCAAGTAGTGAATTTAAGCTGATCAGCCAATGATTAAACACATTCACTAGTTATTTACTATTTGATACGCGTATCAAATGCACGATGTAAACTAGGCCATAGAGCTATATGTTTATGCGTTATGCAAGTTGTGTGGATATACCCTTATATTTTTCTCTCCCTAGAAAATAAATCCTCCATTATATGTGGATTTTGCCGCGTAAATGTACGTACGTAATTGTGATTTGTGACATAAATTTTGTAATAAAATAGCAGTATTTATACGGTTTAGAAATCGATATTTTGCATGAACAGAGATGTCATGCGTAATTTGTACAAAAACATTAATGGTCTGATTATTTATCCGTGATTAATTTTCTTTGCAAAATTATTTATTCTCGACGAGTAACAAGAAATAATTTTCCAGTTTCTTTAATGCATGAAGAAAAATCGTTGCGTCGTATATTGTTGAAATCGTATTTTTTTTAATATAATTATTTTTGAAAGTTTTGACTCATCTCATTAAAGTGAAATGTGAGTTTATTTATTTTTTACGTTTTTGTAGATGCCAAGTGTTTCTTATTGCACATACACATACACGCATAAAGAGAGAGAGAGAGAGAGAGAGAGAGACATTAAATTGTTTTATTTTTTTTACACTTTATATTTAACAAATATATACAATTGTTTCAGATTATTGTAACAAAAAATGGTAGAATCTGATTACAGTGAAACTGAGGAAGAAGGTATGGACAAACTGCAACTATCGTCTGATTCTGTAGATATCACATTGCGAAAGAAAAGGCCAAGAGTAGAAGATTCTGGAGATGAGACAGATTTACTTACTAAAAGACATCAAAGTTCTTTCATTGAACAATCAAAAATATTAAAAAATGATGCTGAAACCATTTCAGACAAAAATGATACAGATGTGTATAATATAAAAGAGGAAGAATATATATTATGTCCAGAGAAGGAGCAAAATGTACAAGAGATATTTGATATATCTAATTTAAACATGGGCAAGGAGAATAAAGAGAAACAAGATGGAAAATTGAAGCACAAAAATGGAAATGAGAACAAAAATCCTGAGGAAGTAAATATTAAACAGATAATTGTTGAAAATAAGGTAATATAGTATTAAGTTGAGTGTTATTATTAAAAAATACAATTTTTTATATCAAATATTTATTGAATTTCTTTTATATGTATACAATGTATCAAATTTGTTTTCTTTTAGCTATACTTTTATTAATTTTTTAGCTTATTTAAACTATTAATGTTTTGATATTGAAATAAGCTTGAATATAAGACATTTTGTTTAGATGCATTAATATGTGCACATTGGACAAAATATTATGAATCTATTATATCTGAATCGTTTATAATTTTTTTTTTTTATATACTATAAAAGCACAGCTCATGTGAAAAATCTGCTATAAATACAAGTGTAATATCTACTTCTGATGATAATCAAGTTGGAACAGAAGACAATGAGGTATTTAAAGAAGAAATTGACAAAATGCTAGATAGAAAGGAAGATGGATTAAAAGAGCAAGTACATACCAATCAAGAAACTAAGAAACGTACTGTAGACACAGAAGTGGTAGATGGACTAGAGCTTTCGGTGGAATGTGCGAGTGATAAAGAAGGCTCAAGTTCTGAAAGTGAAAAGGAAAAAGATGCAAAACCACGACCAAAAACAATAATTGTCAAAGCCAAACCAAATGAATCGGAACTGGACTGTTCGTCAGAAGGAGAAAAGTCCGATTTGCAACAAGTCACCAACATCCTTGAAATTGAATCACAAAAGAATCGGGTAAAGAGAAGAGGTTCGCGAAAAAGTAAATTAAAAGCTTCCGGTTCGGAGGACAGTCAGAATAGCAATTCGGATGAGGATTATAATCCATGGACAAAAAAGAAAATGAAAAAATCTCTGACAGCAAAGAAATCAAACAAACATCACTCAATTGAGTCGAAAAGAGGACGAGGTAAAAGTATAAAGAGAAATTCTCTCAGGAAAAATGTCAACAATCATGTATCCGACAAAGAAGATGTTTATGCGACTGTAACAGAGAAAACTGATGAAACTAAAACTGGAATGGAGGAAGAATTATCAGAGAAAGAATTTTCAAATAAAAGTTCAAGTGACAATAATTCCGAAAAAGAAGAAAACTCTACGAAGGGTAGAAGAAGGAGACATAGCACTACTGTAAGTACAGCGGTTTGCCTATCGGATAAATTTTATAATAGTCATACAATTCATACAAATTAACATGTTAAATTATTTTAGAAATCACAAGATAAACACATACAGGCTTTGAAGAAATATTTAAGCATCGCTGGCGTGAAAATAAAGTCTTATAATGATATTTGGGCCGATTGTAAGAGCAATGCTGCAAAAATTAAACGCCTAAAAGAATTGCTAGAGGAAAATGGCGTTAGTGGTAGACCATCGTTGGAAAAGTGTAAACGTGTCAGGAAAAAGAAGGAAAAGTTGAAGGAGGTATCCGAACTGGATACATCCAACATTATATCTGAAGGTTAATAATAAAAAAATCTTTGTTATCAATTTACATATTGCATTATATTATATTAATTACTAGTCATAGGTATTACATTAAATTTTATTTTAGGCCGAATCACACGCGCACGAAGAAATATGGAAAATCTTAAAAAGACATCTCCGAATACTTCATCACGATATCGAGAGGCTCGTAATACATTTAAACGTATTCAAACTGTTGTTGACATTGATAGCGATTCGGAATAGAGATCACATATGTTTACACAGAATCTATTGATGATTTGAGTGATATGTGTGTATACATATCTATTTAAATATTAAACATCAGAGCAAGAGTGCCAATCTCATATCTATACGTATACACACATGTGTGCTTGCATTTATGTAAAATGCTTTATATTATTCCAAAATTTCCGTGTATATCGTAATAGTTGTTAATTCTTTTTTATATTGTAGCGTGTCTGTCAGTGAATTACGCAATTGTATTGGTATTTGGAAGTAGCATTTAAAAAACTTTCTTTTTTTTATTTTATTGGCTCGTTATTCCTAGTAAATTTGAAGTAAATTACTGATAGCTCGTACACAAAGAAAATTTTCAGAATTTGTATAACGCTTACATCCGTTACAAGTGATGATAAATTTTATCATATACGTAAATGTGAAGAAAAAAATTGAAGAGATGGAACAAGAAAAGCTGTTAAATTTACGTTGTCAATTAATGATTGAGCTAAGTAGTGTTTTGCTTAAATGAAAAGCATAACGCTATGTTTTTAAATATTAAAAATTAACCAGTAGCACATAGATCTGTACGTACTCGTAATAAATATGTGAATAATTTATAGTAATTGTAGAGTAATTTATTTTTCATCAAACCTACATGCAGTTTCAATTAATAAGACGTAATTTAAATTCTAACTTTGTTTAAGCATTGGTCGTGTAAACTTATTTCCTGTTTTTTATCTTCAAATACCTATTACATAAAAATGCAAACAAAAAATTAAATTTATTTCTATTATTTTTCTCAGCCATCAAATGCTGAAATCAAAATTCAAGTTCCCTTTCGTAAATGGACATACCAATTAAAACGACTAATGAAAAATTAGTTAAAAAGTTATTTTCGATGTCGCAGCAAAATTGTAGTTTGCTTATAATTGATAAATTGATTTCAAAAAATCTCATACATAGCATTGACATTTTTTGTTATATAATATTACATACAATATTTCGTCTCGAGTACATAGTATAATATACACATATACACACATTAGCGAATCCTGATATTGACAGTCAATAAGGGATACGGAGGGGATCGTATATCATCATATACGTCAGACGCAGTGAATCCTGCGTAAGAATTTGATATACAGACGTCTGCATTAATTTAATGCATCATTTTATCTAAATTTTTTAAACATTTAATAAGATTAATTTCATTCAATTTGGAAGAGGGGGTTTAAGCCCAAATCCCCCCTCCTCACCCCCAGAATCCGTCGGTGAATGCACAACACAACGCACGCACACGCGCACACATGTATATTAATCGTTAAAATATGTATATACAGCGAATTACGCATATAATACTTGAAATATATTTAATCATTCTGATTTCAGTTTTGTAAACTCTATTAATGATTAATGGCACGTTTTGATACTTCATGTTTCTTACAGTCTTGTAACGTACTTACATAATCATATTTTCTGTCTAACAAAATATCGAAAAATAGTAGAGCTCAACTTTTTGACTATTATATATTAATTTATTAGTTGAAAAACTTTGCGATACATTCTTTACTGCAAAACAATTTATCTTTCTTTATCGCCATTCTGCCGTTTAATAAGTTTTTCTTACAGCTGTAACAGCAAAAACAGACTTGAGTTGCATGAAAATTTAAATTTTTGATCGCTACTCCTTGTTGATCAGCGGCAATCACTACGTTACAGGCAGCGCATGTTTTTGCGTATGATTTTTTATAACAAGGAAGACACAATGGTCGATCATTCTCGGTAATATATTGTTGCCCAGCCAATGGTATATCACAATCCCAGCAACAAAAATGCTTGATATGATAATTGTGCCCCTCTGCAACCGTGTATTCCCGTACAAAGATCAGCTGCAGCGAACAAAAATAGTTGCTTAAATCATCACTATTAACATTTTATTTAAAATTTGAAAAAAATTGGAAAAATTGCTTACCTCATCACAAGCGAAACATCGAGGAATTCCTAGAAATGTGGCCAAGTCTCTTCCGCAATATAACTTGTTCTTATAATAAAAATATACGAGATCCGCCAACAATTCGTTACATACCGAACAAACGAAACAGCCAGGATGCCAGGACGCGTTATTAGCTTTCTCCGCGATTACAATTACGTCGTCGATACTTATATCCTCGTGGCATTTTTCGCACTTGTGCACCTTCGTCGAATCTATCTTTAAATTCTCAATGCCATCGTTCAGGCAATCTTGCGTACATTGTTTTTCGCGTTGTTCGTTGAAAGCTCCGACAATATAAGGAAATACTTGATTTTGCAACTGTTCGGAATGTGCGACGAACGTAGATTCTAGTCTCGAGCTGCTCAACTCAACTTGTAACGGGTTGGCTCTTGCATCGATTGGATTTTGTGAATCTGGAGTTTGCGTCGACGAATTCAATGTAAGAAAATATTTATCCCCGATATTCGCGGAATTGTTATTCTCTCTTGCTAATATATCGGTCGCACGGTCTAACGGTCGGTACGATTTAGAAACGACACGCATCGCTGGATTTTCCGCGAAGCTATATTTATCAGCGAGCTTTTCTCTTATAAATGTTAATCCTTTCGCGTCCAAAGTACTTCCGATAATGTCGTTAGCGTGTATCGCACTGGGCGGAAGAAGCGCATCCGCCAACATGGATTCCGCATGAATAAAAGCTGTTTCGTCATTAGCATCAGGATGCGACGCAATCGCGCGCGTATAGCACTGCATGGCATTGTTTAGCGTTTCTCTGCGTCCCTCGAAAGCATCTTCTCCGTAAGGTGCATAATTTTCAGAAGTATGCTTTTCGCAAACGGATACAATTTCTTGCTCAGGAAAATGGGAAAGTATCGAAGAGTTAACTATTCTTTCACTTGTACCTTTTTTTTCATTTACTGATACGATGTCATGTGCAGATTGAAAATTCTCAGGAATCAATTTTCCTTCGATTGGTTGCGATCTCGCGATATTGCTACTGGCAGACACATTGTCTAATATACAATTATATTCTTCTGTATTAGATACCTCATTGTTATTTATGGCTGCAGCAACATCTTGTTTATTTTGAATATCATATGGTTGCCTCGTGTATGGACCTTTTGTGGCAAAACTACTTGGTGTACGTAATTGAACACCAGTGGAAAGTATACGAGATTTATGCTGTGGACTGCATATCAGTTGCATATCAGTTGCATTGACAGGTGTTATAAGAGAACAATCGAATGGGCGAGCAGCCAACATCTGAAAATATAGTAATATCTGTATTATATGAAACAAATACGCTAGAGAAATAAACATCTGAAACGCTCGCTAAATATGATACATAATCTTACAAATCCGTAATCAATAGAGTCTATTATATATGATATACGATCAAGTCAGTGATTTAATCACCTTTATCACTTTGCCTTGTCCTACATATTTCTTTATGTTCTCTAAATATTGTTCAAACTGTTTCTGCTCTTGTTCGCTAAGTTGATCACAAACTTTATAATCGATATCATGAAGTGGTAATTGTTTCTGTAATAACTGCCTTCTCAAAACAGCGCCAATGGATCCTTTAATCGGCAATTTCTCAACAGGCAAAGCTTTCATATAATCCACAACGAGTTCTTTAGTTGCATCTGGTGGCACCCAGTCGAATGTAGTTTCACCATTGTTTTGTTTTTTATTATTTACATGCAAACCTAAAGATCAAGTTTTAAAATGTAAAAAGTAGCTATATATACTGTAATACTTATGTTTATATCTTACAAAGAGATATAAACAAGATACTTACGCATAGACTTCTTTTTAAACTTTCCACTTTGTCCAAATAACAAATCAAACTGTGGAAATTCATCGTGATCGACATCGTGATCGTCTCGACCACATTTACAGTTCTTGCAAATTTTTCGCCAGAAATGAAGCTCAAGACCGGGACAAGCGGAATTACAATTTGTACATGGTGCACCAGCTCCAGCTTCGTGCGCTAAACGTGGCTGAGCAAAGACGTAAGATTAACAACACCAATTAACTAATTCGATCTTAATTTTATATACGTTTCCCACTTCTCGAATTTTAATATCAAAGTATTACATGTTAAGATTTCATGTACCTTTCGCTTACGATTTTCCAAGTCCAACAACCACTTTGGATGATTTGTCATTTCCTCCTCCATTTTTCGGCATAAAAAGGCACGATTGCAAGGCAACTCTTATCTTTAACTTATCTCTTCGTTTGACATACGCGAATGTGTATGAATCATCGAAGTGACTACCCGACTACATTAATGTTTCGAATTCTTCGATGCACACAGGACACAGCACCATTCTGTCAACACACACATATAGTCCCACACGTATGCGTGTTGGAAGATTTTACTCCCTTCTACCGCGTCATTCTGGGCCCGTCGCGTAGTGGGGATGCCGCGCCACACGCTTTTAAAAGCTAAACTAATATATAAAAACAAGCAAAAGCGAGTCTTGCATTTCATTGTGCATGCATTGATTAGCATGTTTAAAAAATTTGATAATTTCATAATACGAGATGAATAAATTCTCTCCGTAACATTCTTATTTCCTGTAAATAAGTATTTATCACATTTGTTATAAACAACGCAATTATTTCTAATACTTGATTTACTTGTGTGTAAAAATAATACAATAAAAATTCGGTAAAAAATTGTAAAGAACTCAAAGGAAAGGAATCGCAAGGAAGTACTATTTGTGCGTTTACATTACCAAATTTCGTGTGTTGTGTGTGTGTTAGTATAATATATTTGTAAGAGCACATACATTGAAAGTGAGAGAATTAAAGAATGAGAATTTTGATCAATAATATTTCAAACATGTATTGTGCAATTGTAATTAACATTTTCAGACTTGAAAAGCTGCATCAAATTCTTCTTGCGATATCTGCAATTAAATAGGAGCATTATACGAAACTATAAATATAAAAGTTGAGAGATAGAGCATGAAAATTGTTTTTGTAACATGGAAAAAATTGCCAATTTTTCTTCTTACCTTTCTCTTTTTAAATTTTTTAATTAATGCTATATCTTCCGCCAATTGCTCGATATCTTCCTCATTTATTCGTTTCCTCCTCTTCTTTTTATTGCAAGTGGTTGAAACTTGTTGCTTCAATTCTTTTTTTTCCTTTCGTTTACTTCGTTTCTCCTGTCTCTCGAATTTTCTCTTTTTAGTTTCAGACCAGGATTCAGTTTGCTTTCTGTGTTTACATCTATTCTGATTACTTGTCCAAACGCCAGTGTTTCGATATTCGTTCAATTTTTTTATTCTATGCAATTCACGGTCTTTGTGTGCATAAGATATTGTGTTTACGTCGATTTCAGGGCCAACGAAAGATGACACGTCCTTTCCTTTGAGCTCTGGCATTTTAGGCATTTTCAAAAGACCAAAACCCATAGCCAACTTTCCCAAATCGATATCTTTCGACTGAAGAATTAAATTACACTCGTGTTTACTATACGCTTGCACGTATGAAACAAAGGCACGGTTAGCTTTATCAAACATAAGTCGATCTTTTTGTTGCATTTGCCTCATATGCTGTAAGCATTCATCAATGGTATGCTTATTCAATTCCCTTTTCATTTGATGCAGTTCGACTTTTTGATTTCTTTTAATGAAATCTACATAGGCACTCTCTGTTTCTAAAAGAAATAACAATGCGTTTCCTTCGTTACCAATCCTAGCGGTTCTACCGCATCTATATGACAAAAAGTACATTTTAGAGAACAAATTTTTCAAACACACAAACACACGCATATATATATATATATATGTGTGTGTGTGTGTGTGTGTGTGGTGCGTGCGTGCGTGCGTGCGTGTGCGTGCGCGCGCGCGCGCACGCACACACACACACACACATTTTTCAAACACACAAACACACGCATATATGTGTGTGTGTGTGTGTGTGTGTGTGTGTGTGTGTGTGTGTGTGCGCGCGCGCGCGCGCGCGCGCGCGCGCGCGCGCACGCACACACATACACACACATATTATCAGAAAAATGTTTTATATGTATATACATATAACATAACGCCTCTTGTAAATTACCTATGTACAAAACTGCTAGCCATACAAGGTGGGTCATATTGTAACACCCAGTCTATTTCCGATATATCGATACCACGAGCCATTACATCTGTGCACATTAAAATGCCACTTTGAGCATTTCGAAATTTATCAAACACTTTATATCTCCTGCCTTTCATTTTACCATGTAGAGCAAGTATGTTTATCGATGGTAATAATCTGTAAATATGAACATATATACATACACACAACTTAAAAAAATTATTTGATAAAAAGCAAATGTGATAAGAAGAAAAAATATTATTAATTATTATATAAAAAATGATGTTTATAGTAAATATAAAACTTGTTTAATATTTAACACTTTTCAACTATATATATGCCCTTACATCTGTACAACTCGACTGAAATAATCCACGCACGCGCAAGTAGGTAAAAATATCATATACTTTGTTTGAAATCCTACTGAACGTATAAAATCTATCATTACTGATAATTTGTACTCAGGATGGACAATTATAAAACTATTTTTTAAATTTACAGGTGTGGAGATATTAGATTTTTCTTTCACAATAATCAGTGCTGGATTTCTCAGTCCTGCCCTAATCAATTGCTGCACTTGTTTCGTTTGTGTTGCAGAAAATAATCCTGTTCTTCTAAGACGTGGCAAATAGCTTAAAATACTATCTAAAGTTGCAGAGAATCCCAAGTCTAGTAATCTATCTGCCTCATCTAATACAAGAAATTCCTACAAATATAAGACTATATCTAGTTATAATAATTCAACATTTTAATTGCACATGTATAAATGAGATTGTGTTGAACATATAAAAGATTATACGGATAATTACCAAAGATTTTACACAAAGGCTCAAATTGATGGAATTATTATTAGATAAGACATCTTTCAATCTACCAGGTGTGGCAACAATAATATTTGTGCCTTTTTTCAATATCTCTATGTCCTTCTTAAGCGTCACTCCACCAATTAGTAATACTTGTTTCAATGATGGAATTTCCTTTAAAAACTCTTCTAAAACTTGACTAATCTGTGTAGCCAGTTCTCTTGTAGGGCTGACTACTATCCCTCCTATCTCCATAGTCTTCCATTTTTCAGTTCGTTTCTATATGTTTCAATGTAATAAAACTTTTTTAATATATAGTTATAATAAAATACAAAATCTTTAGTCTTTCTCTCTATTTTTTATTATATATAACTTATTTTGCCAATTAATATTAAATCTAAACTAAAAAAGCTAAATAAAGAACTTTATTCTGTAACCAACTTCAATTTTCAACTGTTTATATTTTTTGATATACAAAAGATTGACAAATCTTTGATTTAATCTGCCAAAAGTAATTTAAGATTAATGCATAATATATAAATGATTACTTGTAATATCTCCAACAGAGGAATAAGAAAAGCAAGTGTCTTGCCACTGCCAGTAACCGCTTCTGCCGCAACATCTTTACCATTCAATAATAATGGTATACAAGCTGCCTACAAATATAACAATATGAATCATTATAACATTATAGAATAAAAAATACGCGCGCACCACACACACACACGCGCGCGCACGCACGCACCCACGACACGCACAATCTTTTATAATATCTAATATACACATGCACGTTTTTGACACATGACCATGTTACCTGAACCGGTGTCATATTGAAAAATTTTAACCGTTTGAGCGTTTTCAGTACAGGATTACTCAATTGTACGTCTAGTTCTTCCCACTTCTGTGTCTTCATTATGAATATCTTTTTTCGGCTTGTCGTTTACTCCGCACAATATTGAAATAACTTCTCTTATATATTTACAAAATCAAACAAACATACTATGTGTGTATGACATATATAACGGATGTATACATATAAGGTTTGTTCTCAGGTAGCTGTACTGTACTGCTGTACTTGGCTGTCTGGTGCAATAAGTTAGAATAAAAAAAATGGATCATTGGCCGGAATTCATAGTCGAATCTTATTCAAGTTCCAGCTTAAGCACGATCTTGAGACGTCAATGCTGTTATTTCATTGGTTATGTAAGTCTCAAGTCGGCTCGAAGCTAGGCTTAAGACAATGCTTGAGCTTAAGATTGGTCTATGAATCCCGTCCATTATCCCGTCGTTTTAAAAGTATTTTCATCCACCAACGCCTCAACGTGCATAAAACGTGCACTTCGAACTATGCGTATAGCCAATATCCATAAAGGTCCGTAGATAATGTGTACAATTGTCTGGGTTTTTTCCATGTTATGTTCACGATTTTTGGTTCTGTTCTATGCTATATCCATAAAGTACGTGTAAAAATACTTGTAATGCTATACTTATAAAATATGATTAATATGCGAGATCGAAGATAAATTGTGCTGTACAAAACGATTGAAACCAAACTATTCTTGCAAAAGTGTTGTGCTAAATTATATATCATTTTAAGTAATACAGGGTGAATTTTTATTTTAATAATGATTATTCCAACTTTTTATCATGAGATGGGATTACCGACTGCAATCTTAGTACACACATGTACGACATTATACAGGGTGTTTTACTGGCTGTCCCAACTTTTTACCATGAGAGATGGAATTACCGACTGCATCTTAGGGTGCGTTCGGGGAGACGCTGTTAGCGCTACCAGCATCAGTCCATCTTCATTACTCATTAAAAGTAGAACAAGGATAAACTGATGCTGATAGCGCTAATAGCGTCTCCCTGAACGCATCCTATATATGACAAAAAAGCTGCGCAACGACCACAATATAACAATACCGAACTGTCGTTAAAAGTTAGGCATTGTTTTAAAATTACAAGTTTATTCTGCTTGGAGCCTAAGGCTGAAGAACTTTTTACCAGAACAGATCATGGTTTTTAATTTAGAATTGAAAGACTAAAAACTTTCTATTGCAACTAATAGACCAATAATAAGGATTAATATAACCTATTACATTTAAAATGAAGCATTTTTCATGAATTACTCTATAGAGATAAAAGAAAAAAGGTGAAAGATATGCGTAAGAAAATTGGTTTTTAACGTATTGATTTTATTTTGATGTTTTTCTTCTTTTTAAATCTCTTTAATATAAAATCTGTTTAACGATGCTTCACATTCAACTATCTGTCTCTCTCAGGCAAAAGTTGTTTTTGCTTCCTTCCGTTTATATACACGATTAGGTCTAAGGCCGTAGTTGTTTAACTTTCTTTTCCCAATCGGTATTTAGCGTGAACCAAAAATTCATCTGAACAAAGCCTTCTACAAAGGGTAATTGAGATTAGTGGCGATTACGAAAGGAAAAGGGAAGTATTTTGTTCGACTTGACTTAATTCGATATGACACAAAGGTGTCTTGTATAATGTTCCGATAGGTCGTCTAACATCATACACATCTTCAGTTGGAAATAAATAAACGACTTCTATGTCGTCAACCAAATTTGTAAACCTCCTAACTCTATTTTCTCATGAAACTGAGGTAGCTTTTTAAAACGATGCCAAATCACAAGTTGTACGAAATAAGTATCTCAATTTAAATGTAAAAAATGGAGTTGGAAGGTTTTTGAATTTGGCCAACGATATTCTTTTCATTATCGATCCACCTCCTCCCCATTTCCAAACGTCTTAATCACACAATGCGCAACATGTTCATTCTGTTATTCTACGCGATTAATATAAATTTAATCGTACGGTATATATAAATATCCTTTTGAATCAAATCGAACAAATATTCTCCCTTATTTTGAGATCGTGGAACGGGAAAGAGAGTCTGCCGTTGGAGAAAAAAAGTTGACGACTGTGCACGATAATCGACTCAAGAGTAACGATATTAGCTTCGCTCTTTTTCCTCTGCTCTCTAATCCCTTGTCCTAATTGGCAGTATACGCTACGTTCAGATAGATTTTCAAATTCACGATATCACGAGCATGCCCGTTTTTTTACTTATTGATAAGAGGTACATAATTAACAATTCGATTCGCGATACGCTAATTTATCGCTCCACCAGCTTTCTGCTAAGCAGCGTTCGGCACAAAATTTCTTTTCTCACTGAAATCACTCATATATGTTTTATGATAAGCGTCGCTCGTAAAAAAATTGCTAAATATAAAATGTGCTTTATAAAATCTTCGTCACGCGGTTTTTTCAACATCTCGCACAGATGTGTGCCAATCTTTAGCAATTTGGATTTCCATAAAGAGCAACAAAGTTAACAATATGAAATTTTTTGGAACTTTTCAATATTCGTATTACGCCATAATAAGTTTAAATATTGTATCGATTTTCTCCAGTAATGCGCTTTTCATCATTTCCATTTTTGTGTCACGTATTGTTGAGAGATGCATAAAAAGGAAAACGCAGATCGTATCGCAAATCATTAATGCAAACTATAATAATGGTGTCTACTATTGAAAAAAAGTGTAATTGAAATTTGGACAGTAAACTCGGTTGAAAACATGCAAATTATGTACCTCTCGAATGTCTGTTGTTCGCACCGTTAACGTCAGCACGATTCGTCGCAAATGTGCAAATGTTGTAGTCTCGCATACTCGGTGTAATCTTTCGCGTTCAAAAATCCTGCTCACACTGTATCAACATCTCGTAACAAAACTCATTATCAACAAATCGCAGAATCGCATATTTCACTAGTGTTTTACCCTGCAAGACCTGCGCACACTCTTCAGCTCCATTAATTATCGCTCACTTCATTCAAATCAAACTTGGAGTCGCGATCGTCCTATCTTTTTTTTCTTCAATTTTTCCTTACTGAATGGAATTAACACCCAGTCATGGGCAGAAAAATATTCCATATACTTCCATTATATCTTATTTTCATGTAATTTCAATCATCTCGATTAAAAACAACAGAAAAAAGAAGAGAAAAAAGAAAGACGAGCTCGCGTGCGATATCTTTTCCACTGAATCGTGGTTGTTACTCGACTTGAAAGTAATGCAAGCTATGTTTACAAGGGAGAACTGAAACTTCTGAATGTGTAAAATATGTAATGTGTACATACGCCTATTAAACGAGCCGTCTCTCGTATTCTCTTCAACATGTTGAGCACTACTCGATAAAAATACACATCGTCAAAAAAGTCGTTGATCTTTCTCAATACCTGATACACATGCTAACTCGAAGTCAAGTCTTGGGGTAAAGGGAGAGGGAGAAAGGGGAGAATTTGGCGAAATAATTGCGTAATGATAAAACTATCATTTTACAATTTTAAAACTTGATTAAAAAATAATCAAAGTTTTTGGAAAATTAAAGATAATCGATAATAAAGGCCATAGGTCATTCAGTAATCGACCTACATTTGAATAACAGGTTACTTTCAAGATGGTTAACACTCTTCAGTCGTAGCTTTACTAGATTCAATCGATTACAATCGTTTACAGTAACATTCCGGATATCGTTGCTTCGCGTTGATTACCGGTTGAAAGTATTGCCTTTCTTTTTTCTCTCCGTGTCAAAGGAAAGTTTGACGTGTATACGACAGATCATTTCAACGTAGGAAGTTGATGATTGATGCTTAATTTATGTCGTTAGCGATCGATTGGTTGAACAAATGGAGAGCGCGCGAATTGAAGCCACGTGGATCGACGTGCCATCGTGAAAGTAAATCAAATTTTGAAAGTCTTATCCTACCTTTTCAGAATACTATCGCTCTTCCTTTTCTTTCTTTATTTTATGTCGCGGCTACTGATTGTGTGGTAAAATAACGGGTATAGTCTGTTGCGCCCCCGGAGGTGGCTGTGGTGGCAAGTATTGCATGTGTTGTGGAGGAATTGACGGTATATGAGACGGAATAATGGGGCACATGATGGGATAACTCGGCGCGTGACTCTGCGGTGGAGGTTGGGGATACGTAGGCTGCGGAGTACCGGGTGGATTATAAGCGCCCGGAGTGTGTGGTTGATTTGGATTGGCCGGGGACGGCGTTTGGCTAGGTGGCTGTTGAGTTACGTGAGGATGTGGATGAGTATGGGGACCCATATATTGTATACCGGGGGCTTGCGGTCCCTGCGAGTCATGATGATGATGGTATGGAGTGGCCATGTGTGGTGGCGGCGGTGCCTGGACCATTCGTACCATTTGCTGATACGGCTGTCCTGGATAAGGCACCTGGAATGGATGTATAGCTGGCGCTAGTAACGGCTGCCCCGTTGCTGCGGCCACTTGCATTTGAGATGCTATATCTGGCGCACGATGCTGCATCATTGGCACTGTAAAAATCATAATATAATTATGCCTAAACAGAGATTTTTAAAAATAGAAAAACAATTAATTTTTAAATAACTTGAAGGTACGAATAATTTCATATTTGAATGTAAGATTCATATGAGAAAAAATGTCAAAAACAAATCATTCCAAACAAATCGTAAGTTTTCCTTTCTTCAAAGTTTTTCAAACTAATCTACGCAACAAAGCAAAACCATTACATAAAATTATTGACTTGACCCTCACTTCAACCGCATTATTGTATCAACGCACAGAAATATGAATACTGACCCTTCCGGAACCTTGCCACTTGTTGAGCAGGTGGTTGACTAAAAGCTGTTGGCGTTACGTATGCCGGCATAACAACGGTCGCGGGCATAGTCGCTCCTGTATACTGAGGAGTTTGCGGTGTGTGCGGTCGACTAGGTGTCGGTGTGCTAGGTGAGCGCTACACATTGTGAAAATATAAATCTTATCGTTTCTATTTTAGTATAATTTTCTAATAGGCTGATGATATATATGTGTGTGATTATGTGTGTGTATCATAATCACATTAGATAACACACCAGCCTATTGGAAAATTTTATATTATATACATATAAAATTTTAAAATTAGCAATATATATATATATATATATATTGCTTACCGGTGTAAATGGTTTGGCATTTGGATTGAATTCCTTAGCGTTGGGATTTAAAGTAGATTTTTTGAAAGCAGTAGTTATCTTATCGACCGCAGGTTCTGATGGAGATTGTTGCACTGTGGGAGTATTAGTCTGAGGTGGTTGTGATGGTGGTGGTGGTTGTGGTTGTTGTGGTGGTGGTTGTTGCTGTTGCGATTGCGACTGCGGTTGCTGCTGTTGTTGTTGTTGTTGTTGTTGTTGCTGTTGAGGCGGACTTGCGGATCTTGGTGGACCAGGTGGTGGCTTACTGATAACTGGATCCTCTTGTACTGTTTGATGTTGCTGATGAGGACTGGTGTGCTGTTGTGCAGGTGCCTGTTGCTGCGATTGCTGCTGTGAACTCGTATGTTGATGCGAACCTTGATGATGTGACTGATTCATTGGAGTAGCGGAATGTATATCTTGTTGATGCTGATGCTGCTGTTTTCTGGATATTTGAGAAGTATCCGGTGGCGGTCCTTGCGCTTCCGCTAATTTGAATTCCGTAGCGAATTGTCTCAGTTCCGAATGTTGTTCTTCTCTTCCACGTGGTGTTGGAACCTTAAAATAAAATTTACAAGCATATGTAGCCTATAATGAGACAATTAAGTTGTCTCATAATAAAAAAAATATATTTAAATGAATACTGTACCTTTCTATGATCCGACTTATGTATGACTATTCCTTCTACAGAGTTCTGTTGTGTCAATGGTGTATGTTGCTGATGTGAAGACTGTTGCTGTTGATGAGAGGACGTAACGTTTGATTGCGAAAATGGTGCTGGTGGCGCTTTATCAGCTTGATAAACCTGTTGTCTGCCAGGTCGCTCACGTTTTTCTGTATTTATTTTATTCTGGGGTGTCTGTTGTGATGAGAAGCTTACTTGCGACATCGAAGAAGTAACTTGAGATTGCGATTGATTCTGCTGGATTACTGTATCGACAAAACATATAATTATTGTGTAATCACCTTTTGTAAAAAGTTACTGTGGATTTTCACAGTAACAGTTGAATATAGTGTAAAAATTGTATGCAAAAGTTATATACGTTTGCTGTGTAGAAAGGATTATTTTTCATTCTTCGGAAATATTTACTGTACATACGAAAAGCCACTATTACAGTTGTTGAAAATTATTACATGTACGATATATTGCACTAGACTCAAGTGTCGCTAAATAAACGTTTCGTATAAACATTTATGAAACGATAATCTTAGAGCGAGCAAAAGAAAAATATGTCAAATAAATATAGCTTTCCATGTCAATTCTCATATTTACGAAAAGTTAATTAGCTTGATAAATGAGAATAAACTGCACCTTGCTGCGACTGCGTCGTCGGTGGAGGCACAAACGGCGGTGGTGGATTATTATATGTGACAACCACTCCGTTGGGCGGCATACTCATATTTAAGGATACCGGATGCTGCACAGAGGTATGAGTGGGCTGTGCCACTACGACCGGCACACTCGGCTGTGAGACATTGACCGTGACCGTGGACGGAGGAGGTTGACTGTAGACATTCTTATTGTTTGTGGTTCCTGGCGAAGATGGAGGCTCGCTGGATCTCAATTTGCTAGTGTTACCATTTTTCTTTTTTAACGGTGGCGGAATATATTTCCCTTCTGTGGGTCTAGCCTAGAGTCGAAAGAATAACTAATAAGACAAGTTTGTTAAATAAGAAAATTCTAAAATAAATTGTGAAAAAGGAAGCTTACCACAGCTGCGAAACGTTCCTCCTCATCACCATTTTCCAATTCTAATCTAGCTTTATGATTTGGTTGAGATTCGATCTCATTTGCTATTTCAGCAGCCTTTTGCTCTTGTTCCTTGTAATCCTTTGTGTCCTTGCGTTGTAATTGTAGAGTATAACCAACCAAGGAAGGCTCAAATGTTGTTTGAACTCCATAATCTTGTTCGTTTTTACGAAACATCTCATGTACGTCCCAACCGTTCTGAAAATAAAGAGTTTTGAGACAACTCATGCAACATAGGGTAGGATCCTCTCTCATGATATAAATAATAAATGTGCTTACAGCAGCACCGTCCAATTCTAAATCAGCACCGTTCATAGTAGCTGGAGGATCCCAGGGCTCAAGTTCCTTCTCGCCGATTAAACCATTAAACTTACTAATGGCTGTATCCGTTTGGAAAGTATCTCTTATAGCATAATCTAAATCAACATCCTTGGCAGATATAGTGACAATGTCTTGCGTTTTAAAAATTAATTTCTCTACTACACTATCTACGCTAATCTTTCCTGAGCTCTCCACTCGATGAGCCATCTCCAACACTACATCAAATTGACTCGAAAATGTTCTAAACACACCTTCGTATACCGAACCATTTTGAGTTTGAATCTGCAACAATAAGAAGACAAAGAATTTAATCAAGTCAAGCTCTATGGGAGAAGGTTGCTGGCAAAATATGCATTAGGTGTGTGTGTGTGTGTGTGTGTGTGTGTGTATGGCACACAAAGAAAGGTGTCTACCAATCTGATACCTGTACTGTGTTGCCAACTTGAATAGTGGCCGCATGCATAAAATAAGCATTGCCATAAACCCCCTCAGCTGTAACACCTCTTTCTGGCCCACGTGCTCGTGGAGATCTGAAAAAACGCATGGATCAAAGAGAACGTTATTTTTAATCGTCGATACATCACTACGTTTTGGATATTATACCTGCTATTATGATCTTGACGAGGAAAGCCAAGTGATTGGCAGTACCTGTTATTATTCGTACGATTCTTCCTCTTGCTATTCATTTTGCTTGACAGTCCTTCACCAATCGTTGATGGAGTTCTGCCGCCTGTTTGTTGGAGGCCTTCTCGTTTCCTAGTAGGGACCGGAATTTTGACTACTTGACTGATGACCACTCGATGTCAAAAAGATCCGTTTTCACGCCCGTGGATACGGTTGAGAATAAGAATGAGAAAAGGAATGGGGATGGGGTAGGGGACAAGGGCGAAAGTAGTACGCGACTACCACGTCTATTTAAGCAACGCTCTTACGCTTTGTCGACGATGTATAATTTCTCGCAAGTCAAAAATGACTCTCGATGGGATAGAAAGAGACAAGGGTGAGGCTAAGAACAGGGCTGTAAAGCGGAAGAGAAAAATGAAATTAAAGATGAGGACAAGAACGAAGATAAAAAGAACTAAAAAGATAAGATGGTGATGGAAAAGAAGAAAAAAGGAAGCTGCAAGGGCTGCGAAAACTATCAACATTCACAAGCTTTTTAGGTTATATTGAAACAAGCCCGAGTGCAAAGTGATTCACGACAAATAAATATACAACGCGCGAGACGATCAAACACGAAAGTTCTGCGAAAGTGACTTTTGACCGACTGAAACGAGATGCTGTCGTGACCGCGAAACAGATACAACAGCTCTCAAGCTGAAGACAATTCCTCGGTCGAAACGGAGGACGCGCGTACGCGATATATATATATATATAATACACACACACGCGCGCACGCGCACACACACACACACACACAGTGATGGGGGTGGATGCTGGGCACTTGAACTGAGCACCACGATCGTGTCTCGATGATGCTCGATGATTGACCGCGTGACGTAACACTAAGCAACGGCTGTTCCTCGACAGAGTGTAGAAAGTTGCGTTGTTGCCTACGATTCGCAACTCTCGGCCGTACAACTCTCGGTCAAAACGAAGCTTGTGGCAAAGGAAGGAAAGAAGGGAGAGAGAGAGAGAGAGAGAGAGAGAGAGAGAGAGAGAGAGAGAGAGAGAGAGCGCGCGCGAGAGCGAGAGAGAGAGAGAGAGAGAGAGAGAATGGGAGAGGGGAGAAAGAGAGAGAAAGAACGTATGACTGACGACCCGCAAATCACCGCAAACCACCGCGAGCGACGCGTGCCAAATGGCGGCGAAGAGATTGCCGCAAAGACGTTTCAATCTCTTCTCGTTTTCAACTCGTCGTCAATCAACATGTGGCGAAACGGATACACGATAAACTAGCAACCTCTCAACGTACCCACAAGTCGCCTGATCAACCTGATCACGGTGACTCTTGGTGGACACAGTCGCCACCTGGTGAACGGCTATCCGGCCGTGGCCTCCAACTCTCTCAGAACTCTCGACGCTACAACCGAATGAATGACGTTGTATTGTTGTCCGTCACGTCGCTCGTATCGTAGCTCGTGTAACTCGTTGCGCGTGTTTTGCCTGGTTTCACCCGTATTTTGTGTATCGCGGACGTACTACCAGCACCACTGCCGAGGTGCCGAGTTTCCGACAGACGCGCTAGAGCAGACCCAGGCATTAACGAACGAGAAGCATGCTCGACCAATCGGTGTCCGAGTTTCGCGCGCGAGATTAAATTATAGGGATTTTTCAGTATAAAGAGAAGAACCTATAAGAGCGACACGACCGCGATTTAGCTGAAACTTTATTTTAAAGCGCCTCTATAGTCATAAAATATGGACATTGAACTACATAGCCAATGTCTATGCTATGAATACTGTAGTTAATATCAACAATTTTATGGTTTTTTTCTATGCTAAATCAACATCTTAATTATATATGTACATATAATGTATATGTATGTATGTACATACATACATGTCATTAAAGTTATAACCCTGAGTAATCTTTAAAAAGTTTTATATTATATAGTTGATGACTTAATTGTTTATTAAAAGGTTAACAAAAAAGTTTATCAAAAAATTTACAAAAAAAGTTTGACAAATATATAATAATATCCAATTAAGAATAGTATAAGAATAGTATAAGAAATAATAATACATTTAACAAAAAAAAACATTTTATTTCCATATATAAAAATTTAGAAAAGAGAAAAGGTAAGAAATAAAGATAAACCGGATAAACATTTGTGATTACATGGATCTATTATGAAAAATAATTTATTGTTAATATAAATATTAATATGAATTTATCAAAATGTAGTTAATGTACTTTATTTAATTGTGCGCGAAAAAGTTACGATTTAGAATGAGATCCGCGATATCTTTCATTCTCATCCATGTCGTAAATTGCATTGAGTTTGCGAATGATGTTTTTTGTTCTGTCGTAAACAAAATTGTCCATTTGGCCTAAAACGTTGACGAGTTCGATCATCTTTTCAAATCCACGATTTATCTTTTCGGATTTCTCATCGTCAGAAATGATTCTCTTTATTTGAAATTGATGTGCTTCTTTTCTCGATAAACTCGTAGACGAAGATTGTTCAGGTTTCTCGGTCAAAATTTCGACAGCGTTTATAAGTAATATCTGTTTAATAAGATTTTTATTACAGAAGATTTTTATTATATCACTATATTATCTTTTTGATTAAATTAAATTAAAACAATTGCACTCGCGCGCACCCGCATAATCTGCATACGCCACGTTCTTTTGGTCTTACCAGATACGTAATGGAAACTGACAATGAAGAAAAGAATATCTCCATTTTTACCAAACGTTCACTTATCCCTCTGACTTTTCAACAAGAAGCTATTTCAAAATCCTCTCGATATTCTACAAAAGATTGTAATTGAGAACAAGAATAATTAAGCACTCTCTCCTTGATTCAATATCGAGTCTTTAACTAACAGTGAGACGATTCGATGATTTCCATCCTTTTATAAGAATCGAATGCGCGTATATTCAACAATACTGTGTAGACAGACGGAATAGTTTTTACGTTTATTAATATGTTTTTACATTAAAGTTATATAAGTGATGGTAAATGTAAAGAATAACTTTAATAAAAGTAATGGATACTTTATGTCGATTCTATTTAATAAAATCGTATGTCAATTAAAATTGATACATTTAATTTATAGGTCACTTTGGCAAATTCTTCTTGTAATAAGTAGGTTTGACTGACTTGCAATGCGAAACCAAAGTGGAATCTGCTGATTAGGTATAATTATTTGTCTTGTCATTACCTCTATTACTAAACTCAGATACAAGTAAAGAAAAATTATTTTTGAGTTGACTGCGTTGATTGATGAAAGTAAATGCAAGACTTTTTATTCTCTCTCTCTCTCTCTCTCTCTCTCTCTCTCTCTCTCTCTCTCTCTCTCCTTCCCTCCCTTCCTCTCTCTCTCTTTCTCTCGAAAATTTCTCTGGAATCAATATTAAAATTGTTATAAATAAATAAAAATAAAGTTGAACTGTAGTTGAAAATTAAATACTAAAAGAAAAGCAGCGCAATGTAATCTAACGATTATTATCTAAATATTTAACGTCTAATAACAATGTCATATATTTAAAACAAAATGTTTACCTTGATTAAATAAAAACTATTGATATATTAATTAATTATTATAATTATTATAACTGTCTGAGTTTTATCAATTACGAACTAATGTTTGAAATATAATGACGTGACATTAATAGTACTTTCAATTCGGCGGGATGCGGAAATTCTGCTTCTCGACATTATAATAAGCTCGCATATATCATCGATTTCCAAACATTTGCAAATATTTATCTGTTTGCAAAAAATGTAATAAACATCACGACGCACCAATAATTATCTGGAAAATAATTTTTTATTTATCCTTACGTTCACCGTTCATGTAGCAAAGTAAATCTTTACGAGAATATATATAAGTTCTAGTTTATAAATGTCAATTTCAACGAACATTAATTTCCATTTTATACTCGTGCTACCACATCGCTACTAATAATACTATATTAAATAAATATAGAAATTTTTTACATACGGATATAATATTAGGTGTAATTTTCAATTAATTCTGGAGTTATTAGCATCCGTTGTCTCCAATATTATACATACTCGTATGTATGTATGATATGTATACATACCTATATATACCTATAGACCTATATCATTCTGCGACGTGACTCGATACGATTCATCAAGCTAAGAGCAAAGATGATCCCTTATAATAAGATAGCTAGCTTTTACGTAATTTTAATTAAAATCAGAATCACGCAACAGCATTACAGAATAAGATCTTTTTGAAATAATGCATTGTTCGTAATAATCCATAAAGATAGGGTATAGGATAATAGGAAAACAAACAAAGGAACAATCAAGTACTTTTATTAACAATCATTTGTCAGTTATCAAATATATTTATGATATGATGTGTGAAATTACTCAGATTGACTTGGGGAACGTGGATCTCTTGACACAAATTTGTCCCAGATGCATAACGTTTCACATACGAATAATTGCAATAGAATAATTTGGTCTTAATTTTGTGGTTGCGGAGTCGTAACCTGCTGCAACTGTTGGTTTAAGTTTTGCGAAGCCTGCACGGCGATGTCGACTGCCTGCTTAGTAAACTTGGCGATACCCTCTTGAACCTTGCTGGAATTCTCACTGATAGCCTTGGCGGCGTTCTCCGATTCTGTCACGAGAGTCTGAACACCCTCTTGGAACTTGACACGTAGCTGATTCACCTGCTCTGTCGTTTCAGGATTGACATTTAGATTGTCAAACGTTTCGGACAGCTTGTTCTTCATACTTGTCCAAAGATTTTCCAACTCGGGACTCTTGGCCTTGATCTGCAAACGATCCATTATGCGTGCGTATGTATGTACAGCCAGGAGTGCTTTAGCTCAAACTTTAGAGAACAGAGTTTGTCATTCGAAAAAAATGACAATTGTCGAGAGATTGGAAATTTAACTAAATATCGAGAGATTGGAAATTTAACTAAATGTACACGGATGCGAAAACGGACGAAGGTACATACATATTTTCTGTGAAAGATTAGCAGAAGAATTAGCACGTGTCAGAGTTACAAAATAATTTATATAATGACTGGTGCAATATATTTCCAGAAATTAAAACTTGTCTTAATTATTAAAATAATAAATATAATATATGTATGATATTATACATTTAAGATCAGCAGGTTTTTCTATTTTACAAATAAAAAAAAACGTGTCAATGTAATCGTTATCGTTTACTAGTAATTGTTTTTATTTTTTTATACATACATATATATTATATAATATTATTATGATTTCTTGCTATATTGCTATATAACGGAACATCAATGATACTTTGAATTATTGCACTACATAAATTGCACTACTGTAAATTTTCTTGGTTTTCGATCAATCATCTCTTTGCGTCGATTGTTTCTTGACGAATTGAGAATTAGAAGAAGAATATAGATCGATAAGCTGGTCGGCTTTTTTCTTATTACGAATTTACTTAAGAAGCAAATAATCTTCTACCTCTACGTGAAGAATTAGATTGGATGCGGCGACGTTCTTTTATCTCTAATTTTGAAAATGCTTCTATCTCTTTAGGTCTTTAGGTACGAGAGGTAGCGCGCTGATACTGCGAACAAATAAGTCAGTTTTTAATCCGCATTATATGTGGACAATGCGCAAGTGAAGACGTATCGTGGCATGTCAATTAACTCATTAAAATTGCGATCGATCAAGAAAATGATCGCTTAAACATTCACTTAGCCGACAAAATCTGACAATTTGGAATAAAACACGTTTAATTTAACCAACTGTAAATAATGTGTGTGTGTGTGTGTGTGTATGTGTGCGCGCGCGCGCGCAAAAGGGCTAAATCACGCGCTTACCTCGTCAGTCACGTTCTTGAGATATGCTTGGACATTGTTGGCCAAGTTAGTACTCTGCTCTTTAATGGTATTGAGAAAATCCTCTTGGTTAGGCAAATTGAGCTGCTGCTGAAGCTGAGCGCTCAAGTTGTTGATGACATTTTGAGCCTCCTTGATATGATCCGACAATTGAAGGGGTTGTTGCGTGCCAGTCTGTTGGTTTTCGACGTCGCTAGTTGGAACAACCTTGCCCTCTGCCGCGACCAAGAGGACAGTTAAGATAATCGCAAGTAAGCACCTCATTTCTGAGCTGCTATTTTCTCCTTGATCGATTAGGAAACGACTAGTGTGTAGGATGGAGGCTCGCACTTCCTTTTATAGGCGTTTCTTATCAAAGAGGGCAAAGTGCTTATTATCTCATTTCGATGACAACGACCTACGTTTTCCTCGCTGCATAGAAGGCTGCTAGCTGTATTTGAATATGCATCTGCGCCAAGATGTATGTACATACAGCACAGATGCAAATACAGATATTTAAAACTCATTTGTCAAATGTTGCGCGAATAATAATAGAAATTACGGTGAATGAATAAAATAAAGCTTTATGCTATAAAGTTATTTTATAATATATTTATTTTTAAACTGTTTTATATATATATATATATATATATATGGAATGAAATTATTTTTTTATAAATATTACGATTTTTATTTTGTATTAAAAACAATAATTTTTAATAATGTCATCTGTAAAAATATATGAAACATCAATCTTCAAATAATTTTTAATTTAAACTTCTTCTCAAAGGATATTTATGTACTTTTAACACGTATGTATTTAACTTTAATTTACTGCATAGTTTACATAAAATTCGTTATCAAAGCTGAAAACATTGAACCATTTTACATCAAACTTAAAGACAGACTTTTTGTTCAATTCTTATAATGTGTATTCATATATTTATTTATTTATTTACTAAAAATTTGTTTTATTTGACTGAAGAAATAAATTACTGTATGTACATTCAACGAGAATAAAGTACTTATTGAAAAAGTTTTTCTTGATTATAATACTAGTAATTTAAGTTCTTCTTTATTAAATTATGTTTGTGATGACTAACGTTTCCATTTACAATCGTCATTGTAAAGGGTATAGTTATTCACCAATACTTTTGTGTTAGAATTTTTTACTTTATTATTACTTAATTTTTAATAATGTTAAATTGTACATTAAGTATTTATAATGCTATAATATTTTCAATACTAGTATAACATAATTAGTTAACATGCTTTATTTGAGTAAAATTTTAACTATTTCCTAAAAATCGATGATCAAACAGTTTCACGGCATCTCCGATTACATTCTTAAATCAGGTTAAATCCTTGATAAACTTTTTTATTAAAAACGGAGTAAAATGTGAAGCAATTAGCAGCACATATAAATGAATCAGCAAATTAATAGCACACAATAAACAGGACCAAAATTGTTGTTGACGCGACAGTACAATTTAACGATCCAATTGTCGGTAATCGTTAACGAAAGAAAAAAAGTTTTAAGTCAAGATTAATCTATAAATAATGCTATTCTTATAGTTACTTCTAGAAAGACACACTAGGCTCTTTTCTATAATAGAAGCGTTAACGCTTCTTTTACATTGTTTTAATTTACTCTTCACAGAAGTTTCGTTAACGCTTCTATTATTCTCCCTTTACATTCAACTTACGCTCCGATTATATTTTTACCAGAGTATACTTAAAAGACTATGTAATTTAATCCAATTGTCTGACATATTATTCTATTGTAGCAAAGTATATGTATATAAATTTCCGTTACTTAAATAGTTTAATAGTTTGTAGTAAGTTTTATAATATGATTCGAAATGACGATTTTGGATGAAAAGATCAAAGTTCAAGGCGAGATTACAATTATCAATATATTAACTGCCATCCATTTCTCCCTCCGCGAAACGTTACATCAGCCGGATAAAGATACATTTCAGATAAATGTATACATGTACATGCATACATGTATGTACGTATGCATACACCCGAATTGCTGACGTCCGGTTCACACTTTTTAAAAACGCAGGGCAAAGATTACAGACTTTTTCAAACGCTGTTTATTCGTTATCTCTTGTATTTACCATTCTATGTATAAATTACGACATCAAATTCAATTGATGAAAACCTTGTTTGTTGTAAACATTTATAAAAAAATAAATTCTTATAAAATAATATAATTATAATTTCTCATAAAGAGATAAATTGAACAAAATTCTAATCAAAATTTCAATAATCGTAATCAAGGATTGATTAAAAAATGTAAATTTTTATCCGTTTTCTTCTATTAAAATGTAAATTTCTCTCTCTCCTCTCCCTCCCCCCTCCCAATTAAGATTAAAAAATAAAAAAATTATATTAAAGAAATATATAGAAAAAACAAAAATTTTATTATTTTTACAAAGAAAAAATTTATTTTTTGTATTTATTCGTGACCATTGCAATACTTGTATTATTTTTTGGATAATGCAATGCAATCTTTTAATGGCATATATAGCGAGTTGTTTATTGAAGACTTCAATTTAGCGCCTATCGTTGATTATTAAAAGCCTTGACCTAATTGACATAACTTTTATTTGTGAAATATCGCTTGATGAAAGCTTTCTTCCTGCCTCTTTTCTTTACGCAAATGTTTAATAGCGATAAATGATTTGTCAACTAATTTAAAACTGTGCAACTGCTGCCAGTCTGCTTTTAATGTTTAATCTAATAATAAAACGCCAAAAAATTGTGAATTTAATAAAATAATTTTATTACACACATATGTGTATATAAAATGTATATAAATGATCTCTTTTTTTATTGCATTACAGTTTTTGCAGTGCGTAGAGTAAAATCAACTTTGTCAAAATGTTTTAAAGCACACATGTCTTTTATTTTTCTCATAAATTTCAACATAATTGTGATAAGTTACGTAACACAAACGAGCTCAAAAAAAAAGATAATCTTGTAGGTGAGAATATCTTAAAATGAAAACTAGAGATGCCACACAATAAATTTAAAAGACTTACCTCTAAGAATTAAAGATATGATACACATTACAGATTTTGCTTGATTGAGCATAATTTCCGTTTTATAAAATGTCAAATTAAGTGTAAAGAAATAAAATTCCGGAAAATTCTTGACACTGAAACTGAAGTTTGTGACATCTGCCAAACACACATTTTGAATGTAATCATAGTTGTGTTTCAAACCGCGCCTGATACCGCCGCCGAGAGAGGCATTTTCATATTCTTAATCTCGTTCGTCATTATTTCGTCGTCTGTTTTTGTCCCAGCAGCATATCTTTAGGTAGTTTTACCGCTCCATGTGTTATAATCCCCACCCCCTCTAATGTTGTCCATAAGAAATCGTGTAAGGCATGTAGGATGGCTGCCTGTTGAGGCTCTGCAATCTTCTCTTCAATGTTGTCGGTAGCCTCGCTAATCATATCATTTGTTTTGTCTTCTTTAAGATCGCCTTTAATCTTTCCAGACAAGTCCTCCGCTCCCTCGCGTATTTGACCAATTCTATCCTTCAGTTTGTCAGTTTTTTCATTTAATTTCTCCTCCAGTTTATCATTTTTTTCATTTAATTTCTCCTCCAGTTTATCATTTTTTTCATTTAATTTCTCCTTCAGTTTGTCGTTTTTCTCGTTTAATTTCTCCTTCAATTTGTCGCTTTTCTCGTTTAATTTCTCCTTCAGTTTGTCGTTTTTCTCGTTTAATTTCTCTTTCAATTTGTCGCTTTCCTCGTTTAATTTCTTCTTCAGTTTGTCGTTTTTCTCGTTTAATTTTTCCTTTAATTTACCAGCTCTATCCTTCAGTTCATAAGTTTGATCATCCTTCTTTAAATTAGAGATTTCCTTTTTCAGTTCTTTGTCGAGTTCTTCCATCGTCTCTTTCAATTCGTTGACTATCTTCTCCAAGTCCTTTTTTATTTCGCCTATGTTTTTCTCAAGTTCCTCTTTCAGTTGGTCGGTTACGTTTTCTAATTTGCTTTTTTTAACAATGTCTTCTAGCTTGTCCAATGTAATTTTCAAGTTGTTGATTTCGTCCTTTATATTTGTAGTAAAGACTTTTATTATAACTTTCAGATTATCCAAGTTTTCTTTCTTCAGTTTCTCGAGTTTTTTCCTCGTCTCCTCGGTCTCCTTTTTTACATTGTCTTTTAATTTATCAGCTTTATTTTCTATTTCGTTGAGCTTGTCAGCCAATTCTTTCTTTAATTTTTTAGCTTCATTCTCCCATGTCTGTTTTAATATACTAATGTTTTTTTTCGCTTTCTCAAAATTATCTTCCATTGTCCTTTTCAGATGTTCGATTTTGTTCTTTATTTTGTCGTATACGTTCTTTACTTTGTCGACAAATTCATTTACATTCTCCCTTAATTTACTCAATAGGGTCTCGAGCTTTTCCTTTAATAGACTGATTTTTTTCTTCGTGTTCTCAGCAACATCACTTATCGTGTTTTTTACCTTTTTCAATTTATCGGTAATTTCCTTCATACTATTTTTCCATTTGTCATCTACATCCTTCAACCATTTGCCAACTGCATCTTTTACGTTTCCGGCTTTCTTTTCTGCGTCTTCTTTTAGTTTATCGAGATTGTCCCCTAATTCTTTGCCTTTTTTATTAATATCCTCTAGTATTTCTTTTAAGCCTTGGTCCAGTTTGCTCTTCAAATCATTATCCATTTCCTTACCCTTCTTCGCAAATTCGTTCATATCTTGTTGAATTTTTTTCATGGATTTGTCGGCACTACTCTTAATATCATTCAACTTTTCCTTTAGTTTGTCTTGAATAGCGTTCAAAATTTCTTTGTTCTGTAAAATATTTCTGACCCCATAAGTTCCATCGCCATTTTGCCTCTTACCCAATATCTCTTCCAAGATCTCTTTCATTTTTCCTTCGTTAAGTGAATCGATTTTCCTCTTCAATTCCTCAGTAGGGAGCTTCTCAAAGAAATCCTTAATTTTCTGAATTCTATCATCTAGCGCATACTGATAATCTGTCTCAATTTCTTGTTTCGCTTCCTTGAGTTTTTCGCAAATTTCAGTTACATTTAGTTCCTTTTCTTGTAACAGTTTCTCTTTAATTTGATTGAAAATGCTCTCGGCGATCGTTTTCCTCTCCAGAAGCTCTTGTTTGAATTTTTCCATAAGTTTCGTGATATTGTCTGCGAAATCCTTAAATTTGTCTCTCATTTCGCTGGGAATCTGGTCAAGCGTTTCATATATCTTGTCATCGATTTGATTGGGCAATTCAGATTGCGTACTTTTCACATTTTTTATCGATACCGGGATGGCCTAACAAGAGATTAATAAAAACATTTGGTTAGATTTTAAAGCATAACACACACACACACACACACACACACACACACACACATGTTGCACACGTATATTGAGCAAGTAGTACGAATATCACACATTATATAAAATCATATTACAGTTGTATACATATACAATAAAATGCATGTTATAGCAAAGGTAGAGCGTAACACAATTAGTTAATATATCGCAAAAGTTGTAAGACGTGCTTGTTTAGACATAAGAATTGCGTCTTGTCAGAAAAGTTCCAAAATATTAGAGCCTAAAATTGAAACTTGTCACGTTTAATTCATTATCTTTGACTCATTATATTATTTCTTAATATAGATATTTCTTTACAATTCGTGCAATTTGACATGTTGAAACCAGTAACAGTAGTCGGCTGTCGCATGACAATATTTAGCAACATTGCTCATTTCTCTACTCTTTGATATTTCTTCAATCGCAAAACAATCTCTTGCAAATGCAAAAATTTGTGTAACAACTTACCTGGCTCGTGTAACACAGAGCCGCCAGCACGGTCACTAGAAGAGTGAAGCGCGCCATCACGATTTTTGAAGAAAAGTGAGCAGATAGGACAACGCGATCAAAGGGAAGCTGGGCCGACTGGAAAATTCTCCCCCGGAGAGAAATCACGAGTCACGATACGCAATGATTGAAACGTTTTTATGAATACGCTTATATATTAGCCAAAATTTGTTTATTGCATGGGTGCTTACTGATTATTCTACCTCTCACTTACCGACGCATTATTTGATATGGCACACCTGCGCTAACTTGACTGAATAGCGTCCTTACGCTCATCATAATGGTATGCGATAAGTTGAAACGGTTTTAATTATCGATTCAACGAAATCATGCCAGACATTTCAGGCATGATTATGACGCCTGACATAATAACATTTCTTTGCACAAAAAAAATATGATGAGCTGATTTTCAAACCAAATTATGGCAATCTATAAAAGTTAGAGCGACACACACACACACACACACCCACACACAAATACAATTTTTATCAACAATTTACCTCAGTTATTTTTCTTGGTTTAATTAATGACGCAAATTATATTAAAGCTGTAATCCGAATATCATTTTTATTTGCCACAATATCTTTATATAACTTCTTTTGCTATTGTATAAAATTTGAAAGAATTATATATTTGTGTGTTTAAAATTACATACATTAATTATTTAAAAATTATATACATTATAAATTTATTACGTCGTTTATTACGTCATAATTTATACTAATTACTTTAGACCGAAACAAGGGTAACAGTGGCAGTATACGTACTGTAATAAAATTTGATAATCTCTCAGTGCGCGAGACATCGGCATGCTGACGATAATTCGAAGCAATGCACTTTATTTTTACATGCTTTTGGACTATGAAAATACTTGGATAAGTATTGAATACAAACAATTATTAAGATAAACGGACTATTTCGCGATAAAGGCAGCTTTAACTTTGTTATGCAAATTTGTCAGCAAATTTTTCAACTGGTTTGGTTGCGAAAACAAATTAACCGCATATAACGATTACCTAATTAAAAATATATGTATTTATCATTTGCACGATGCATAATTTTTATTTCTAGAAATTTACGGTAATACAGTTTAATAACAAGTAATAAATGGATTTGTGAATCTCGGATAAAGTATTTCTAAAGTATTTCTATTCACTTGTACGCGTATTCGCATTATTTTGAACTTTTCTTACATAAATGTATAATTTAATCTCATCTTTCTGTTCAACTCTTCGAATCTATAATCATGTTTCAAGTTAACGTCGTACAACGATGTAATAGTAATTTTGTCTAAGCTAGAGCCAGCAAAAGAGTTGTAGAAGGCTATTTGCCTATTAAAAAGAAAGAAAAAAAAAAGATTTTTTAAATAATAGTATACATTTGTACATTATATATATATATATATATATATATATATATATATATATATAAGTGTGTATGTATTTTCTTGCGACATTTGTGTAAACACATACATCAAATATACGTATCAATGCCTTTTGCAAATTGGTAAAGTACGTCTGTCTTTACCATATTTAAAAATGCCGCAATTATTTAAAAAATAATTAGTTTAAAAAACTAGAGATAATAAAAAGTAAAAAAAATGAGTACTGCTAAAAATGATGAGCAATTTTATGCACGCTAACACGTTGGACTAACGTTATTCAGTGTACAACATTAAGATAGAAGAACACAACGTTTGCAAGATTAACTCTAATAAACAAGAAGGTGTTATAAAAATATAAACGCTGTCGATAAATTTTAGGACACATTTTTATTCACGATCAAGATGAATTACAATTGTTTAATATATGTCGATAGTCTATAATAATAATAGAGGACTAGTCACGAGAGACACATAGATAGTAAGTAATAATATTTAAAAGCTGTAACGCAGGAGTAGGGGATTGTTGAATTTCCGAATGCATTCAGGATCTCTGAAGTCTCTAGGTAGGAGATTCCATACTCGTCCACCGTGGCGAAGCAAGGAGGCACGCATTCTCGGCCTGAGGAAAGTGAACGTGATCGGGCTGGTACCGTCTAGCACGCGGCCAAACAGAATCGCCTTATTTTTTAGGGTGACCGCGATGACGTCACCAGGCAGTAGGTAGTCGTAACCGAGAGCGGCAACTATTTGTTCTCTGGGCAATATAAAGTTGAAGCCGGCCGAGGAAACGGAGCTGGCTGAACTGCTGGCCGCGGCAGACGCCGTAGAGGCAACGGCGGTGGCGGCGGCTGACGAGGTGCCAGCCACGGCGGGGAAGCCTCGCGAACGGATCAGTGGATACCTGAGTCTACGATCAATGTCAAGATCGAGTCCACGATATCGAGGCCGGAGCAGAGTGTGGCCTTCCGTGGAAGCGGAGGACGCACTCGCAGCCGCGGTCGCGACATTAGACACGATAGGTCTGATTCGATGTCTACGCGACGACAGGATCTGCGGCACTCGTCCAACGAGCGGAGTCGAGGTAGCAGCAGCCGCGGTGGCGGTTGCCACGTTGTCCTCCAGAACCGGCGCCGCTACGGCTACGGAACTACTTTCAGCGAGAGAGACCGCCGGAGATAGAGTGGGTACAGGTTGTATCAGAGGCACAGTCTCGTAGTTGGCTACCGTCGGAGTTGTTGCAGCCACTGTAGCCGTCGCGGCAGCTGCCGCACTCGAAGAAGTCGATTCTGAAGGGATGATCGTCGGCACAGCGGTAAACAGTGGCTGCGTCTCGGCAACGGTGGCGGTGACGGTGGCGGCGGCGGACGCCGAGGAGCTCGCAGTTTCGGTCTCGATTGGGACAACGGGTGCTGCTACCGGGACTATCGTTGGCTCTACCACTGGGCTGATCACCGGACTTAGTACCGCGCCACCCCCGATTCCAACGGAACTTGCTGACGTGCTGGACGCCGTCACCGTCGTGGAAGTTGTGGTGCTCTGTCCGACCGAGCCGCATCCTAAATAACTAAAGAAAGGTATCCTCGACAGATACGTGCTGATTCTGGAGAACACCGAGGACTTGAGAAAGCTTCTTGCACCAGTTCTAATCAGATGAGGTATTCCAGACGCATGGTAGCCGTGGTAGAAGCCGCGGAACGAAGACAGCACTTCCGCCAATGACTGATGATAATCCGGAGCAATAATCGAGCTATCGCTGGAAGCGGTCGCTGTCGCTGTCGTTGCTGCCGTCGCCGTCGCCGTCGCCGTTGCCGTCGCCGCAGACGTGGTAGATATCTCCCCTAGCGGAAGTGTCGAGCCGCATCTTAGCAAGTGACGCAGCCTCTCTCGGAAATGTACGCTCAGATGCCGATGAGAGAATAAATGCGCGAGGATGTGACGAATGTGTCCGTGGAAGAGATCAAGCCCAAAATGCAGCACCTTGCGGAATACAAGTCTGAGCCGATGAATGGCACCGGTGATGCTGGGGAATGGTATGCAGTCTCGGATTATATCGGGTAGAATCAACAAATGATGGGGTTCTTTGATTACAATATGGAAAAGATGCGAGGCATGATGAAACAAGTGACCGAAGATGCCGTCGGCGACAACATCTCCGACTATCAACGGTCCTAAAGTAAGCTCGGATTTGAAGTTTCGCAGGATGATCAAGACGTAGTGCCAAAGCTTTCTCAGTTCACAGAAGAATTCGTGCACAATAGTTCCCGACATGTGGAAGTGGCCATGTGAGAAAGCCTCAACCTCGCAAGAGTGAGCATCCAGATCAACCAGAGGAACGGCATCCCACAGATTTGCCCCGAGAAGGTCGCTCGACGCGGCTGACGCTGACGCGGCTGCAGATGCGACCGCCTGACGCTTTGGTAAATTGCTCGATGCCTCGGATTTCGTAGCATTCTGTAAACAAATCCGTCTTTACTTGTACTAATTACTTTTAATGAGTTTTAAGGTTTGAAACATTTGAAATATACTTGTTAAGTGTCACTAAACATTATTATATCGAACAAATCAGTAGGTAGAACCAATCAAATTATAGATCAATTATTTAAACGTATGCTTTTCTTTAATCTCTTTCCTTCGTTGTTTAAATATAAATACAATAAAGTTTCTCTTAAAATGGTTGGTTAAGTTGCTTAACAAATTCTACATTGCACGTATATTGTAATGTTAAATTTTTTTCATTATCAATTATCAGTCATCAATTACCTGTCGCAATTGTTGCAGTCTCTCAACAATTTCCTCCTCATCCGCGAGAATCAATGCTTGGATAAGGTCGTGCATATTCCTATACGAAAATACGTCATCCTGAAAAAGAAAGAGAAACATTTAAACTTACTTTTATTCTTACTTTTTCGATTCTCAATAACAAATAAGTAGCGTATTTTAATTATTAATTATTACCTGAGCATCTTCCTCGTCTTCCTCGATGTCGTTGCTTGAGTTGCTCTCGATACTTTGTTTTTCCAGTTTCTCATTTTTTCCACCATCTTTCTGACTTATCTGGTCGATTTCCTTCGCTTCATTCTCTCGTACCGTTCTTCTCTCGTAGACAGACTTCGGCTCCAATAGCTCTTCTTCCAATTCCAAAGGATTATTATCTTTCAGATCTCTATGAACAAACACTTCCGCTTCCTTCTGTCTCTTTTCCCGAAGAAATGGTTGTAACTCGTGATCGAGAGACTTCTCAAAGGTAAGGGTATCCAAGTTATGCTTAGCAAAAGCCGAACTTAAAGATAAAGAGGCCAGAAAGGCGATAGCAAATACCACGAGTATATTACGCGTATTCGCCATGATGAGTTTCGATGAGAACTTGATGACACCAGCTGCAACAGGCTGCTTCATATATCCTCAAGACCATTATCATCGTGTCCAGATTCGGCACGAAGATCGTGATGGAATCAAATAACATAGGAGATTGTTGGCCGACAACGATCGACAATTAAGATACGTGCTGATGCGCGTGAGATTATTCATGATTTCATCAGCGACTCGGATTATAATAAAGCACGATTTATCAACATTGATCCAAGAGATTGTTAATGCGATATCTTTTATACAACGTCCGTGCAATAATTTTGAATTACTTTTCTTTGCCAATGAAATAAAATATTACATATGTGTATATACGTATTGTAGCCGATGAATAATTTATTTATAGAAATATTTATGAAAGCTTTCTATATAGTTTAGAAGTACATATGTCATAAATTACTATTTAACACGAATTGTGTTAAATAAAGAAAATTAATTAATTAATCAGTAAAAACTTGAATTTTTTTACATAAATTTAATAATAATTTTTAATAATTTGTATTTAAAAAGTAACATTTATTCACTAATGTATTACATTACATTATGCTTCTTCTCCTCCCTCCTCTCTCTCTCTCTCTCTCTCTCTCTCTCTCTCTCTCTCTTTCTCTCTCTCTCGCTACACACACACACGCGCGCGCGCACATTTATATATTTATATTTATGTATGCACATATGTACATATACATACAATATACTTATAAAAACTATTATTTACTCTTGTATCATATTTATAAATTCCCAATTTAACTGTTATTATTGCTTACATTTATGGAATAAAATTTAATATTAAAAATCTTAATATACTTGTATATTGCTAGATAAACAATGTTATTGGATAAATAATAAACAAGATTAAAATATTTATGTACGCAGGCAAATTCTAGTTTGTACTCAGAGATAAGAATCAAATCATATTTATATGCTTACGACGTAAAATTGTAACATTTTGCTATTATTTTGCTATTATTTTGATCCGATTCTTTTTCATTACACTTGTATTATATATTACAAGTATCACAAGTATAAAATTTATAAAGTTACTTTTTAAAGAGACAAAAAAAGCATTTTAGCTATTTCATATAATAATGTCAAATAAAACATAAATGTAAACAAAGCTACTTTTTGTTATTTGTCAAAGAAGGATTAAAAATTTTAAGTATTTAAGTATTTAAGGGTAACACACACATAAAATGGATCCAACATAAAAGCATAAGAAGAGATATAAAAAATAAGAGTATAAGGTTATTAAAAATCAATATCACTTTTCTTAAATTTCTTTATTTATTTATCTGTCAAATACTATGTATTTCTCATGTGTGTCTTGATGAGAAATACCGCGTTATCAATAATTTCATGTGATATTACAATGCACTTTTACAGCAGCTAGAAGATGGCACTTGGCAGGCAGGAAGTAAAACTCTGTCAATTCTGCTAGTAAGACCAGTCAATAGTTTAACTGGTTTAACAGATTGTGGGGTTAGTTCAGCCTCTCTAAAATAAAAATAAGGATTGTTAATTGGTCGAAAAGCATTATTTTTCTAATCAGCACAAATCTGAATTGTTATCTAGAAAGAATGCGTTACAATTAGAGAACAATCTAAAGAATTAACAAATAAATTTACAAATCAAATTAGAAATTAATTGCATTATATTATATCATCTGTAATTAATAAACGGAACTTTTTTCCAATATAGAAGGGAAAAATCTTTGGATGCTTACGAAATTGGTGAAAATGGTACTTGAAAATCAAAATCGTATCTTGTCGAGATTGGTACGGGTGGAGATGGTAAGGTCTGGATGTTATACGTATAGGACTTCCCTCGAAGAAGATCCGGCGTAATTATTTCAGCCAAAGACTGAGATACCTGAGGTACTTGTATAGAAATTGGGTATTCCGCTTGCGGTTGATAAGGTTGAATCGATTTATTAGTGATCACTCGATAATTTAATTTTAGTGGTTGATAAACACAAGATGTAGGTGAAATGCGTTCTGTCACAGGCTTTATAGGTTCCTATAAATCATTTTGCAGATATTTATTCCTTATAAACAACAATATAAATAGTAACATTTATAATGTAAAATTATGTGTACCTCGATTGTAACAGGTAGATAACGCGACGGATGACACGGTTCGCCGTATGTGACTATTTTAACTTCATCGTATGGTAGTTTAAAACCGTGAGAAAATCTCAAATGAAAACAAACGATTATAACGATAAAAGATTTAAATACCGTCGCCATCGTCGCAGAGATTTACAAAACTGATTCTAAACTGATCCTCGACACACTGGGCTCCTGATATAGAAGTGGTTTCGTACAATACAAGTCTACGAAATATCCTGTTTAGGTGTCACAGATAAGCTTTTAACAATAACAAAATAATAACTCTCGTAATTACGTGTTCCACGAGACTAAGCAGTTGAATTGAAAATTGCATTAGGCACGTACTTTCCTTGACGCGTGATCCATCCGAGATTACCCATTTCCTGTATCACACGGATCACCAAATCGTCTTGTTTATTGGACAATTGTCATCAAAAATAAAAAATAAACACGTGTGTTAATTTATAATTCATTAAATTCCGGAAGACTTCTATGTGCTCTTCTATTTTAAATCCTCGTAACTCCGGTCTTGATCTAAATTTTTAAACTACAATAGATATTTAAAAGTATTTAAAGATAAAGAAAATTGCACTTTTCGTAAATCTAATCAATGATAGGATATCTAGATAAGAGTTGTAAAAATTGAAAATGGAATGTCAATATCAAACTGTTTTACCTCAAAAGATAGATAAAATTATTTAATTATTTGTTTAATATTTGTCAATAAAAAGAGGAAAGGCTCTTATTTGTTTATTTTTACTTTTAACTTTTATATCTTTTTTTCACATATCTTACTCCATCGCCAAGATTTTCGGAAAGAGAGAGCAACTCGGTCGATCTTTTTATTTTAAATACCATATGTAGTTTAAAAATTAGGATCCAAATTACAAGTATTTCAAATGCAAAAGTATACAGGGATTTTCGGATACACTTGATGGGTTAATTGGTTAATATATATGTTTTGTGAATTGATAATTACTAAATAAACTATTTTTAATGTGTGTGTGCGTTTACATGTATATAGACCTCCATAATAAATTATTTACAATCAGATTTATGTAATCTTATCATTTATATTAAATTCTTTTCCAAACTTTTTTGTTTTAAATAGAAATAATTGTAGAGAAAGAGAGAAATAAAAGAGAGAAAAAGAAAGAATATACTGTAATTTAAAAAAATTATATTGGAACAGAAAATATGTATCGCTATCTTTACATAAATCGGTATTTGTTTCTAAAATATTATCAATATAAAATCTCTGTTTTATCAGAGATTTCACATCAAAATAAAAGCGAAATTGCAATCTTTTTTATTGCACTAATTACTTTTAGATAGACTTAAGATTTATACATGGGATAATAAGAAAATCATTTATTTATGCTGAAAAATTGTATAGTTCGATTTAAAAAAGCATTAGCATTGAAATTTCGAAGAAACAAAATTTTTCTTAATCATGAAAATATCTTTTTGAAATAAGCTCTTTTTTTAAATATAATTTAATATTATAAAAAGCAAGAGAGATATATCAACTAATTTCAATAAGAATACTTTTTATGGTGAATTTACTAGGTATATAGACAACACAAAATCTATATTTAAATTTGAACGATATACCATCCTTTAAATCATAAATTGATATTTCATTTGTTTGTAGTCATTTTCTTCAGTTTTCTTCGTCCGGCTACTTGTAATTTATGTCACGTATGTAAATGAAGTAAATCGGTCTTACGCGTACATATGTATCGTAAATTTTACGTACGCATTCGTGAAGAGAGAAGAAAAAAAGGATAAACCGCCTTGACGAAGAGAAGCGCTTGAACTCGTAGAGTATCTTTAAATATCGCACGCGAGGTTCGCTCTCACTCACGGAGATACATTATGTTTCCTTCGCAACGATCATCGTGTATCACCATGTGGTGCTTCGCTTTTTCCGGCTGAAACACTTTATGACGTGCTGACGGTCGTATTTTGGCCAAGGAAGTCGAAGGAAGATCATAAATCTTTTGCACACATTCGTAGTAGACTATAGACAGAAAGCCATTTGACTTTTAACAAATCGCTTAAATGACGAACTTGTCATTATTATGAAGATACAATTATTATCTTAAATTTTTTATTATAAATATTATTACAAATTTTTTTCTATTTTTATAGTAATATTTATTATAAAGTTAAAGTAGTAATAAAATAAAAAAGTTTTGATCTTTTGTTTAATAATTGAATCACTACAAGCTCAAATATTAAAATGATAGAAAATATTTCTAATTTTCAAATCGTGTTTGAATCATAATGTGTGTGTGTGTGTGTGTGCGTGTGTGTGTGTGAAGAGGGGAGGGAGGAAACTTGTAATAAAATTAAAAATTTGATTCTTATATAACTGCTATATTATCTTAACAATAATCATAAAGACACAGGACTGGGACTAGTGTAATATTCGAGGGTGTCCACGTCTTCGCGTATCAGAAGAATCAAGATTCATCTCGATAATCACGAACCGTCAATAAGGCGAGTCTTTTCTACTCTTTTTTTTTTTTCGTATTTACCGAAAACCGTATTTCATACAGCTCCACACGGGGAACCGTGTTTTCGGGCAACACTTTTCAGTTTGGCGAATATACCGGATGTGGAATCGTCACTGTCGTCTTCCTCGTCGCTATCGCCCGCGTAATGACGAACGAACATCTCTGAATCTCCGATGTTTCTCGAGTCATCATCCTCGATTTCGCCTTCGCTCTTCACGAGTTCTTGATCGATCACGATGCCACCAGGAACATAATCGGGATCTGGTGGTCCTATCGGGCCACAATCCGTTCCAATATCGTTTTCCACGTTGAACACGCCGATAGGACCCGCTGATAAGGGCCTTCCCGATCTTCCTGGCAACACTCTGTCGATTGGCGCGTATCCCAAGTCTCTAAAATCAATCATTTGTCAAAAGTGTATAGATATTCTAGAAACATTTCTCTCTTTAAGATACTTTAATTCCCACATAAAATTGTCATTAGAAATTGGATATCGTTACGATCTAACTCGATATCAAGACGCATATTTAAATAATAATTACTAAAAATTTGAATGTAATAGCAAAGAGATTAGAAGCGGAAGTAAACTACAGTATTTCAAAATCAAGTAAATGTAGTTTAGGAAAAATGCTAAAATATGAGCAACTGGAAACACATGAAAATGTCGCATCGAAGGAAAATTCATCTAGGAATGGAAAGACGCGTGCGTAATGTATCGTCAAGATGCGGATCGTGCGGGTCTCTCTTCTTCTCTTTCGGCTTACCCATATGTAATCAAGTTCTCTTGCCGCCGTTCGGCCAACTCCTCCTGATTTATTCTCTCACGCTCAATTGCCTCAAGCTCCGCTAGTTTCGCTTCCTCGTGCTCATCGTAAACGCCAATGGTAGTGGGAACCGATGATACCGGCTTCAACTCCACAACGGGTTTCTCGAGGATCTGAAGCTTTTCCTCGGGAACATCCGATACTTTTTTGCCAGGCGTCGACTCGGTCGGCACGGTTCGGTGACCGAACGCCAACTTGTCTTCCGGCACGAATGTTCTTCTATTGTAGTGCATTCCCATGCGTGGGAAAAGATTTTTGTACGCCAGGGTAAGCGAAACCGGATCCGCTGGCAGTCGAGGATAAGAATAATCTTCGACAAACTCTAAAATATAAACCAACGATCTCATCTCGACTTTGCAATCTCTTGCATCAAACTGAATACGTTAAGATTTGAATTTTATTGTAACGAGGAGTTTAATTGCAGTGTTATTAAAAAAGGTCATGTCTCTACTTCGGCTATGGGCGCAAGTTATATTGAGAGAGACGTACCAGAATCATCGCCAAAATCACAGCTAGATGTATGACTCGTAGAAACTGATCCTTGGAGCGTATCGACGTCGCTTGTTCTGAATTGTCCGGTACCAGCCGCCGCGCCGGCACTCGCCTCAACGTACGATCCGTATCCGTATGCGGTCGAGCCTGCGCTACCGACACTTCCGTATCCTCCCCGGAAACTGTCTCCATATCTACGCCTAGCTACGTCCGAAGTGTATTCGCCGAGATTATTCGCACTAGCAAACACGCTTCCGCCGATCGCATCACCGGTTGCCAAGCTGAGTTCTTTCAGCCCAGCCTCATCGATTTGTCCATTGAGAATTTGGACGCAAACCTCGTAAGGGATGGGAGGACCACATTTGATTTTACCTGGGTGTGCTGGTGTCACTTTTGTGGTCACCTGATATTTCGAACCGCGGGGTGGATTTGGGTAACACAAATCACCAATCGGTGGAAAACTGAAAGAAAACAAATAACGTTAAATCGTTTGATTAACGATGAAAAGAGAATCCGAAAAATAATGAAAAAGAAAAAGAAAATCAAGTACCTAGGCACGACTTTTCCCTCAATATTAGTGGACAGGAGATCGCGGGCTTCCAGAGATTCGGAAGTCTTTCCGCATCCGCAACTGGAAGTAACTCTGCTACCCGAGACAGGTTTGAAGGATGAAAATAGTCCTCCGAGAAGTCCGACAGAAGACGAAGTACTCGAAGAGCTGGAGCTGCTGCTGTGGCTGCTGGTGGTGCTACCACTGCTGCTGAACGCTGCCCCGCTAGCGTATGATTTATATTTGGGAAAAGATGTCCCGTATTCGGTTCCAATTGCTTCGCGAGCCGCTGCAGCTTCGTTGATTGCTTTCGGCGATGCGTAGAACAGAGGTTTTTGTACCTTTGCTGCTTTCACCACTATTTCTCCGCATTTGCACGCATTAGTGCCTAGAGATAAAAAATGCAAGATGCACGATGAACAATAAATGCAAATGACACAATAAACACGAGTATCTTCTTAACATTTATCTATGCATCTGTATTGTAATGATAAAGTCAAAACATTAACGTTACAAGTATAAAAATAATTTTATACAAAAGTTTCTGTTAAATCTTCTGTTAAAAATTACGAATTTTTAAACACGCATGCGTCGAAATCGCGCGAAATAGCAGAATCGGAATAAATCAAATACCAAGTGACTTGTGCGCGGAATAGTACTATGCACGTACCTGGGCCTAAATTTCCACATGTTTGTTCTGTTTTGCACGCCTGGACGATAGACGAAGTCGCTATCGTCAGGAGTAAGGCGACTCCTACGATCAAAGAGAACCTCATGTCTGTCTCAACGATAATACTCTTTCCTTCTTCTTCTCTTCTTATTCCCGACGTTACATTTATACGAGAAGCCGCCAAGCACTTTGGCGAGCGCGGTGATTTTGCAATTAATCAACAATGTTTGTTTGGGCGACTTGGATATGCCCGAATACTTCCTGTTACAATGTATATGCGGACAATTTATTATGACTTTATTGTCACTTCCTGAATTCACATTTTCCAATAAACCACGTGTAAAAAGCCACGTTTTATAGTTTTGTGGCGTCCACTAATCAATCCAGATATTACAATCCTTTGTTTTGTCGTAGAGGAAACCGAATCATCTGATTCATTTAATTTCGTTTCCGTGTTTATAATTCATGCTAAACGAAACGGAAAACCCGCCAAGGAAATGGAGAATACATAAAGATAAATGATGAAAAAGGCAATCATGGTTATTAATCACGCCAAAATACTTTTTTCTCGCCTTTAAAAAAATACTATATATCATTTTTAAGCGAACAGACATAAATGTAATGAAACTTACGTTACATAATAACAATATCGAGAGAAGATTCCGGGATATCACAAGTAAGAAGAAGGAAAAAATTCATTGAATTTTGTAAAAAAGTATATATATATATATATATATATATATATATATATATATATATATATACGTATGTGGTACGTGCACGCGCGCGTGCGCGTGTGTGTGTACAAGATATTTTGAAAATTTTTTCGTAGCTAAGAATATTGTTAAATTTCGAAAAAGAAATCAAAATCTGCCACTTTCCTTCGCCATAATCTATTTAAAAAAAGATACAAGATATAACAAAGAGCCTTAATCACAATCAAATAGAATAAAAAAGAATTGCAGACATAATAATTACTTGCAAAATTCATAACAGGACTAAAGGAATTCAATATAAGATTCAAGTTAAAAGAACTTCGTTAATTTATTTATTACATAATATTATAAACACTAATTGACCATTTACTCTGTGTGTGTGTGTGTGTGTGTGTGTGTGTGTGCGCGCGCGTGCGCGCGCACTGTCTTCTTAACATTAATATAGACAAACATGAATTCGAGGCATGTAATTAATACATTGATATACGTATCATTCGAACTCTACACGTGATCTTTCTATGTGCAATTTTCAAATACAAAAATTCTCATTTATTGAAGAAGTCTGATGCTCGTTGTCGATGCGGTAAATTGAGTAAGTTATCAGTGAGTACAGGTCCTTGTATCCGCATGGTAATTTCCGACTTTTGAGAAATGACGTCCTTAGCCGGTATGGTCGCGCGTGGCGTGTTAGGTGTCCTGGTGCCTACAGACGGAGTTCTGGACAATGGTGTTCGCCGAGGGGACGGCGTACTCGATATTCGGAGTTTTTGAGTTGCTAATCTTCTTGCCGCAGGAGACATAGTACTCAGACGGTCCATAGTTGACCTCGGTGACGGGCTGAAAAGAATAATTGCTCGTGAATTTTTTATACATTGTATACACTATCATACATTTATTTTATTTGTAAATTTTTTATTTCAAAATATATTATTTATATAAAATAATATTTATATAAAAAAATATGTAACACCACTTACGTGGCTAATGATTTTCTGGCTGCTTCTAACGCTTTGTTTTTTCGATCCCGGTGTCTCTCGCCAGCCTTCTCAGCCAACTGCAACGCCAGCTGCTCTCTTTTCGGCGGTTCTGCTATTCGGAAAGATGGTCCCTGACTCGTCCTCAATAACGGGGTGTCCCCACCGTCCAATCGGAAAGGTGTCCCCTCAATCTGACCCCATGTCATCAATGGACTTTCGCACTCTCCTGGTCTCGGACTTGGCGTCGCCACAAAACTAAAACCATTCACTCGTGGCGTCGCGTTTCTAACAACCTCCTTACCATCAACGCCAATTTTGCCATCATTAGTTCTGGACTGTGACTTGGCCAATTCATCAATCGTCTCCTTGTTTTGCTGCTCATTAAACGGGTTTGCTCGCAATCTCGTATTTTCGTGCATTATGGTTTGTTTCCTCTTAGCCAATTCTATTTTCTCTTCCGCCGTAAGTTCCACTCCATCGGGAATATACATAATATAATTTTTATTCTTATAAGCCCAACTGTCCACTTGTTTGGGTCTAGGATTCGGTCCTTCGATAGCTGGGACGTCAGTGGTGGGTCTATCGATAGCGAGCCATGCTTTCGACTTTTCCTCTGCCTCGTAAAGCCAAGCGTACTTGAGCCTACGTTTATTTTCAGCCTCAATCATCATCTCGTTGAAACTAGCGTTATCCTCGCTTGTGTGAGTGCTCACGTAATTATCCAGGCCAGCTTTACTCTCATTTCTCTTTACAGATCCAACGGCGGACGTTTCGTCGAGAGACGACGCTTCTTCGAAGGTACGCTGCAATGATGACTCGTCCGATGTCTCGGCACGACGCAGTGGGGTTTCAAAAGTCGCTGGACTGACTGGCCTTTCGGTGACGGGCCGGCCAGAGCTATACTTTGCATACAGCTCTCTCATTCTATTCATATCATTCTGCTCCAAAGCATCCAAATATTGATTTTGTGCTTGTAGCTTTTCCAAATGTGGAAAGAAATCTCTTTGTATAATTTCGCTCATTCTTTCGATATATGTATCTTCGTCTAAGATCTTTGGAATATTTTGGCTCCTCTTAACATATCCGATAGGCTTCTTGAATACAGCCAGATCTTTGATATTTTTAGCAGCTTCAAGAGCTTTAGAACCTGGACTGTCTGTAATGGGGTCTGAAAGAGTAAGATTAAGAAACGAACAATAAGACGATGACTAGGTGGAAACGAGTGGAAAAACTATTTCACTACAATAATAAGACAAAAATTACATTGTCATTGATAATAAACACTTACTCATTTTGATTAATGCTGCGCACAATGACGATTGAGGTTACGTATCGGAGTATTCTCTCGATATCACCAGCTAAAATATGAGCGCTTGCAAGAGTAAATGCTCGGTAAATGCTCATTCATCACAAATCTACACAATGTAATCTCACGCGTATCACACATCTCATTTCTTTTCCTAACAAGATATCTTCTTGGATTATTTACACTCTGTGCATACGTAAACAGCATAAATGCAATAAAACTGACATCAATGAATGCCATCGACAACTGGTAAGTATCGAGTGGATATTACCGACATGTAATACTGTCGCCGTGTGACAGCTAGGTCACGTGTAGCCACCTCGCGTCAATAAACCAATGTATTTACACATTTAGGGACAACCAATGCAAACCGATGCGAAAAATTATATTCAGCAATTGTTGCACATGAAATGATACCCCACGACACAACTTGGTATTGGAAGATGTTCATCTTTAGATAATTTGTCACAACTCTTGACGAACCGCATGTAGAGTTTGGGTCTTGTATACGTAAATTGACTGATTGTGTAATATAAAAGCCATTTACAATATTATATATATATTTGTACAAAATTAGAAGACGCGCGTTGATCGAATTAATCCTTGAAAAAAGACTTGAATTACTTTAGATTAATTTTTTAGATACCTTAAATTACCTAAAAATTTCTTCAGTAAACTTTTAGATTTGTAAGGTAATTTTGAAAACTTCAACTTTATTTAAAGCAAATTTTCCTAAAAGGGAATTAATGATCGCGAGTAAGTGGACTCGAGAATCGAAAAGGTAAAATGTGATTAATAACATCATTCGCGGACATAAATTCGCGGCGATAATACGGTCCTGCATCTCCTAGCTAGCCATCTACTCGACTAGTCGGCGGTCGCCGGTGATATTTTGGTCCAGCTGGGACAGTGGGACGGGACACGGGAGAGAGAGAGAGAGAGAGAGAGAGAGAGAGATCGCGCACGAGCGAACGTTTGTAGGTTCTTTCGTCTTTCGTCGTGCTAGCGCGAGCGCGAGCGTGACTAGCGCGAGCAAAGTGATCCGAGGATGCGAGCCGCGAGCCGCGAGGGGCGAGATCCCCGACTCTCGACTCTCGAAGTGTTGGAGAACCACGTTGACAGACATATGAGGATTCCAGCGGCGAGATAGGATATGCGTGCCGACTACGTTGCCGAATCACCGAAAACTCGAGAGTAGATATCGCCAAATTGTACGCGATGTGACGATCTGACGATCGCTTATAATTTCTCTAGTTTCCTCCTTTCTCGACAAAACTTTTAAATAAAACAATCCAAATTATCCCATGACAATCGTTAAAGCGACTCGAGAAAAATCATTCATACTTGTATTCTTTATTTATTTCTTTAAAATTTTACATACGTAAGAAAGTCAGCTTTTGCTGTCGCGGCACGATTGCGGCTATAATGTCGCAAGTTGGCTAACGTAATACATTAATTCGTGTCAATCGTGCAACAAAACACACCTCTCTTTCGTTAAAAATTCTCTTGTTCTCTCGTTAAAAGTTCTTGCCGAATATAAATTTTATTAGTAAAAAAAACGGATTTGACAACTAAAAAAAACATTTACCATTACAGCGAAATAATTGATCATTGTAACAAGATCACTTGTATATTTAGCAAAATTATTTTTAGCTGGTGAGAAATAAAAGTTGGTATTCTGTGTACGGCAATACGGGTATTTTTCTTTCGTTACAAGAAATGTTTTGAAACAAAATCTAATACAATAAAACATTAATTTATAAAACCGCGACAATTCCGTATATTCTTATAATTCTTATAAACCACGACTTGAGTGAGTCGGTGGTAAGACTATCATGGTAATATATTAATTGTATATAATTTCGCCAAGTCGTGCTTATTAATAATAACAAAAAAAGCATCTACTTTCTACGTTTTTCGATGAGCGGACTTTCTTTTCAGCCGTAAACGGATGTGCAGAGCATGCATTGCACGCGGACGGCACCATCGATCAGTTATCAGCCGACTTAAAAATCGATATCAAAATTTTTAAAATATTATTATTAATTTTATTAATAAATTTCTTTCAAAATACTTCAAAATCTCCTCGTCCTGGTTAAATGCCCAACGGCGATCCTGTTATTTTTTGTTTCTTCTTCAGGTTTCTTCTGATATACATGCATTATTTCGGAAAATTATTATTACGACGATACAAATGGTGCACCAATTAATTTGCAACTCAATCGGAGAAATTAAAGAAATTATAATTAGAGAATATACGTACATAATTAGAGAAATCAAAATTGCAATATGGTAAAGGAAAAAATAATAGTAAATACGTAAAATTAATTAAATTAACAGAGTACTAACGCTTCCAAGTTAAGAATACTTTTGCTTTTTACAATCTACAATATCATACAGCTAAAAGTAAAAAATTGAAGGCTTCTTAGGTTTATTTTTTCCGAATCAACGGTAAAAATTTTAATTATAAATATTCGAATTTTATTTCTGAAACCAGATGCAAAAGAAAAGAAAAAGCAACAGAAAGTTTAGATTACGTAATACAGCGAAAATGAATGCAATTTTGGTTTAAATATTAAAATTTTTGAACGAACAATTAGATTTAAGTAAACTTTTGCAGACATATTTATTAGATATTTTATATTAGTATAAAATTTGATTTAATTCGTAATGCTATCTTTTCATCATGGTATAATTTGCACACCGCACAAATAAATACAAAACGATTTTACGTAAAAAACAAATTGATAAAGAAATTGATAAAAAAATATTTAAATTTCAGCTATTTAAATGTAATTAATAATAGAACACAATGTATGTAAAATTTGTAATACTTTGGCATCATTCTTAAAGAAAAAGTGTAACATTCCATAGTTGTTAAAAGGTTGGATTTTTCTATATAAATCTAATCGTATCTCTTGTGGTATCTTTTTAGGTATTTTATTACGTTAGGAATAAGATACCGTGACACATTTATACCAAGGCAGATGCACGAAAAAGGAACAAGACGGACGTGTCTATCGGCGAGAGAATGAAAACTGTCCAAGCAAACGAAGCGCGCGAAGACAGACGCGGACCGTGACCGTGCCCGTGTTCTCCTGCCTGCCTACGAGACAGTTTATCTTACCTACTTGATCGTAAATAAAAGTGGAACTCGTATATGACAATGCTGACAGTAAATACGATTGATCGTAATAAGAGGTAAAAGAGTTAAATAGGCGTAGGCCGGAGTACATAGTGCCTACTCTCTTTTTTTATGTTGATCGATTTAACAGATTTTTGATAAGTAATGAAAGGATTTTAAGAATTGATAAGGAGTCTTACACCCGCCTCTCTCTCTCTCTCTCTCTCTCTCTCTCTCTCTCTCTCTCTCTCTCTCTCTCTCTCTCTCTCTCGCTAGAACATTGGACTCGTGAGCGTCATCATGTAAATAATAACTACGTAAAACGCAAAGGGGACCGTCAAGCGAAAAGTCAAAATACGGTGGCGAGAGAGGATGAGAGAGGAAACGTTGAAAAGGAGAGGAGAGGAGAGGAGACAAGAGGAGAGAAAACGAAAAGGTTGCAGACGTAAAGCATAAACAGTCGAGGTGCGATTTGACGTGCATTCCGTCCGGTCCGGGTCGTTGGTGCGCTTTCCGCTTTAAGAATCCGCTCCGTGGAGGAAGACGGCGATGGCTGGAATCTGTAAATCTGTCATTGCGCCCGTATTCGTGCGTGCGGGATATGAACTTCTTGATCGTCGCTCTGCATCCTTCTCTTTGCGACGTTTCCTCGGATCTGGCCAGTTTGCTTCGTTATATACTCGGGAGAGCACTCTTCTTCGGATCTCACCAAAGTAACATGTGTTTGTAGCGAGTCCAAAGAAACGCCGCGTACAATATCAGACCGCAAAGATATCGAGATGCCATACATATAAATTTTTAAATGTAAAACGGCGTGAGAATGCGAATCGAAGTTATAATGTGTAAGATTGAAAGACTTATAGACCTGATCAGGTCTTTATTTTTCCTAATCGATGATCTCGAGTGGATACTGAATTAATTTTTCACAAGTTAAAATTGAAATAATGATGAAATATGACGATATAACATTAATCTCTTATAAAAACACAAAAGAAGCTTAATTGTTGCATATGTCATCGTTTCGAATTTTGGAGATGAAAAATATATAAATTTTCTCTGAAACACTTTTTTTACCAAGCAAAGAAACCGTTTCCTTTGCTATAAGTTCCGCGTCGCTTTACACACACACACACGCGCGCGCGCGCGCGCTACTTGAGGAGTTTCTTCGAAAATTCAGAAAGCGTTTCGCCGCGTTGACGAAGTGAAAACTATAAAAGCTCCACCACCGTGCACACACGAATCGTACGATACGTATGGTATACGTAGCGACGACGGATTCATGGTCCGTAGCATGGTCCGTCTATAACGCCTTCCTTCTGGATATGCGAGTGTCCGCCTCCTCTTTTTCCTCTTCACTTACTGAGCGATTCATTTGTCAGTCTTTGATCCGCGACCAACGAGCCACTACTGGAAAATTAGAGAGATTTATTAAGCTCCCATTAAGGGCGTCGTGTTCCATCTCGTTTCTTGTTATAGATCCAATTTATTCGGTATCAATAAATGATATAAATGACGGTCAACAAATATCTATAACTTTTTGAAGAATTTTCAAAATTGAGTTGTTCAGTTTAGAATTTCAATAACAGCAGGAGAAATTCATCTAGACTGTAACGATTATACTAAAGATTTACAGAAGCTTGTCGGGTTCCTTCGTCACGTATTTTCGTATTCTCATCGACATAACATAACGACGAGTAATTTAACTTTATGATTCGTATACTTGTTTACCAAGCTTGAAGTAATCTAATAATGAACATCATAAAATACAGTTTATCTAACTTATTTTGGACGCTTGCCTAAGCATCTTTCAATATTCCCTAAATAGCATTGAAAAAAAATATGAGAGAAGAAACAACAAGTAACTTTCTTTTAGAAATGTTTAAATGAGAGAGAAAATTATTTGAGATATTTAAAATGCTCTTCCAATCCGATTCTGAACTCGAATTGCCTTTTAATACGTAATACGAAACTACATGTAATACTTGTCGCTGATGGCATGCGGAACAACATAGTTGATTCAGCAACTAAGAATCAGACGGTCATGAAATTGGGTTGACTAGAAAGATGTTCGGACGATGCGACGCGACGAGAGGGTGAAAAATTCCAGACGTTTCTTTGGAAGTCACCGCGCGGTTACGTCTTAGAGATAAAGAGGATTTAAGGGCCAATAAGTGTACGGAAAAGATAAACCCGGCTCGAAAAGGAATCTGCACGTTTTTAATTTTGATATTAACAAAAATATGACTAGAGGCTATAATCAGCAAATCTATTTGAACTGACGCTCCTGTTACATACAATTATTCCAAAAATATTATCTTATAATTCCAAATTTATTCAATTGTAACAATTAGTATTCTAACTAATTTTACTAGTTTCAGTCAATTAATAACCCTGATAGTTAACTCTAATTAATGTTAATATTTCGTGAATAACTTCAATTAATTGTATAATCAGTAATCAGTCTCGATTCCTTTATAACGTATAATTAATTGACGATAACAAAAAAAAAAAAAAAAAAAATAGAGCACGTAGACCCCTTTTTTAAAGCAAGGTTGTTAATAAAAATTTGTTTCGCGTAACGATGTCCTTTATCCCTCGTTAGTTAATTTGGGTTTCGTTGCCTTTGATTCGCGAGCTCAGAAGAGATGTCTCGGATGTCAGTGACGTGTATAAGGCATAGAGTCAGTTGACCTCTCGAGGATTAACTCTAACAGTTAGCCGCAACACCTACGACGAAGATGAAAGAATATAGAAGAGGAGAGTCTTTTTACTGCCGGCGCCGTCACGCGCCGTCGATAAGCGCGACTAAGGTTCTCCCTCTGCACTGGCTAGGGTCTCGCGCACACACGCAATTTTATATGACTCTTAGGGTTAAGTGTCAAAAGTACACGACAAGACCCCCCTTGTCGTGGCATACACGCTGTATTTATCTTGTAACGATTCGTGCTAAAAAGATAATTTTGATTAAAAAGATTAAAAGAGCTAAATTTTCGCATTGCTTCTTTTACAAAAAGCTATAAGTATGAAAAATGGGAAAAAATTTCCCATGTATAATCACATTTATGGCTCATGGAATATATTACGATTCTCCGTTGTAGCTTCGAGTGTATCAAGTAAAGCGTCAAGACTAATTTTTTTCGAGAGGTACACGCCTTTTTATTCACATATCTTTTTTTTTACATTGGTATACTACTTTCCTGAAAATCATATTCTGCAAATTACACATTCGTCATCACTTACACAAAAACGATAGGTTAACTTTCAATAATAGAGTAATAGACAGACATCGCGCCGCTTAGATGATATAAAACAAGTCAAGTGCAAATTAAAATATAGCAGAACATACTGGTGAGAACATAGACGACGTAGGTCGTCTCTCCAGGGGCGTGGGGACATTTTTGAAAATACAAACGAGTGCGAAACGTTTAGCTAGACCGGAAGAATGTAGCCACCGACGATCATTAAGCATACGCTTGTAATATGTTTACACAGCGTTGTTCCTCGCATAGCCATCAATCACGGCGAACGTCGAGTCGGTCTCCTCCGTCATTTTCGTGAATCCCGTGGAGGTTTCAACAGACGCGCTCGAGGTTCTCTCGTCCCTTCTCCCCATATAACTTATCTCGCTTCGTTGCGACTAGCTCGTCATTTCCGCGACAGTCGCGATGTCAAACCGTGGCTTCGCATGATCGACAAATAAATATCGTATCGTTGTCGATTTGAATTGTTAATTTAATTTTAGGTAACTTGGCGATCGGCTGCATGGGGTGCAATCATACACGATAATAAATACACGATATTCTAAAAAATCAGATGACTCTCACGGAAAAAAAGCTCAGACAAGTTCAAGAAGTAAATCCAATAAATAAATTTTCTCTCTATTAAGCATGAAACGAACCTTCTTATCGAATGCTACGTTCGTGCAGGCACATTTCTATCATTAATATATTTTTGTTATTATAAATAATAAAAAGTGTAAAAGATACGTTTCTTTGTCACAAAATAGTACAAAATTTTGACGTTATAAATATATATACGCGTAACAAGATTTTATACTATAGTGCATACACGTGATTAAATAATAATTAATATAATTAAAAATTTAACGCGAATCACAAAGAATGGAGAATCGCGTTTACTTTCTGAAGCAAAATATGGATGCGATTTCGTAGGAAAGGAAGAAAGTGGCAGAAGAATTTTATTCACGGGAGAAATAAATTGTGCGTGTTTTATGTTATTCGACCGTTTATTCTTCGTTTGACCATAAAACGCGGCTCTCGCACCAATGCTACAGTATGCCAAATGAAGACTCTTAAAAAGTTAAAGGCACATTGGTACGCGATACCCGAGCGATATAATTTATTAAGGCACTTAGTAACCACGTTACTCTCACCAAGTGTCACGGCGCGTTTACTTTCCCGTCTTGGCTCGAGAACGTTTTAAGCTCGTTCGGCATTTGAGACACCTAGTATAAATAGACGCACTTTGCTCCTACAAAAGGCACTTACTCCCCCCACGATCTTCCGCAACTTTCTCAGTAACTTCGATCGGTCGAATCGTTTCTTACGCACAATTTAATTCCAACAAGCTTAAAAAAATTTACGAGAAAACTCATCAAAGTTGATTTGCGAAAAAAGAGAGATTTGCGTTATAGATCACATGTTTTAAAGTTGCCTTTGTTGATAACATTTTAATATCATACGCACAGATACGTCAGCACTTGATAAAAGTATCATCAGTATATATCACCATTGGTATGCGCGTATCGCTAACTTATTACTCTCGCTTAATTAGTATCCTATCTCTCTTTCTCGCGCGATCACGTGTGTGTGTGTGTGTGTGTGTGTGTGTGTGTGTGTGTGTACGTATAGATTTATCAATTGTTATCTTATGCTTACAATCCTTTGATTAAATATCCTTAAATCAAAAACTAGATCGTTGTATACAAAAATATACATAAATATAGATATGCGCTAAAAATTTTCACTTTTTAATTGAAATAAATTTACACGAGCCAATCCCTTTGATCGCAATAGAAAGTCGGTCGCGAACAATGGGAATATCTTTTGATAGCCCACTGTTTTTTAAACGCGACAAAAAGTCGTGTTATTCGTAAGAGATTCGAAACGAAACGACACGGAACGAATTAAAAGAAAGGCGTTTTTAATATATGTATTTAAAATCATTAGCATATTTCTTCGTAAAAAGCTGGAATTGTGCAATGATGATCGAGAGATTCTTGCGCTCCACGGACCGCGCATAGACATAAAAATTTGTTCGCGTTCGGCGCTCAAGAAGCATTGGAACGTGAACGTTTACGTTTCACATTTCGGTCTCTATCGTTCTAAAACGTATATAAAAGGAAAGTTTTCTAGAAACGAGGAAACTCGAGATGATGATTGGCGGTCATTGACATTCGATCATAGAGAGACAGAAAGAGAGAGAGAGAGGGGGGGGGGATCGCGCAGCAATCGATTATCGTGGACCGTAAAGAGACGCGGTGCCCGAATGCGGATGTTGCGTCGGATAATGAATCGACGACGGTCCATGATGGCTCGGATAATGCGTCCAATGGGTACCTGCCGTTGTCCCCGTTGCACCGTAGAACTGATGATGTTCCTGAGAGATGGCAGATACACCCGGAATTTGCATCGGTACTGGGATCGCGTTGTAACTAGAGGGCGACGGGAGGACGGCGGCACTCGTGGTACTCGCGGCACTTCCGGCGACTCCTGTGGCCGGCCTCTTGGTGGGATTCGACATCCCACCGACGGCTGCCACGCCGTCGCACTCGTCTGACTCGCAATCCCGGAAGCCCTTGGCAAACGGGTTACTGGCAATCTTCAGCTGCGTTATCCGATGATTCTGATACGCAGTCACCGCGGTGAACCTGGTCTCCGAGAAGGAAAACGTCTTGAAGTTTTCCGTGCGAGGATCCGGAGCCGAGCCCGGTGGCGAGGGAGCGACCACCACGTGACAACGTGGCTGATAGCGGTGCATCGAGTTCAGGATAATCTACAACGTGAAAAGATCAAAGGCATTACCTAAATCGCTTTTTCAAAAAAATATATTATTTAAACTCGATCGATTAAATACCAAATAAAACGCTGTCAAAATTTCATCATACCCGTTTTAATAAATGGATTTGGCCTAACTTAAACTAAAAGAAGAGGAGATCTTTTTCTTCTAATTTTTTCTTCCTCCATTTTTTTCACCTAAATATCAAACACTGTCACGCAGCTCAATCAATAGGTGCAATTTCGTAAAGTTGCCTTCGTACAAGAAATTAACAAAAAAAAAAAAAAAATATATATATATATATATATATATATATATAAGAGAAAAGCGAAGAAAAGGAATGGAGACACATGAAGCTCGTACTCGATGGAAGGAAGGAGCGCCACGGGGGGGCGGTCGCAATGTTTGACAGCCACGAGAGACTCGGTGACTAATTAGTATAAAAACTAACCCCCGGTCCGCAATCCGACACCCTCGTCCTTCCCTTCGCGCACTCACGCGCATATGCTTCGTGATGGCATATGTATTGGATAAATCCAAACACGCGCGTGCACATACGTGTGCGTATTCTAGACGAGAGGAAAAGCGTGTGTGGCCCTTAAAAATTAGAACGCCGTTTCCCGCGATCAAACTTTTCACTTTTCACGTTGTCATATAGTTTCTTTTAAAATGTTTTACATATTCATCAAACTTTTATCATGCTTTAATAATTGCAACAATAATTCTCTTAATACATCGATTGTTGAATATTGCGTTTCGCTGAATATTGTACTCCATAGATATTTACTCCAGATAGTTACTTTACGGGTTTTTTTTCATTCGAAAATATCGACTTGGGTTAATTTTTCCTCGGCTAAAGTTTAGACGTTATCTTTTACAATTATTTAATATAAATCTAAACAGTTCCGAAAAACAATATCAATATTAGGAGTAACAATTTTAATAGGTAAATTTACTTAAATAAAATCTACTTTAAGTTAAATAAATAAAGAGATTCTCGTTTGATATCTTTATTTGTCCGAGAAATTCTAGTTTCGCGTACGCTTGTGATCTCGTAATTGATTATCTCTGTTAGGAGATGTATTAATTATTTCCCAAGTGCAATAATTGTACTAAAATTGAAATTATATCTTTGTTTTATATTTAATTTTATTTGCACGCACCCACGCACGCACGCACACACACACACATTTAAGTCTCGCAGATAAAATCCAAAATTTAAAGCAATATCGAAATATAATATATTCGGAACACTTTGTGATAGTGGAGGACAATTAAGGACAAGCTTCGGAGCAAACATTCCTGATCCGCCCACAGCGAGTTTGTACGATTTTTTACGCGGCCTGATGCCAGATTTTTCGGTGCGCAATTAAAGGAACAAACTGCTCTGTGTATAGCGCGAGAAAAAGAACGACCTCTCGCCACGGGTCAGAGGTCCTCTCCCGCGAAACAAGAGCGATACATTCTCGGGAGAAACGCGAGTGGAGACTTCCAACTTTCTTCCTCCTCGAGTCGAGGATGTTTCGAATGTCAAGAAATAAATCACGTTTCGAGAATACACGTTGGTTATTACGACTATATTCTCAACACGGTAAAGATTATGTTCGTATATACAGAGTATACATGTTTTGCATATAACAATGAAAATATCAACACAGTGTTAAAGAAGACGTACGATAAATAAAAAACACAAAAATGTTATAAAAGTTGAAAAACGGTGTCTCTTTTCTACTTAAAACTTGTACATATGAGTGTCAACACGTTGACGAAATGATTTTATCTAATCACATAGGATAAAACCATTTCGTCAACTCGACACGTGTATGTACACTAATAATATAACGATAAATAATAACGTTACAATATTAAATAAGTGTAACGAAAGAAAAATATCACTAACAGCTCGAGTAAATGTTTTGCTACCACAGTTTATATATTAAATAAGAAAATCATCGAGAAATAAAGAATTAATCTTATAGCAAAAATTCAGTTGCCTTACACTGCCACTGAACTCGTATTGCACTAAACCATATGAGTGCAACATTAAGTCGAAAACAAAGGAACAGAGAACGCCAATTGAACGCATTGCACTACGAAAATTTACACTCAGTCTCAGTGTATGTAAATACCTATGTATGTACAACATCCACTGGTACAGGCGACCGAATTCGCTATTACTGAACTTGTGTGTATTGCGCTCTCTCTCTCTCTCTCTCTCTCTCTCTCTCTCTCTCTCTCTCTCTCTCTCTCTCTAATCTCATTTAGCAATGCATGTACCATCAAATGTAAAGGTTACTGCGATTCTTTTTCGCATCAAATTCGACAGATTTGTTTTGAAAGGAGCGAATAACTTGACCACCTAACCTCCTTCCAAATTGCGATTGACACACGTGCTTACGGTGTCGGCACGGCATATGACGTCGCGTTTCGTTCATCGGTATGTCGCGACATCACGACGTAGGAGTTTGTTTCGCGTTCAACTTGATGCATTTGGCACAAACGTTGTTGCGAGAAATTATTTTGGGCTCCGTACATTTTACCGCAAGTACATTACGCGACACCGCTGCGAAAAGATGGAACGTATTCGTCAACCCGTCATCACGAATTCACGATATTCAATCATCTTAAAGATCTTGACGTGAATTAAATATAGATTCTAACATACATAGAGATTCTAACATAAATAGAGATGTTAAAATTCCTTGACATAAAAAAAAACAAGAAAAAAGAGCTTGATTAAAGATTTATAAATGTTGGCAAAGAGTAACAAGTCTTTAAAAGAAAAATAAAGATTACCGTGCTAAATGTAAGGGATTAATATCATATTAGTCCTATATCAATTCTTCCATTTTCCCTAAATTAACGTTGTACTAGATTTCAGTTCAATCTTTCCAAAAATATTTCAATTTCGATTCAACTCATTGTTTCTGATTAGAATAGGAATTATTTATTACAACATTTATTTTATATTACAATTTTTATAATCGTAGTGTATTGCATAAAATTGTCATGAGAAATATTACACATTACGTCTCGTTATTCTGCCTCATAAGCGCTGTACTCATAGTGTAAAAGATTTCGTAATCAATTCCGAATCAAGATCGACGTCACACAGTGTCAGAATGGGCAGATATGCTGACCGATGCTAATTTTTTCTCGGTATAACGTTCGTTACAAAGTACAGTCTCTTTCCCAGGGCCTGTAGGTTGTGCGCAGTTTACATTACATCTGTTTACGTTACTTTACACACACGATACTCTTGCGTCTATCCGTAACGACAGGAAGGCGAAAATAATACGCCGCAGACAGAACCATTATAAATAACATAAAAATTTTAACGCACTTAATTGGTCGTACAGGTATTATAATTTATTCCTTAGTTTTCTTGAATTTGAGAGATTTTACATTGTATAAACAATATATGTATAACAAATGCTTAACTCTTATTTGTAAAAAATTAAAAAACATAATGAGAGAGAGAGAGAGAGAGAGAGAGAGAGAGAGAGAAGATATAAAAGATTAATGTACATAAATGTTTAGTATTGTTGCGTCTTGTCTAATATAAAAGAATATTTATAAAATTGATAATTTAAAGATTAAATATCTCTCAAGAAGTTTTTATATAGATATCTATTTTTTAAATAGATATTTTTTACATTTTCTGCCCCTCCCCCCGCACGCGCGCGCACGCATGCAAAATTTTAAATCGTCTTTAGCCGTCATTATCAATTATGATTGTACTACTAATTATTGTAAAACAATCGACATACGACGAGAGGTTTCTTAATAAGAAAGGAAAGAAATCGGTGAGATGCACGGCGTTTCTGAACGGTGAACAATCCCCGTGAAAACACCGCGCGCGCCGCACCGTGCCGCGTCGTTTCTCTCCGTTATTTCTCATGAGCGACAGGCTCGTATCTCAGGTCAATTAAGACGAACTCGCGCGTAAACGACAAACACATGGAAACCTTCGCATCTTTCATTCTACTTTATTACGTAGATTTTACGAGAGGAGGACGTCGCGTAAAAATTCGAGCGAAAAGGACGCATCGTGGCAAAGTCGCGATAAGACCACAAGCAAAAATTAGATTTTGTTTTATCAAACTGGCAAATCTTTATTTTCGACTATTTTCAATTAAAAGAAATTATCGATATACTTTACATTAAATGAGAATAGAAAACAAAATATACTTGATTGCAAGTTAATTAAAATATTATTTTTAGTTAGTAAGTATGTTACTTTTCGCAGATAAAAATGAGACACTAATTGATTGTTGAATGTCGATAGAAAACATAGTATAACTCAATTGAAATACAGAAGTGTATTTGCGTTGCGTATAAAGTAGTAAGTACATTTGTCGAATATAAAATATTGTCGAGTATAAAATGTCTAATTACCGATTACGGAGAACACGCGTTATAATATTATATGCAATACAAAAGAAACGTAACTCTCTTCACTTCTCGTGGTGAAATTAATATACGACGGTAATTGAGTTATCGCGAGGACGAAATTGGATGAAAAGCGAATGAAAGATGGACTCACGTGTCCGTTATCGTCAAGCTGATTGTTGGTCAGCTTCAGCTTGTCGAAGGAAATTGGCTGCTTCATCCAATGAGCGCCACTCGCAGGACTATCGGGATGCACGTGGATCCTGGGAGGTGAGACGGGATCGGCGCGACCCGCTACGACCCAGGCGCTACTATGGAAAGCATATCGATATCTCTTGTCGTCGCACGGGACGAAATCCATCACCATCAGATATTCCGTATTGGGATCCAAGCCGAACAGTCGACACTGCCGATTAGCAAAACCAAATATCCTGTATGTCATCGACAATGAGCGAATTTTCGCGTATGAAACGTGGGATTCTCACCTGAAAAGTAGGAAACATTCTTCGTCCGGCTTTTGTAACGATCATTTCGGTGCCCAGCTGATGGAATTCCTCCCAGAGCGGTTTCGCCTCCAGAGCGGCACCGGCACCAAGCAGCGCCGGATGGAGCGGCCGTTTTGCCGCGCTCGGCGACTCCTCGGCGCCAGCAGCGGCGGAGGAAGATCCGCCGTTCTCGCTCGCACCCGCCGGATGATGATGATGATGGTCACCGTGATGACTGCTATTGTTGTTGTTGTCGTTGCGCGATTCCATCGTGCCAGACGGAGAAGTCGGATTCGCCGCTGAATTCGTCACCGAGTGCATCGGCAACATATCGCAAGCCTTTATCAGACGATTCGGACTGCGGGATCTTTTTACTCGTCCGGCGCTTTGCAAACAGGCTGAAAATATGATACTAATATATCTAGCCTCCATGCGATCAATTAAGTACGCAAAAAGAATAAGAGACATTTGTTTTGGCAGTGTGTAACATATTCGTTATGCTCGAAAAAGAAAGGATTGAGACGCGAATGAATGATATCTGCAGAATGTAACGAAAAAGCGCGATGTGCGAATTTATTGTAAAGGCTAAAAGAAGCAGCTTTCATCGCCGCGCGCCGCATTGATAAATATTCCACCTATAATATTAATAAATCATATTATTATCTTAGGCCAACAAATCAAAAGGAGACAAGTTTGATCAAAGTGCGTCTCGTGCGGCTTAAAAAATAAAATCGGACGTATCGTTCACCTTCCATTTGTTGCATCGGCGATGGTACAGCGGACAAATGCTGATGCTGATGATGGTGGTGGTGGTGGTGGTGGTGGTGATGCTCTTGCTGCTGCTGCTGCTGGTGCTGCTGCTGCTGCTGCTGCTGCTGCTGCTGCTGCTGCTGCTGCTGCTGCTGCTGCTGATGGTGATGGTGATAATGATGTGCCGACCATTGCTGGTAGCAGCAATCGGCGGTGATTTCCCGTCGTTGCTCGTGTTGCGAGTGCATCGTCAGATTGATGAGATCAATGTCAATTATTATAGTATCGATACAAAAGATAAAAATAAATTATCCGCGTGAAATTTGTAATCCATGGCGCGAAATTTCTTTCAGCTTGACGCGGCCTATTGCGCACGAAACCTCGACATTTCCAATGCAACGAAAGATTTAACAATAAGAAACGGCACCGTACGCACTTGCGGATTATTCTCATCGTCGTAGTATCCTTGGTAGGTCGATCGAATCCCACTCGATGGTGTGCACGTACGATATTTTTTGGAGCAAGAAGATGGACACTTTACTAAAAATCATTGTTGGTGAATAATCGGCGATAGTACGTGTAAGTGACGATCGATGATCGTTGACAGCGACATATCCGGCTTTTCGTCGGCAGTCAAGTCTCCCCTCTGTTCCCCTCCCTTGCCTCACCCTGTCGTTATTAACGTCGTCGCGGGTAATGTAAGGAAGCAAGGGGATTTCTTCAGCGGCGGCTTCCCATTGAAAGAAGATCCGAGCGTGATTTCAGCGGGTACCAATCCCGTCCCTCGAGGAGAGACAACCGCGAGAGACCGCGCTTACGGCTCACGGTCTGCGCGTCAACAGGACTTGTCCTCACCTCCGTGTCCGGACGTTGACAAGGACGGTCAAAGCCGCGCCAAGCGCTTCTCGCGCGAAATCCGCTTGAATCGGAAACAAGTTGCGCGACTACCGAGGCGACTACCCCGCTGCTTATCATCGCGACATCATTCGCTTACTCCCTTGCTTCTCTCTTGGCTCCGCTCTTGGCGGCTTCGGGCTTGGAGAACCCTCGGAGAAAAGGACGGAAGACGTGAGCGACGCGGACGGGAGGGACGCAGAAGAGAGGAGGGTCTCTCCGAGGATCCTCCTACACAGGCACCCACGCTGTCGGTGCTATACGGCAATGGGAAGCTGCATGAATCTTCTGCCCTCTTCTTCGATGCCAGAAGGCGGAGTCTCTCGGCCTCAGCGAGCCAGAAATGTCAGGGGGTAGGTGCAATGTACTCAGGAATGGGCCTTTCCATTGTGCCACCCGAGAATAAATATTTCTATTTTTTATATGTGGCGCTTCATCATCGTATAAGATGCTTCATCATCGAGAGCACAATTGGAAAGGAAGGATGGGAGAGAGAGAGAGAGAGAGAGGGAAATATTTTAAACAAAAAAATTAATTTAAAAAATAAATTATAAAATATTCCTTTTTTTGTAAAACTATTTTGCTCTCAAGCAAATTTGATTTGAAAAATTAAAAAAGAGAGAAAGAGGGAGATCTAAAAAGGCTAAATTAAGATTTCACATCCTTCAATTTAATTTCACAAATTCTTTTCTTTTCACAGAGTTATTTAATAATATTGAATGTTACACGTACAATTGTATAGTGCCGAATGGAATATAATTATACTATAATTTTTCATATTTATATAGATCCACATCATACTTGCTCACTTGGATATTCATAAAATTGTGTATTCCATCAACATATTTCATGTATAATATATTAATATCAAGATACACTACCATTATTTAGAAACATTTTTTTAATTCATGTAAAACCATTCTCTAGCACTCTAGCTTCATCGTAAAACTTTTTTTAGACTAACAAATTATTGAAAGCGCGAAAGAAAAGATATTTTTCATTGATTTTCACAATGCTGAGATCTCGACCTCGAATTTAATCTTGGCATTTTGAACAAATATTATTGACAAGTCAAAACTTTACATGTCATAATATGGAGAAATTAAAATAAATCGTATATTCGCATAAAGTGTCTCACGTAATTAACGATTATTATAAACAAAGTTTTCGATAGTATCGGCAAAATTATTTACTTCTGTTATTCCGGAAAAAATTGTACGATTTCTCATGAAAAATATAAAGCAATGTTTTATCGGGGGGGGGGGGGGGGCGCATTGAAAACATGTTGAAATCCGTATATAAATACAATCCGGATATTTTAAGAGCTCTTTCAAAATATGATATTTTGCGCGGTAAGCTTGAATCGTTTTCATATTTATCCCCCTCTTTTCTCAAACAAAGGCATGTATATATCCTTATTATGCCCCCGTATTTCGCGTATTTCACGCAATTTGTGCAATTCTTCCGGAATGTGACTTGACTAATCTACAATTAATCTACAATACGAATGATTTTATAATTAGATCATTCGTATCGTACTTCTGGCATCAAATTTCGCTTCTCGCGACACTTTAAATTAATCTTTTGATAAGAAACAATTTTGCTCGTGTGTGAAGCAGCATTTTTGACATATTTGGCCATCTTGCGGCACTTTCCACTCAATTTATAGAGCTCTCTATTAATAAATCTAATACTATTTACACACATAATTATTAATGACGCTTACGAGAATGATTATTGAGTAATTAATCTAATTATTAAAATCTAATAATAAATCTAATTACTTAAAAAAGTAAACAAGTTGAAAATCGATTGGCCAGCTTGTATGGCTTTATTTTTTGCTTGATTTACGAGTTCTACTTATAATCATACCTTGCGTGAAATAAAGAGTTACGATTGATGTATATATGTTTATACAAGTTTTATACATAGGGATATCAGAAAAATGAACAAAACAATTCGCTCACGTATCGATTGTAATTGGATCTCATTATTTTAATTACTCCTTTTTAAAAACTCTTCTAACACTTCACCGTATACTAGTATATATATGAATATTCCATTTTAAAAAGTATAACGTAACTAGACACTTGTTGATCAACGATCTTGACACTATTTTTCATACTTAACATTGAATTCTTCGGAATTACAAATGGTAATGAGAGTGCGTTGCAAAGAGCTTAATAAGATGAGATAACGATTTGGTGTTATCGGTTTAGCCCTTGTACATACACGTCTCTCTGAATGTGACGCAGGTAAAGTTAGATCCGGAACAATCATGTCTAGCTAAACATATCAAGATTAGTAATCTGCAACTATCTTCGTTATCTAACAATGTACATAGATGTATTTTCGATGAGTGAATACGCGTACAGATGTAAAGAATAAACAAATGTTACGAGTGTACGCATCGTATTTGTTATAGGCACAGTACCTGTTATGCACTCGATAAGTACGTACGTGTAAGATATTCGTCAAGAATAATATCGAAAGTGACACGTTACGTACAAGTTACTAGTTTCACAGAAATGGATTTTTTAATATAAGAAATCGTCCGTCGTCGCGTCGGGATGATGGATGCGATACATCGACTGAAGAAATGTGATGGATGTTTTTTATGTGAATTTTATTTATAAAAAAGAAATTAATGTACAAATATGAAGAAAGGAAGCTAAACATGATAGGTCTCAAAATCTCGTAATAAGATCCTCGTGTCGTAGTTTCTCGTAGCTATCGTGTTCCGTAGCTTCTGTATTTTCGAGGATGAATCTGTGTGCGTTGGCTAATAAAGTCGCTGAGAATGGGACTAAACAGGGAACTGAGTAAAGTGAACATAAGGAGCGAAGGAGAGGAAGATGATATTAACAATAATAATTTGTCCTGTTAACAGAACTGTCTCAGTTAGAATATGAAAAATCCCCTGACTGTAAAAGGCTTCTTCATTTTCGTATTATTTCGAAAATTAGAATCGCCTATCAATGACATTAGTAACATCAATCGCTATACGATGCGCGTTTGTGTGTGTTCGTTTACATCAAATGCTTCCCACGTTTATATAACATTGTAAAATTTATCCAGAGAAGCCTTGCCACCATAATAACCGCGAAACACTCCCGTTCGTCGTGAAACAATATAATAATGTGCATGTTAGTAATTCGTGAACGCTTCGAAAACATTTGCTCTTAAAAACAAAATTTCGTCTTTTTCTCTCTCTATTTTTTCTTTCTGTATTTCACAATTCACACATATATAAATGTATATTTATAAAAGTAATGATGTAATAGATGTCGTTTACAAATTTGTGCAACTTACAGAAGTATCAAGCTATAAATACCTATTATACTTTAGGGAATTAAGTCTAGATGATTGCTAGTTCATTATTATGTATCGATATCTTCATTAGCGTACTTACATAAATGAAACGAAGCAAGAGCGCTATGTGCGTGCATGTAAGTGTGTATGTGACACCGCATAAGTGTGTATGTGATTATCGCATCAATTTTTCTCACACAGCATAAAGTGATTGAAAAAGGTCATGCCTTTTTCTTTTCAAGTAATTAGATATTTGCGACAGTGATGAGTATAAATGCAAATGACGAAGGAGCTACAAGACGATTGATGAATGGGAAAGACAAATTACAGTTCAAGTGCCTGTCTTTTCTACTTGTTACTTTTCGCAATTGTTAAGAATATCATGAAAACCACATAAAATTCTTTCTAGTCTTATGATTGATCGATTGGGTTTCATCATTACTACTTTGTTTTATACGATAACACATTTAGCTACATCATACACACTATCACTTACTACTTTTGATAAACTCTGTGAAAAGCAACGCCCCTCCGGATTTTCTGATAGATGTATTCTTGACTTTCAATAATTATTTCCAAAGGTTTCGCGTAGTCATTCAAAAATAATATAATCATAATAAGAATTATTATAACACATCTTTTTTTCTCACTCACACACACACACACACACACACACACACACACACACACACACACACACACACACACACACACACACTCTCTCTCTCTCTCTCTCTCTCTCTCTCTCTCTCTCTCTCTCTCTATCCTCTCTCTCTCTCTCTCTCTCTCTCTCTCTCTCTCTCTCTCTCTCTCTCTCTCTCCTCTCTCGCTCGCTCGCTCGCTCGCTCGCTCGCTCGCTCGCCTCCGCTCGCTCGCTCGCTCGCTCGCTCACTCACTCACTCACTCACTCACTCACTCACTCACTCACTCACTCACTCACTCACTCACTCACTCACTCGCTTGCTCGCTCACTCCCCCCACCTCCTTCTCTCTCTCTTACAAAGTATTGATGTCTTAATAGATGTTGGATCGGGCGGTAGTAATTGTAAGATCCTAAGCATCGTGCATTCAAAAAGGTAAATCTAAGGTTTTCACTTTTTCTTATTTTTGTTGTTAGCGCCCCGTGGTGGCGTCACAGGCCGTCCAGCATTCAGACCACCGTAAGTAAATTTCCTTTTATCGGCCGGTTTCAAAATTTGGAAACTGCACATGAGAGTCTCGTCTACTGACATCATGGCACCTGCATTATCAAACTCGCCGCAGTAGTTCGGAGCCGAGAACAGTGTCACTAACTGCCGTTTGGCAAAAAATTCGTAACCATCTTCCACCACCTAAAGAAATAATTTCTAAATTAAAAATGCATGAAGATTAAAAAAGAAATATAAAATGTATATTTAAAACATTTTTACCTGATGCGCACGGCATATAAGATCAAAGTCATGTTTGTGTAAAAACTTGGCAACGACTTCTGCTCCGAAAGTGAACGATACCCCACGGTCGTTTTCGCCCCAACCCATAGTGTCTTTATCAGGATCGGACCATAATAAATCACAGAGCAATCCCTGGTCAGGTACATCTGTCGGTCGCATGATTCGTCGGATCTGCTCCATGCTTTGCAGATCTGGACTCAAGCCTCCATGGCAGCAAAATATCTTTTCGTCTACTATCGCGGCAACAGGCAGACAATTAAAACAATCGGTAAACGTTTTCCAGAGTTTAATGTTGTAACGACGTTTACCTAAAATATGATATATTTATTGGTAGAAGCATCAAAATAAAAAACAATTGTAAAAGAAAGAAAATATTATTATTCATATCCGATTGGATGCTCACATTCATCATAAAATCCGTATATCCTATTAATGGATGCACATTCGTGATTTCCTCTTAATAAGAAAAAGTTTTCTGGATATTTGATTTTATAGGCAAGAAGTAGACAGATAGTTTCCAACGACTGCTTCCCTCTATCAACGTAATCTCCTAAGAAAAGATAGTTGCTTTCGGGAGGAAAGCCACCGTACTCGAATAATCGCAACAAGTCGTAGTATTGTCCATGAATATCACCTAATAAAAAAAGTTGTGTACAATATCATTAAATAACGTTATAATATTGTTATATGTCATATTATAAAATGTAATTGTTCTTAAAATATTAGTTTTATGTAGTTTAATAAAAATGTAATGCTTACCACATATTTTCAATGGTGCTTCGAGTTCTAAAAGGATAGGTTGCGATAGAAAAATTTCACGTGACTTGAGACACAGTCCTCTAATTTCCACTTCTGTCAACTGAACATTCTTGCCTGGTCTTGCTCCTCGTACTAAAGAATGACAATAAAAGAATAATATTTTTATTAATAATGTGCATGTAAAAACAAACGTTATAACTCTAATGTAAATTTTAACTTCTCTAATAGAATTATTAACATATTTTTATGAAAGAAAAAGGATATCAGTATTAAGAGGATCCTAAAATTGCCTGTTTTAATGATATTCACTGTTTTAAACTAGTCTTGTAATTAGCTTTACAGAGTTAAAGTGCTCATAAAAATGTAGGGAAGAATGATGAAATTTGTATAAAAAACAAAAAAAAGATTTGTAATATGTCGCTGTTGGTAAGTGCTGTTACTTCACAATAATATTTAATATAAAATTTATGACACACATACACATAAGACCATAGGTCTGATTTTCTTAGCTGCACTCTTGCATTGGTGCAATAAGTTAGAATAAAAAAAAAATAATACTTGTCTTACTTTAACTTGCATTAACTACATACTTATTGCACCAGTGTAGCAGTGCTAAAAAGAACAAGCCACATGCTCTCCTGGGAATAATATATGCAAACAATATGAGCTACAATTAAAATTAAAATTAAAAGCTTGCAAGGAAATTAGAGTAAAGCAGTTTCTAAATACTCTTTTATGAAATGTCTTTGAATCAGTTTTACAGAATTAAAAATTCTTTTACACAAAATTTGCACAAAAATAAAGAGAGTAAAAGGATTTCATGTCAAGAACAAAAAAATTGTAACACTTAAAATTAGAAAAAATTTTTGTTATTGACAAATGAAATTATTCATTGCTCTTTTCATTTTTGTGCATGCTTCAACTAGTAGTGTAAAAGAATTTTGAATTCAAGTCAATCAAAGATATTTTCTAATAAAAAATATTGGTGATTGACTAGAATCCCCTTAATAAAATATCATCCTCTACAGTTTTTATTATTGATTTCCTATATTAACATTCTTCTAAATTCCTATATAAACTATAACATTGCAAATGTTGTCAGAAATAATATAATTTATTTATTTCATCTTAAATCTTTCTATAAGAAAATTTATATGTTTATTATATGTAAATAAAAAACAAATTATTTCATATATGTTTGAAGAAATTACTAGAGGCGTCGAGTAGTAGTAAATTGTTTTGTTATCTATTTTGATGTAAAACTGCAAAGAATGTGTACAGAATTGAATATTATATAAGAATCATAAGTTCAAAGAGGTAGTGTAATATTGTATAAATAACAATCTTGTTTGAATGTCAAAGGAGAATGTCATTTTGACATGCTCTTCATGCTTGTGGCAGGTAGTTGACTATTTTCTAAAGTAACAATGTGAGAACAAATGTAAGATAGTTTAGTTAAGAGAGTACTGACACTCTTAAAGATCCCTAAAATCTTGTCTTTGTGAAGCTAACGCGGTACATATACATGGACCTCGCCCAGAATCGCGCATCAAACAATCGCGCGCGTGCTATTCAGTGACGAGAGTTGATCTGAATCATTTTTCGAGGCCATTGCGTAACGACGATAGAAACGAGACAAAATGATTGGGACGACACAGTGTTTCGTTATGTCCTTGAGAATGAATAAGTGTATGAGAGAGAGTGGGAGAAATTAGAGAGGGGAAGGGGGAGACGAAGAGATAGCTATAGATCTAGAGAGAACATAGACTAGAGAGCGAGCGCAGAGCATGAGATCTATAGCTCAGCGTTATATAGAAGTAGAGAGATATATAGATCCATGATAGATCGTATAAGCGCTATCATCGAGCTAGAGAGAGAGAGAGAGAGAGAGAGAACACCGGGTGTCGCGGGCGTCGTCGTGGCACATCCAAGAGCATATAGAGGAAATTCGCGGACGCAAAGAAAAAAATACGCACGGATGGATGGTGAAGGAGGAAAAGGGAAGGAGGAGTGACGGGCGATGTTCGCCGTGCTGCGTCGCCATCCCCCTCGACCCTTTCGCCCCTTCGTCGCGAGAGCAGAGAGCAGCGTACGCGGCGATCGACTGGTTTTACCTTCCAAGAGCCGAGCTATGATGTTATCGATATTCAATTTGTCGGTCTCAGCCATCGGGCCGGGGTCTTATGCGCGTTATCCTTCGCCTCACACGAAGCACTTTACTGCAGAGATGATGGTTGGTCCACCGAAATTACTGGCTTGCGTGCCGCACGAGACGGGATCGCGTTCGCGGCTTCGTACAAGTTACTCGCAATGGCCGTCCGGATAACCGCGCACTCCACTCCCTTTCACCTCTCCTCTCTTCACTGCTCCTGTACTCCACTCCCGCGCGCACCCCTGCCCTAGTACCGCTCCCGTCTCCCGTTACTCGTGGTGGCTCTCGTGGCTCTCGTGTGTGCCTGCCTGTCACACTAGTGCCACAGTGCCACTGCCAGCCAGTAGTGCCAGCCTGCTTTCTCGATACCTCGATTCCTCGAATACTCTCTCACGGTCTTACGGAGAGAATACACGCGCTACTATACCAATCACCACACTGGCACACTGGACATACTGGTCCGAATGGGCAGATGCGTTCATGCGTCAAATCATATGCCATTGCACTCAGCGCTGCTATTCGACGGTCGAATTTCGACTTCTCGATAGTCGATACATAAGTCGCTTGTTGACAATCCACCAATGAAGATAGTTGCCGAAAACGGTACAAAATACGCGATTGTCAACGATTCCAGCAATATCGCAGCTTTCTTCTGCAGCTTTCTAGCCAATATTGATAGAGAGGATGCCAGAGAACGTAGTATGTTTATAACATTTTCCCTTTTCTTTTTTTTATCCCACATTAATATACGGATCGCTCGATCGTTAATTACGCTAGTCAAGATTGCGGACAATAGGTTATGTCGCATATTATTTGGAAATTAAACGTGAATGCATCCAAAGTAGATATTTTCTTCGATCGCATAGTTTTATTTTAATCTCTTTCTCTCTTCCCCCCATCCCTCCCTCCCTCTCTCTCTCTCTCTCTCTCTCTCTCTCTCTCTCTCTCTCTCTCTCTCTCTCTCTCTCTCTCTCGTATGTCTATTTGGAAATAAATGACTTGTCTTTACAATTTTATTCCTCTATTAAAATGTAATATTTTGTAATTGAGCCCACACATACTCTCACACTTGCACATACCACATTCTGAAAGTGAAACTTTGATAAAGTGAAAAACCTCTTTTTTCAAGATAAACGGTGATCATATTGATGTGAAAAGTGCCAACTGTGAACCACCTCAAGATAATGATGAGGAGAATACCGAAAATGATGTCCACTTTGAACCGATAATTTCATTGCCTTTGATAGAAGTATCCAATAATGAAGAAGATGAGACAGAGATGTTAAAACTGTAAATTAATGTTGAATAATTGTTAAGAATATTGATTTTAAAGAGTAATATAATATTATTTTTCATTCTTTTGTAATTTCTAGACGGGCAAAGTTGTATCGTTATGATACGTCGAACAATCCTGCAGAATGGAAGGAACGTGGCACGGGAGAAGTCAAACTGCTGAGACACAAAACAAAAAATACAGTTAGAGTAGTCATGCGTAGAGACAAAACCCTCAAGATCTGTGCGAATCATTTCATCACTCCATGGATGGAATTAAAACCAAACTGTGGCAGTGATAGAGCATGGGTTTGGAGCGTACTTGCCGATTATGCTGATGAACAACTCAAGCCAGAATTACTTGCGATACGTTTTGCAAATGCTGAAAGTAAGTTTTGAAATGTTACATTATATTTTCTATTTGCATGCATATGTATGAAGCATAACAAATAACGATACTATCGTAGGATATTTTGACATTATTTTACATGTTTAATTTTTGTTTGCAACAGACGCGTCAAAGTGGAAGGAAGCGTTTGAAAAGGCTAAGAAGATTGTAGGATCTGAATGTGAAATTTATGCTGGTAAAGATAATTTGGAACAAAAGCGCATTGACAGTGATAGTGATTCCAGCAGCGATGTAAGTTATAGTGAAAGTACTGATAATGAAGATCAAACAAAGTTTAAACGGACTGAAGGCTCTGACGCGATTTCTCAGCAGAAGAATATTCAGGAACAGACGGAAGAAAAAGTGATAACAAATGAAGAAAAAATAGTCGATGAAATTGCAAAATTAAAAGTGAAGAACGAAGTTGAGAAGCAATAAAGTGTGTATGTGTTGTGTGTGTGTAAATTTATATTATCAAAAGGCACATTCTGACATTTATGCGGGCAGACATACATTACATGCCATTGTTTCACTACTGAATTGAACATATATAAGTGCATTTTTAGCAATAATGTTGTGGAAAAGTGTATTAAATTTCCAAGCGATAAAACTATATAAACATTATGTGATTTTTTTTACTGGGATTAAATTCACATGAAATTGCATTTGTACTAAAAGAAATGTATGTGAGGGAATGTGTGTGTTGACTCTTTCTGTCGAGAAATGAAAAATACAACGACAATTGTACGAACGAAAAGCATTCCGCGTTTCATTCATTATTTCACATGACGATTTATATATCACATTTTTTTACAATTAATGATTGCGCGTTACGTTTCTCTTAATAGGAGTGAATTGAGTATACTGAGTGCAATAATTGATATAAAATTAACAGACTTGCCTTTGTTCGCAATATAACATTTTAATCCACAACCTGTCAATCTTCTATTTTCTTAAAAAATATTTGTTATCAGTTTTAATTGTATCTATAGCTATTTCGTATAATAGTTAATTTATTCAATACATTTCTTGTCTATTAGATCTATAAAATTTAAGATTTTCTATTGGTTTCTAAATTAGTACATGTCTCAAAAGAGCTATAAAAAATGGAATAAAACAATAGTCATTTTCACTTAATAACTATTGTTTATAGATCCATCGGGTCAGGAAAGATGGGGATCGACTTGACTTCTACACAACGGGATTGTCTATTACACAAGCAGAGTAAATATATTAAATGATTGATTTGACAAATGGACAGATGTTTTTTAACATGAGAATCATATATGTTTAATATTTATCACTTAATTTATATTTTATGTATATTTATGTATACTTTATATCTTGTAGAAGAATAAAGTGTTTAAAAAAATTGCACGAGATAATAAATCATCTTGTATTTTACGTCCATAGACTAAAATGGGCGATAAATACTTTATAGAGAGAAATAGACTAAGGAATGTGAAAAATAAAATAATGTGGTATCCTATTTAAATAGAGTGTCCAAGTGTATCTTGTACGATTCCTATTTCTATCGTTACTTGTAGAAAACTTGTATAAACTTGAGCGTATGAAATAATCCAAAATAGCGCAACAGTCGATTCTCGAACTACAACTTGATTGTTTAGGCGATCGATTAATAATTCGAGCCCTCTACAATTCATCCCTTGCTGAAAAAGATTGCAAGATGTTTCGTCTCTCTTCCATCGCACGCTTTTTTTGATCAGACAGTTTTCCTCTATAAAGAAGCCCCTGTACGCGTGTTTCTTCCGTTTGTACAAATACATCGCCCCGCTCCAAAATTTTTTCCATAGTTTTTACATAAATTTTTGCTGCTTCTCGTTGCTCTTCTGGTAAAGTCTCTTCAAAAATTTTTGCTTTCTTCAATATCTCCTAAAAAAAAAGATAAATATTTCATAACGAAATTTAGTAATATCATAAATGCGAAATGTAGGATTATTTTATTTTTTGCTTTAATATTTTCAAATAAATGTGTTTATAAAGTTGGCATAGTACACAGCATTAAGCATTTAATTCAATAAACTATTATAGACTATTATATTGGTGATTGTTTCAAGTTTTTACCTGTCTATCCTGCTCTCCCGCGACTTTGAATTCTTCGGCTAGCTTATCTAGCCGTTCCACGCATCCTGGCAGGCCCAGATAAACTTTTGATCTTGATCTGATAAAGCGTTTCATATATTCACCCGTAAAATCAGAATCTCTTTCGGGAGAAAATCTTATTGGTTCCGATTTGCTTTGTACGAATAGTAAAACTACTGGAAAGTCGTCTTTTTTAATATTATAACGTTGCGCCAGATCAGAGTTATCCTTATTGCCAAAGTCTTTTACGCCCACTGTGGCTATCAAAAGATCATGCGAATCCTTGGTATCGGCCGCTACAGTCGCATATTGCTCGTGCTTACCACCATACGGAAATGCGACGTCGAATTTAACGAGTACTGCCTTGAACTTTGGGATAACCTGTATGAAAATGTTTTTCATAGATGTTTATAACTGTCAACTTTTATAAAAGTAATTAAGAATATGTTAATAATTGAATTATTTTATTTTACATTGAAATTGTCTCATTAACCACACATATTTTAGTTAAAAAAGTAATTATTCTCTAAAAAAATGTCTTAATAAAAATTAATATTACAATTTAATAGTTACTGGAGTAAATCAATTCAAATCAATTTAAAAGAATTTCTGATTGTCATTTGAATCCAGAGTTGGGATTGAAACGTTTGAAATCAATTATATATAAAAAAGTTTTTCAACAATATTTATCACTGATATTAATTATTAATTTTATTCATTTAAAATAGATTCTGATAAAAAAACAAAACTTTCTTAAGATTAAAAATAAAATCAAATTAATACAAAAACTAATGTAGGATTATAACAAAATTTAATCTTCTATAAAACAAAGACCAGGTAAAAATAATGAGCCAAGAGAATGATAGTACTTATCTTATTTAAAGAATAATAACATAAATATAAATATAAAATGTTGACAAACGTTTTAAAAACTGAAGATGACATTATAAGTCAAAACATTTGTAAATATTTTATATAATTATATTAATGTTTTATTTTTTAAATGAGATAAATAAGCACTGCCATCTTATTCGACTAATAAGCTTGTTTTTTTTTGTGTGTGTAATCTATAAATTCTTATAAAATTTTGTGCGCGTGAATTTGTATGAGATTAAAGAGGAGAAATTTCATAAATATATATTTTATTACATCGTTTAAGAAATGGAGACTTGTGGTTGATGTAATTGCATACGAAAAATTCTGATTAAGATTCTGAACTTGTCATGCTTTTGTACCTTGTCAAACGAATATGAATCCAAGGGCACGCATCCTTTACAATCATCACCAACAGTAACGTGGAAAGCAGCGATGATGAGGATAAGCACAAAATTCGATCGGATCATGATTGGTAAGAATCACGATGTTTGTGCGATTTTGTATTCGATTTTTATCTGTCTACTCTAATTAATCAATTAATTCTAATTTTGAACTATTCTGTCGAACTCTTACGTTATGTAGAATCAGATTACGATTATCCTATTGTCCTTGTACATACGCGGATGATATTCGCAGAACGTGAAACACGACGTCAAATGACGTGTCGGTTCAACCGGCTTCGTCGAGGTTTATTCCAGTTATCGAATTTAATCGAGATAAACGCAAACCACGCTACCGTCCAAGTACGAGCATTAAAAACCTGAATAGAGTGGAAAATCCTACACGTCCTTATAATATATCTCTATATACACGCGAATCTTTTCAACTCTAAGATCTTCTGGATTTTGTTTCACTTTGTTTTCCTTTAAATCAAATCAGCTGTTTCGTTGGAACTAGAAGATTCTCCCTCCCTTCCAGCCATCATCCCTACTCCACACGCGTTTATCAACGCGGATACATGAGGTTTGTTCTTGGTAGCTGCACTGCTGTAGTGTAATAAGTTGGAATGAGAAAAAATATATTTGTCTTATGCCCGATTTCTTCATGTCCAGTTATCTTGCGGTTAAAATTATCCAGGAGATAAACTACCAGATCCATGCACGTGATTGGTTAAACTTGATATTTATCCTCCGGATAACTTTATTGGGAAGTGAAGAAATCGGGCATTATTCTAACTCATTGCACCAATGCAGCAGTACAGTGACAAAGAACAGGACTATGACCATACATTGGAATAAGAGAGAATGAGAAGAGGAGGCGGGAGACAAATAGAAAATAAAGCTCACTTATTCTACGCACCACTGGATAAAACAATCAAGGGAAAATTTCAGAATAGGGAAAATCGTTGTGTACTTGTTTCGTGATAAATCAAAAGAATTGACAGTCGAATACATTTATTAGTACAAAAGAAAAAAGTAATACAAATTCTATACAAAAAATAGGTTTATTATTTCATTTACCAATCACACACACACACACACACACACACACACACACACACACACACACACACACACACACACACACACACACACACACACACACACACACACACACACACACACACACACACACACACACACTATTTTCCTTTTTTATGTTCTAATCTTGGTCTTCCCTTCTTTGTAGTCGGCTTATCCTTTCCTTTGTTTAGCAAGGGATGAGTTTCTGTAAATTTTATCATTAATTTATCAAAATAACCGCGGTATATATAAAAAATTTAGCTACCAACTGTTTAATTTATGTAGAAATCTTACCATCAATTGGTGCCCCCTGTAAATCTATATCGTGTGACCGATGTTTCTTCATTGGTGGTTCATGTGGCGTTACCTGATTATCCTCAGAATCTTCCACATCCGGAGATATAGGTAAAAATTGAAGAGAACCGATATCTTCAGTTTCCTCATCAGAGCTGCAAAATGCAGCGACTCTGTCAATTGAAGAAACGTCAACTTCTATTTCTTCGTCCTGAGCCTCTTCACCTTGTACAACAGACTTATCTTCATCGCTCAAATCAAATTCACTTTCCCTTTCCTCATATTCAACATTTTCATCCAACTCTTTGAAATCTGGTGCAAACGCAGACCAATTCTCTACCTGATTTTGTGCCCAAATGGAAACTACACCAGATGATATGGATGCGATTATCGGCCTCACTGGATGCCACTTTAATGCAGAGAGAAATATAGATCTTATACCGAGAACATCAGTTTTGTTACATTTTAAACAAAGAAACATTATAATACTTGTAAATTTAATTTTCTTACCACAACATCGAGTAAAAGCTCGCCTTTGGTTCCATGTAAAATTTTCACCAAGTTTCCGATACTCTTTTCCCATACATATAGTGCGTGTTGTCTTGCTGATCCAGCGCACACATATTCTCCATCCCCGGAAAAGCAACATTTTTTCCACATTGTTTTATTTACAAGATCTTGCAGCTTTTGTATTGGCTCAGGTTCACCATCCTTGCCACACGCTAATATTTCAGTACTGTCATATACGCGAATTACTCTATCAGCGGTATTAACTAGAAAACAGGAGCCTCGTCGTGCAAACTCTATACTCTTTACTGCTGTATTACTAGCAGTGCCTTGTGTTATTTTGTAAGAAGCTTTTACACTTAATGTCTCAGCATCAAGAACTAAAACTCTACCACGAGCGTTTCCTGTATACACATAATCTCCACGTCGATCAAATGATGCTACTATGTTTAAATCACTCTGAAATTAAAGCAATATTTTTATTTTTATCAATGTTATTCTTGTACTCACACATACAATTAATGTTTCAATTAATAGTAATGCTTAATATACATTTTTAAACTGTTTCTTCATATAGGCTACAAAGAAAGCTAAGAAAAATTAAAATTAAATTTAATAACATCACTAAGATCCGATGTAGATCGTGAGGCGATTTAAAAACTCATTAATACAAAGATTCTATTAGTCAATTTTTCATCATAATCAACGTATCTTCCTCATAAAAAATTTATTTTGTCAACAAGGTTTAATACTTTATATTTATACTTTATAACTTTTATAAATTTTTTAACTTTATACTTTATACTTTTTATACATTTTCAAATATTTATACATATATGTATATATGTATATAATCATTAGTATATTAGTAATATTAAAGTACCATTGTACAAATAAAGTTAAGATCTTAAATGAAAATATGTGTTTTATGTTACATACATCTTCGTCAAGTGGTATAACTCTATGTGTTCCTTCAACATCAACCATAACAGCAGCATGGCGCATTGGGCATACCAAAAACTTGTTGAGATTTCTTGGATGAAACTGTATTTTCAATATTGGAGAAGGAAATCTATACTTCTGATCACATTCTCCGGATAAAACATCCCATATGCAAACATTATTGTCTGTAGATGCACTTAATAATTTATGACCATTTCTAGACCAACTAAAAAACACAATTGAATTAATGTTTTGATTTAATAGCTTTAATATTTTATTTCCTTTAAATTTACTTAAAATTTATGTCTCATTATATTACCTTCCAAGTCAATTAATTTTTATTTGAATGGTTATGTAAATACACACATATGCAAATTGTTTACTATTATAAATAATTATATACATGTAATCTATCTATTACATATCTCACAAATTATCTACAACTTACCTTAATGAACATACAGGATGTACATGAGCACTAATAATTTTAGCTATACCACGAGTCAGAAAATCCCAAATGACTATTCTTCCATCATTGCATCCTACAGCAAGTAATGTTCCCCTCTTATTAAATGTACAGGTAACAGCGAGGGATATACAGTCTAAAGTGCCATCAAATTCCTAATAAGAATAATTAAAAATATTTAGTATACATCCAATTATATATATTTTTTAAAATAAATTATAACATTATAAACATACTTCTGGATAGTTCTGACCAAATGATTCTGTAAAAAAATATATAAAATTGTTGAACTAAATATTAAAACCATGTAACTTGTATTAAATACTAATTTTATAATTATTTATCACACGTGTATCGTGATAATTATTTATTTATTTATTTATTTACCCAATAATTCCAGATTCATTTTAATACCATCACACCGACGTAAAGAATAGATAGACTAAAGGTGCCTTTTCACGCTGATGCTTGACGCTGAAAATGAGCGTCAAGCGTCAGCGTGAAAAGGCACCTTAGTTTCCCTAGGATGGAAACGTGAAAAGTGAAAAGTTTTCAAGTTACTGTCTTTTTCTATTCAACACAATAGAAAGAGATATAGTTACATAAAACTTTTTACTTTTCACGTTTCCGTCTTAAGAAAAAAGTTACATTAGAGCATAAAAAAGAAATAAATATTCTCACGTCCGCCATTTTTCTTCAAACTAGCAAGTAACTAGCACGAAAAATTAAGTATGTTTGTATATATATACGTCAATAATCTTTGGAAGCACCAAACTTTATGCGACAATGGCTTAGTTTACATCGTCAAAACCTTAGTACGCGTATTAAGTTTGGTGCGCACCAAAGCCTTAGTACGGGCGCGTTTACATCGAATGTACTAAGCATGTACTGTGAAAAATATAATACAAATTTAATTCATGTTGATGTCTCCTACTAAGACATTTTCACACCGGTTTTTAGATTTTAGCACTGAGGTTATGCTCAATTGCTAAATTCTCTCTAAAATGCGTTTTATGCGTTTACATCGACATTTGTATTACTTGGTACGCGTATCAGTTTAGTACGATACTCCTACTTGATACGCTCGTACCAAATTGATCCGGCAGCGTTTACATCGTGCGTACTAAATATTTAGTACGAATTTGATACGAATATGGTACCTGATACGCGTATCAAATGGACGATGTAAACTAAGCCAATACTCTAGTTTACATCGAGCACTTGGTACGCGTATCAAATAGTAAATAACTAGTGAATGTGTTTAATCATTGGCTGATTAGCTTAAATTCACTACTTGATACGCGTACCAAGTGCTCGGTGTAAACTAGGGCAATGAAACAAAGACCTAGTTTACACCGAGCACTTGGTACGCGTATCAAATAGTAAATAACTAGTGAATGTGTTTAATCATTGGCTGATCAGCTTAAATTCACTACTTGATACGCGTACCAAGTGCTCGGTGTAAACTAGAGCGAAGACACGATATTTATGATCTTGAGACTGTAAAAGTTATTGCGATGTATTATATATATAAAACATTACGCTAGTTACCTTACTAGTTAGAAGAAAAATGGCGGACGTGAGAATACTCTTTTTTATAGTGCCTTAGTTACATGATTGCTGCCCTGGAGAAAAACTACCAGATCCATGCACGTGATTGGTTAAACTTGAGATTTATCCTCCGGATAACTTTATTGGGAATTGAAGAAATTTCGTTGAGTGTCTTTGCGCACGTATTTTTATATATAAAAAAATATGCGCAACGACACTTAGGCCGGAATTCATAGTCGAATCTTATTCAAATTCCAGCTTAAGCACGATCTTGAGACGTCAATGCTGTTATTTCATTGGTTAAGTAAGTCTCAAGTCGGCTCGAAGCTAGACTTAAGACAATGCTTGAGCTTAAGATCGGTCTATGAATCCCGTTCTTAACGACATCGATAGTTGTCAATAAGTGGTTACGGAATAGCACCCGACTGGCAATACCAAGCGAAACCGTGTCCATACCACAGTATAAGTAATACAGTAGCATAGAGCTTGTATTAATGGAAGGGCCATTGCTATATGCCGGAGTCCGCGCGAGGAGAATCGACAGAGACATGAATATATTCTCATATATTCTGTCTCTTTTCGTGTTGGACATCCCCACCACTCCGTTTTCTAGAAGGAAATTAAAGAAGCGCACATACTTTGATGTATATATACTCAAAGGTCGCGATGCACCAAGGCCCCTCCATTAATACAAGCTCTATGTACAGTAGCGACCACAGACTTCTATAATATACTAGACTGCTAACCTTGATTCCCTAGGCGTACCAGTATATAATGTACATGTTGTACATGACTGAATAACCGATCGGAATGTGTCATTTGCTATGTATGTACATTGTTCGTCAAGTGGAATGTTTATGTACATATATATATGCCAATAAATGTCACATATAGTTGCTACGAGTAATTTGTTGACATTTTTAAAATGTTTATATATATATATATATATATTTAAAGAATGATACTTAATAATACTAATAAATATCATTAATATTAGGTTATTTTATACAAAATGCTCTTAAAATGAGGTTATATTATTTGTCCTTTAGTTTTAATACTTAAACAAAAAGAAATGTATACCCTTTCTTATATATATTTGGGCAGCCTTTTATCACATGCCTTAATTATTGTCATTTTATCTTTTTCTTTTATATTACAATAACAAAAAAAGAATGATACGTTTAACGCATAAGCACGCATAAGCATCCAAGGAGAACGCTCTCATAATCACGTAATATATATATTGTATCATACATCTCACTCACTCCTCTAGTAATCCATAGTCGTAGGACTATAAAATATTAGCCACATTCCAATCGGTAATTCAGTCTGCCGCCTATGAGCTCTTATTTGTACATACTTTTCGGGTACACACTAAATGGAGAATATATAACGAGCCTAGCAGTCTAGTATATTATAGAAGTCTGTGGTAGCGACAGTAGAGAAAAATTGAGGGTCTGATTTTCTTCTGCGCATGCGTTGGCTGTACAACCAAGAATATGGCGCCCATGGCGAGCTGTCATCAGCTGTCATAGCGATTTTGTGAAACAAATAAGCTAAATATAGTTGAAGTAAAATTTGTTGTACTATTAAAAAATGAGTGTTAATGGATATTCAACTATGCTGCTACACAATAAAAAGCTTAATTTGTAATATATTGTAATTGTCAATAAAATGTTATTTTTCTTTGAATATATAATTGGTTTTATTAGTTAAGAATTTATATTAGACACACACACACACACACACACACACACACATATATAAGAAAAGATGAAATATAAAAAGAGATGAAAAGATTAAAAAATAAACTCTTTATACGCACACACACACACGCACGCATGTGTACATTACACACACACACATGTACACATGCGCGCGCGCGCGCGCGCGTGTGTGTGTGTGTGTGTGTGTGCGCACGTATCAAGAGTTTATTTTTTAATCTTTTCATCTCTTCTTATATTTTACATAATAATTGTACACTATATTCTATCATTTTTATTAAAGTTAATTATATACACCATGTTTTATTATAAATAATACTAGTTTGTTTCTTTTATCGACACATTATTCGTTTGTATTGTTCCAATATATATCTAAAAATAAACATTTTTTAATACTATCATTACATATAATAAAGTTCACATAATAAAATGTATGAATTTATTACAATTATCTAATTATATAAAGAATACTTTTTACTTAATAAAAAAAGGTAACAAAAATGAGAAAAAATGTATTTTTTAATGATCACAAGAGATAAAGATATATTTTAGCAGAAAAAGGAATATTAGATTACAGATTTTGCTTACTTTTCAGCTTCACAATTTCCAATCCAATCAGATATATTCATCATCATGTGAAACAGCCATTCTAAATAGTGTCTAATACAATGCATAATTACATTTTCCGAGTAGTATGGGAATGGTGTATAATATGTTTGTAAAATCATACTATCGCTACAACTTTCTATTTCTTTACTAAATATTTCCCAAACCTGAACAAATGTATTCTTATGATAATTAAGTAAATATTTTGTCTTGTAGACTTACTTTTCTTACCTGCATCCATTTCCTCGACAATATGTCTCGCAAGGATTGTCTACATTTAAACCGTTGTAAAACATAAATAGCTTCGATACCTTCTTCTACGTTCTTGATCTCTTCGAATATACAATCAATCAAATTTTTAATCATACTTTCTAATTCCATTACAAAATTTCTAAACTTGAGCATATTTTCTAGCCACGAAGATTTTGTAACATCCAAAATGTCATCACTGATCAATTTGATTTCATCGAGGCTTTCATGAAATAGGCTCTCTATTTGACGACAATAAGCATCGTACTCAATACCTCTTGGACCACCAATCATTCCTACTTTATTGCACCTATACAGAAATTAAGTTTATCTAAATGTTGTAATATATTATTTTAAAATATGCATTTGCAAAATATTCTATTATATCCTTATACCTCCCAAATACTATTGAAAAATTGCATATTTCAATAATATCGTGACATCTCTGCACAAACGTATCGATAGAATTAAATATTAATTGTTTATTCACGTCCCAGATACTATTCGATTCAATGAGTGCAGTTATCTTCGTAACCTGAAATTAAACTTGCAAAAAAAATGAACAGACAATCGAGTTTTATAGAAATTTTAGCCAATTTCATCAGTTTTCTTTAAATTACACTGTTCATTAAACTCATTATTTTTATATATAATTTAATTAGTTTAATCATAACATTTATCAAAGCGAGAGCACGCGCGCGCACGCACATACGCACGCACATCAGACAGAAAGAAAAAACTTTGTTCATTATAACTGAATCATTTTATACTTCTAATAATGATTATTAAAAGAGACTCTTGCTTGATAAAATTGGCCATTAACACATTAAATTTAGATACTTTATTATATATTGTTTTATATGTTTGGCAACAAGAGATGCATTTCCAAAGTATATTTATTCCACTTTCTGCATCGCCTTCTAATATTACTTGCAAATTAATATAATTTTTACATTGTTGTACTATTTGAGTGCTTATAGCTTCACAAAGTACCTCTATGTTGTTCCTAAAATTAAATTGATTTGTTTCGTGTGTTATCTAATTTTTTAATGTGTATAACTATTAATTTTAAGATGAGAAATTAAAGTCAAGAATATTGAAAATTCAAACAATTTACAATTACAGCCACAAATAAAATAATTGATAGTCAAAATTCAAACTTAGTTTCATGTGTGTGGGATATCTATTAAAATAAAAATAGAAAACCATACGATATATTATAAAACGGCGATTCTGTCCAAATAAACAATATCAAGAACAATATTTTCATCATAGGCTCTTCCATCTCGTCCGGACATTTCAAATTGTTACAAGCATCTGATAGAATGTTCAGATACATTATATTGGACGCAGCTTGTTTTAATCCTTCGTGAAGCTTTAATGTCAAAAATTGAAAGGAGTCCACGCTCGGTGAACGAATGTTCGCTAACACATGTAATATCGATTGAACTTCCATATTCGATAACTGATCGTGCAAACAGCTCAAATTAAAATCTGCAAATGAAATTAATGGCAATCGTTTGCGATTTATTACGTAAAATATAAGTAACATTGAAAACCAACATCTCGCCGTCCAATGTTGCAGCACATCGAATACCGTTTGTCCGCTTTTGCACATGGATACGTTCGCCAATACTTGTCTTATCTGTTTGATCCAATAATGTACAATTTTTTCAAATCTGTCAATCGATGCTTTTTCTAATTTTTGCAATTCCTTAAAAACATGCGGACCATTTATCTCTGACAAATTCGGTGATATCACGATATCAGCAAGATTTTCTCTCGGCACATACAACTTGGTCAACTCCATTGGCTTGTAAATCCATTCGGTTAAACGTAATAAAAAATTATATAGATTGAAGAACAGATTATTTCTGATAACTGTTTCAGTTCAAGAAAAATCTTATCTGCGACAGATTAACATTGAAAAATCAAATTTTGGGAATCATGGTTTTAAAATAATTTTAAAAGTAACGCGATCTGAATTTATATCCTTGTGATTAAAATTGGTCAATTATTTGTTATTAGAGATAAAATACAAACTATTCGAATACAAATCGAATCAGATAACATTTGATTCAAACAAAAAAAAATTAAGTTTAATTCGATTCGGTGTTAAAAAATTCTAATTCGCATCTCTATTTGCTAATTTCAGAAGTCTGATTTTCATATTCTGGAAGCGTTAGAATATTACTGTAAGAATTGTTATTTTTAAAATGTGGTTGTGATATTGGATATATGTATACATTTAAAAAAAGATACTTTCTGGCCACTCGCCACTGTTGCGTGCGATCGTCACGTACATGTTTTCCATTACTTTCAACACGCACATTACTGCATTATGCGTAATATTACCGAAAATGACCGTGGCATGAAAATTGTCGACTGTAAACACATGCCATGGTATTCGTAAGAAATATACGAAATCACTTTGATTATCGTCCAAGATGCTTAATCGTGCCTTCAATGTATCAATTTGAAAATATACGCATAACAATGTAGAAGCTGGATTCTCAAAATATTCGCGAATCGTGGTAAGGCACTCATTCTCTTTCCAATCAGAGTCCTCGATGGAAGAAAGAATCGTGAGATCTTTTACATATTGTACCTAAAACAGCATATCCCACAAGAGTGTTGGTGACAAACAAAAGCTTATCAAAAAGATTTAACCGTAATTAATTCTAAAATCTTTCTAAAATGCTAATCTTTCTTCCCATATAGTTATATTTTATATTATATATTTTTGAGAAACATATTATAGACGTGGAAAAATCATGTCTTAAATGCATAGTTAGCATTAAGTTTTTGTATGATTACAAAAAACCGTTGATACAATTATAAAAATTAAAAATATATGAATCTAAAAAAAAAGATTAAAGAAACACTGACTAATTTATCTAAATCCTGTTCATCAAAAATGGGTTTGATCGGTTCGGAAGAAAGCTCCTCTTCAGTTTCAGGACTTTCTGAAAACATTTTAAAAAGGTAAGGCATGTATGCCATATTGCACATTTACACTCTGTGTGTGTGTGTGTGTGTGTTTGATATAGGATAGGTATTCATTAACATTCCAAGATTTTCTTATTTGTACACTCTCTTTGCAAAAGTGTTAAAAATCAAATTGGAAAGCTGTCACTTTTTCCAGTATATTTATAATATATAGTGTAATTTTTCGATTAGCATCAATAATAGCATCAAGAATGATCCAAGCACAGTCCTTCAAAGGATACATCATTAGAAATGTCATGAAAGAAAAATAAGTTTTGCAAAAAAGACCTTGTCGAGCAAAATCTTCCTCATCTGTATCCATGTCCAAAAATTCTCGATGAGGATCCAACAGCGATTTGTCCATTTTCTTTGTCTTCTCCATTTTTTGGAGCATGTTTTGTCTAGTAATTTAATCGAAAATGATGCACAAACGCGCGAATATACTTTATATAATAATAATAAACGTAAACGATTAATTGTTGATAATAATCAGTGAAAATGTTAGTCACTTTGTGGCAGAACCAACAGGAATTGGACTTTGAAGGAAACGTCGCTAAGTAACGTTGTACCACATTGATAAAACGGATAATGGTAAAAACGATTACAGAAAAATCAGTTGTGTTGTCATGGCTGTCGAGTATATTGGGTGTTATTATTATTACGTTTGTGCGACAACAAAACAATTATTCCTAGTGTTTGAAACCACGAGGAAATTTTAATTTAATCTTCTCTGAAACCAAATGGCTCCTCCTGTTTACTTGTTCTTTACTTGTGTTCGGGAGCATGTCGCTATGTTTCGTCGGTGTGACAGGTTTTCTAACCTGAATATTCGTCAATTTTCACGATTAATATCTCGCTTCCCAGACCAGATCGACGCTTATTTTTGTCAGATTCGTTTAATTGCTGCTTTCCATTTATCTGAAAGTGAGTGATATAATCTAACCTAATCTAACCTAACCTAACTTTACTTTTAAAGTGAGTATGCGAGACTTGTAAAGCATGGTAAAGCACACGAGGTTTGTTTTTTATTCCTGCACTGCTGCACTAGTGCAATAAGTTAGAATGAGAAAAAATATATTCGTCTTATTTTAACTTATTGCACCAGTGCAGCAGTGCAGGAATAAAAAACAAACCTCAAGTCTTGAAATTGCTCAAATTGTAGGAAAAATCTCAATTAAATCTCACTTGTGAGAAGGCAAAAAGAACGTGCATTTAACTGAGTTATGACGTCACAAGTGAGAATTATCTGAGTTTTGATGTAAATAGAAAGCAACAAATATATTAATATATAATATTTTATCATAACGGTCGTATCAGTGGCTGGCAATAGTGGTGGCAACTCTACATCGAGATCGACGGCCACGGGCCACTGTCGTTGACGTTGACATACAAGGTTTGTTTTTTATTCCTGAACTGTTGCACTAGTGCAATAAGTTAGAATGAGAAAAAATATATTTAATTACACTAGTGCAGCAGTGCAGGAATAAAAAACAGACCTACAGTTACCAACAGTCACTACTTGGTCTGTTCTTTCTAGCTGCACTGTTGCACCGGTGCAATAAGTTAAAGTAAGACAAGTATATTTTTTCTCATTCTAACTTATTGCACCAGTGCAACAGTGCAGCTAGAAAGAACAGACCAACTGAGACATCGCCACACACCGCGTTGTACCATCTTAGGGTCGCAATCATTGGTCTGTTCTTTCTATCTGCACTGTTGCACTGGTGCAATAAGTTAGAATGAGAAAAAATATACTTGTCTTACTTTAACTTATTGCACCGGTGCAACAGTGCAGCTAGAAAGAACAGACCACATGTTGCGATCAATTGCGATATGTATTGCGAATTGCGAGTCGTTCTGAAACATTCGAGTCATTCCGATGAGAAATAAATGACGCAGTAATCTTTTTCGCGAGTTTCGTTACGGTGGATCTGCAGTATCTGCCCGTGCAGAAACGCGCGTTCTCGCAGCCATGGTCTACGTTGTCGGCTTTCTCTCGTAGAATTGGTAAAGGCTCGTGGCAGTCGTGGTCCGTCGTATGGAGTTATGTCGTGGAAAATGCTCCGAAGCAATGTGTCTCGCAGGATTCTCGCGGTGCTCACGGTAATACTCGAGATTTCGGCTACCAAGCATTGGTACGTCACGGAAAATGGAAGAATTCAGCCACAGGTAAGTTCCCCTCTTTCTGAATAATTCAACAGAAACATAAATACGCGTGCATTGCCCTTATGGCAAGGTTACGTCGTTTGAAACTGGTTAAATATCGAATATGCTTTAAATTGACATATATTGATATTATTTTATAGAAATAAAACGTTATTCGTGGAAAAAGATTATTTTATTACTAAAAATAATGATAGACTTTAATTTAAAAATGACAAAACAAAACTGATTTTTTGAAAGTATATAATTCAATATTTACTATTATATTACATTAATATTCAATTTAAACACACAAATTAACCATAAGAAGTGATTAGAAAACAAAATTGCTACTTGTGCCAGTCATAAATCTGAAAAATCATAAGTCAAAGTAGTCGCATTTAAGTGTAAATACATTTAAATGTAAACATAATGTTATCTATCAACTTGACTTATGATACGTTTGTGAACATGTCAGATACTTATATATCATTTTATCCTTCTTGTTTACTGAATGTTTAACAAGAATAAAGTATTACATAGATATTTCTGAATATAGTAGTCCTGATAACTTTGTTGATAAATATGATCAAGTTTGAATTACATCTTGCTTCATGTTTTCAGCACGACAGTGTTTTTGATATGCGCCGACCATACGATCTTCTAGGATTCTTGGAGCAGGAAAAACGTAGGGAAACAGCTGATGTTATATATGAGAAAATTTCAAGAAAAGAAGTATCTATTGACAACCAGTTTGTTGGCCTGGGCATGGCTGATGCGGAAAATGCAAACTCAGACTGTTTCTCATGGGACAAATCATTGCCTGACATTGACGTACATGCTAGTATAGTGATCGATTATAAGCTTAAAGATGGGATAGAGTGAGTGATTATATGTGATATATATAAGTGAGGAAATATTTCATTGAATATTGAAGAATAAAATAATACTTTCTGTTACAGCCAAACATATTATATGTTATATAACGTGGTGGCTAATAGTAAACAAACAGTTCCAGACTGTCGGAAAACTTTTCCATTAGATTTCAGTATATACACGTTCGAACATCTTAAAGTAGGTACTGTAGGCATGTTGTTTTTTATATTAGGGTTGCGCCAAAAAATCGGCAATGGGTAAAATTGTTTGATTTTGGCCTCTGGAATGATAAGTGACAATGGTATGTTTTTGTTGTTAAATCTGATTCTGATATTTAAAAAATTATAATTTGTCAGAAAAATATTAAAGTCAACATATGAAGCAATTAAATAAATAAGAATTTATTATGAGAATAGTATGTTAGTGTAAAACCAGGTTTGGATGTTTACACATAAAATATAAATAATCTGCGTTACATGTATAATACAAACTGTGTTTTACATGTATCAACAATAATCAATGGCTTCTAGAAGATTCAGATTTTATCAGAAATAATGAAAATTATATTTTATTTTCAATTTTTACTAGAAGTCACCAATACTGGCATGTTACTTTGTTTTTGGGTAGTATTTTTTAAACAAAAGCTAAAAATAAAACTTTGAAAACATAAATGTAAATGTAAATTAAAAAGTGTTTTTTATCAGATGATACAGCAGTTTTTATAATACTTTTATATTTTGTAATGTTTTTGTGTAACATGAACATCTGAGAAAATTATCCCCAAACTAGCATAATTACGCTGTATTTTCCCTTTTTTTTCTTACACAAAATATTTAAAAATGAATGTATAAGGCGATTTGTTTTAATAATTTATTTTTTTTGTATTGCGTTATCTAATTTATAATTAAATTTGTATTACATGAAAAAGATTCATGTAAGTGTAATGTTAACAATAATTTGTACAAATAATTTAAAATTTTATACAAATAATTTTGAAATTTACGACCCAACTCTATATAAAATTATAATAAAATAGACAATTAAGTAAAAATTGATCAATATGTGAACAATATAATAAATAATTTAAGGCCTTGTTCATTCAAAGAGAATCTTTGAGTTTAAAATTATTTTTTGTGCAATTCTTATATTAATAATAATTTCCAGTAATAAAATACTACAATAGACTAAAAAATGTTCTGAGAGGAAATTCTTAAAAAATGTAATGCATATATGCAATAATGCTTTTAAGACGCATAGTCATTTAAAATAGATCACATTGATAATGTGCCTTTCTTTTTAAAATTATTAATATTAAAATTTTTTTTTATATATCAAGCAGAATGTGAACTATTAGTGTTAAGAATATTATTATGTTTTGCTTGGAAAAAGACACGAATTAATATGTTTGTAAAACTGAACAATGATAATTTACAATACTAGATGTTTAGTTTTATACGCAGATTTTAACATACTTTTTTGATAAAATATTAAAAATTTTTGTAAGATCAGAATTAAATTCAACAACTCAAAAATTGTAAGAAAACATACCGTATTTACTTATCACTCTAGGAACTAAAATTATTCTGCTATTTTAGCCATTTTACTCATCATCCTTTTAAGATTATGTTTAAGGTAATTGTCCCAATTACTGCTGTTATTAAAATATATAATAGCTGTTAATATGCTTATATTTTTTAAACGTATAATAAGAATTTTTTATTATTCAAGTAATAATTTTAATAAATGTACAAAATAAGAACAAGTTAAAATTATTTGATTTAAAAAATTTAAAATATAATGAAAGAAATAAAAATATGTATAAAAGTTATTGAACTTATTATTTTTATTCTTAATCTTGAATTCTATTTTCGATTACTGCCGCACGATAACTTTATACGATATCTTATATGATAATTTTAGTTTACATTAAAACATTTTTAATACATAATGCTGTCATACTTTTTATTTTAATAGTACAATTGAAAAAAGCAGCAATAATTGATACCTCTACATATTATTCTATATGGATTATTTACGTATGTTATGTTTACAAAAAAATTTTTTTTTTTTTTGACAATACAAGCAACGTAAATTATTATGAAATAAAAAAAACAATACAAAATAAATAATAAAGTTTTAAAATTGTTAATGTACTTAGTATTGATAAAAGAAATAAAGATATATAATATTAAAGATTAAAAAGTAGAATATAATTTCCACTATTTCTAATGAATCTTCAGTGATTTATAGATTATTGTTTACATAGATAAAACATTAACCAGTAAACACAGTTTGCATGATTTACATATAATATAGATATTATAGTTATTTATATTTTACACGTAAATGTCAACTCTACTTTATACAAAAAGTCAATATATCTGTAATTTTATTTTTATTGCATTTTAGGCAATGCAGAATCGAAAGAATCTAATACAACGCGAAGAACTTGGCTTAATGAAATATTTACCATTGAACACCGATCTCAATCAATTCGGCCATCAACTCGCCTACAGTTTATTTCGCAATAGTACTTCCTGGATATATTTAAATCTAGCGTCGATTTATTGGCGGATCAGAGGAAACGCTTATAATGCTTTAGAATGCAGTCGTAGAGCGATTGTACGCGCTCCAAGGTAATATGATAAGAAACTCACGTATAAAGGATACTAGAGGAAAGTGTCCAGTCGGAAAAGCGCCGTGTAATTTTACTGATCTCGTAACAAAAACATATTGATTAAGGCAATATCGCGATATTCCTCTTCTGACTACCGCTGGCATTTTACACGCTGCGAGATATTCTGGCGAGGCTGCGATTATCTTACACGCGGCGATAGATCATAATCCAACAGAGAGTTATCATCATCTGGCGCTGGGCCACGTTTACATGTCTCTCGGAGACTTTGATCGATCTGCAGCATGCTACGATAACTGTTTAAAATTGGCACCTGACACGATAGAGGCCAAACAGATGAAATATGCCATACTATGTCATCATTTGTTGGAAACGTCTTTGCTATTGTTTGATCAGTAAGTTCACATTGTTATTCCTAGTTTAAAAACTTAAAAGGTTTATGATTGCGGTTGTTACAGGCGTTTACGAAATGTGTTAACGGAAATACATGCGTATCACGATTGGAAGGAAGAATGGCTCAAGCTCTATGAGCACATGCTCTGGGAACAAAATATTAAATCTACTACCAGGGAAATTAAGCTTGCTTTTGCGCGAGAACAAAATCTACATTTACTTGCGATAAATCCGGTTAAAAGACCAATTCATTATATCGATAATGACATTGTATTATCTTACATGGATTTAGGCGACAGAAAAAAAATAGCTGAGAACATGCTACAGAATGTTCATGTTAGTCTCAGCTTGTTAAAAAATCTACAGAAACAAGTGAAGGAGCGTAATAATCGTATCTCAAAAGGTACTTTTATTAGCACCGTCGACATAGATTGTCTAAATTTTACAATTCACGTTGCAAGTAGTAAAATCTATTTAATGTCTATTATTACAGACATGATGACGGAACTAGATGTAGAGTACAATAATTTATTTGCCTCGCCAACAAAGAGTCCAAAATATTACAATATGGAAATTAAGAAAGGAAATGAAGATTTTGAAGCTGATCATTGGCCAAAGATATCAGATTGTGATAGTTCTATGCTAATGTTTGGAGATGGAAAGCAATATTTACCTATTTATTTAGCACCTGAAAACAAAGGTTATGCGTACGTATTTTTCTGTATTTAAACTTTATGATATGTAATACTTTAATTATAACATATATCTTTCTGTATGTTATTAGGACACACTTGTTCGTGAATGAATTGATTGACATAGAACCATGGAAGAAGTATCCGTTACCATGGCATCCACCAATATGTCAATCACCAAAGTCGTTTAATGAGCGATATATTACACGTACATTATTAGACGCAACTATGCAGCAGCATTCGTCAGACACTTCACTAAAACCATTTCTACATAATTTGGTTCACACCGCAGACTTGGCAGAAATTGGTCAAAGAATTTTAACGGCAATTGAAACGGTATAATTTATTATTTTTATATGTATACGATTGGTTCGAATTTTGAATAGTTTGAGAATTTCAAACCATTTATGATTCGATTTCAATTCGATTACTTATTTTAATTATCTTATTTGGACTCTTATTTATCTCTCTCTCTCTCCCTCTCTCTCTCTCTCTCTCTCTCTCTCTCTCTCTCTCTCTCTCTCTCTCTCTCTCTCTCTCTCTCTCTTACGCGCGTGAGAGAGAGAGAGAGAGAGAGAGAGAGAGAGAGAGAGAGAGAGAGAGAGAGAGATTATATCATAATTTTTTAAAATGTAAAATAAAATTTGAATAAATGTTATTCCATTATATTTTTATAATAAAGTACATTAAAATATTATTCGACAGTAACATTATTAATACATAGAGATAGTAACAAATATAATTTATACGATGTGTTCAATATTTATTTTTCATATTTATTATATATTTTTTACTTAGTGCATTATTTTTATAATTATTTTCTGAAATTGTTTTTTAACTTTTTATCTATTGAAAAGGATCTGCAACGTTACTGAAAATATTTTATTTTTAAATTAGTATGTAAATCCTTTGAAAATTTGATTCAAACTTGATTCATATCAAAGATTTAACGTAAAAATTTCAGATTTGATTCAATTCAATTTCAAACATGTTATCAAAGATTTGATTCGATTTGATCTCACAAATGCTTAATTTTGAACGCTTCTAATAATTTTGTTATTATAATAACTATAATATTCTGATGAGAAAATTCTGTTAAAACAGAAGGTCGCAGCTCCATGGGTGTTGTCTATGCTTGCATCTTTACATTGGAGAATAACGGGAAAACCTCGTTTAGCCTTAGATTGTTTGCAGTTAGCATTGGAAAGTGTTCCTGAAGAATTTAAAGATGTACCTTTAGTTAGTATAGCTTCAATACACCATAAAGTAGGTTTAATTGACGATGCTTTAAGAATTACGGACAAAGCCTTACGAATTAATGCTGTGGAGGTATGCATGAAGAATATTAAATTTTGTGTCATAGAAAGAATTAATCCTACATATAATATTTTTAAAATACTTAAAAATACTTAAAGACTATTTTTTACCTACATTTTAATTGAATAAAGAAAAATCGTATACAATAATTTATATTTCAGCCAATGACTAATTTTTTGTTTGGTATATTATTAAATGTAAAAGGAAATTACACAGGAGCGATACATTATTTGAAACAAGCATTAAGAGTCGATTCACATTTATATGACAATAGAGCATTAATGTTATTAAAAACGTTAGCCTGCCGCGAAAAATTTAATGTTGTCACAGGTAATTATCCAGATTATGTATGTAATTACTATTTCATAGAATAATATTTCACACTTTTTAAAAATTGATTTTTTAATTTTAATTTGATATAAACTTTTTAAAAATGTTATATATATTTTTACGTTATTTTTTTATTTAATTTGTTTATATTTGCAGTTTCTATTAATGATGCATAATTTGTTTTCGGAGGAAGAAAAAAATATTTAGGGCGTTTTTTATTTCACTAATTTTTGCTTTTATTTTTAACATTTTTTTAAATTTGAATTTTTTAAATGAGATTATTATGTTTTATTATTTATAATTAAATTTGCACAGAATTTCTTATGTTTATTTTTCAGTTGGTTAATTTTGTTCATTGTTGATGGTACTGTGTTTTAAAAAACGCAGGTTATTGTGATGAGTAATGACGAACATTGTCATAATCACAGGCTGTGAAGAACAAAGAATTAATGTACATACAAAATATTCTACGAACCTGCCTTCTGTATTACTTACTAAGTATAATTTGCAAGCGAGTGATACATTTTTGCGTAAACGACAAATCAAGAATTGTAAACATATTAAATATGTTTCGACAAGGACAGAAGAACCAGGTGCGTATTTTCGCACGTATATTTTAAAAGTAGATTCTGTTTTTTTAGACTGTGCTGTGTATGTTTTATTTGATATTATTTTGAATTTACGTTGGTGTTTATTTTTGTTTGAAGTTAGTAAAAAACAATAATTTTAACTTATGCATTTTGTATTGTCATAATCTTGTCTTGTTATGTGCTGGTTTTTCTTGTATAGTAGTATATATTGTAATAAAAATAATAAAAATTATTGTTATTTATTTATACCTCTTTTATTATTTTACCTGCTTTGGATGTGATTTTATTTTATTTGATTTTATTTCACATACACGGTGTCTCAGATTTAGATGTATCTTTTAATATTTTCTTCCAAAATGGAAATATGAATTTTCTCTACTATAGCTTGTTGATATTGAAAAACTGTTATTATAGGGATAAATTGTTGGAGTAGTCATAAAATTGGATTATTGGACATATCATATTACAATAAAAAAGAACAATCGCGCCAAGGTCTTACACATTCATTGTTACTTCCTAATAGCGCAACTGAACTACACGAGCCACACGTGCATATGACTAGAATTTCAGATAACGTAAGCAAATGATTTGTCATAACAAAATTAAAGATCATAAAAATAATATTGTATATTATTTTATGTATTTAAATTATAAATCCCCGAGATGATCTATACATAAATATACTTTTATACTTTTTTATACTTGTATAATTTTATTTATAATTTGTATTATTTTGTATTATTTATAAATTTTTTATATTTAAGGACATGTTACGTACATACACTGACTCATCCAATAAGATGTCTGACAATCAAAAAGAGTCCTACTATCCGAACAAAGATGAATGCGACGAGCTTAAATACGAAGACTGGGCTGCTTCTCTATTTGTATTTCACAAATTTATACGACGAAACATGACGTATGTAGTCGGTATATATAAATTAAAAAATGTATATACATATGCTGTGTGTGTGTGTGTGTGTGTGTGTTAATAGTACACACACACACACACGCACACGATGCATACGTGCACACATAAACACAAACCAAATTATATGTAAATTGATTCTTCGATTTTAGAATCGAAGATGAGATCGAATCATTAGGCGATGATATACCGAATTTACAGCCAATGTGTAATAAGGGTAATTTCGAGATGAGTCGTGTGACTGAGATGGTTCAATTCTCGCAGTTATTGCAATACAAAGCTGAACTCGATATGGCTGAATGGCTGATGATGATAACTGGAGCGCAGAACGATACTCTGCAAGGACTCGGCACTAAAATCGCGTTTGCTTTGCAAAAGGTAATTCATCGTATTTTAATAATTACATACTCGGTTTTATACGCATAATATAATCAATATATACTGCCTTGAATTAGCATTATGCCTCTTGGACCTTGGCAATAGCTGCATCGTTTTATTGGCGCGTGGCGGGCGATAGTCGTAAGGCACTAGATTGTATGTGGCAGAGTTTAGATAACACTCCGAAGGATATGCAAGATATACTTCTCGTAAACTTGGCGTCTTTACTTAGTTCACAAAATTATTTCCACGAGGCCCTTGAGATCGCTCAGATAGCACTCTCAATTGGTCCAGACTTCATAATCAATCATTACGTTGTCGCTAATCTTTATGCTGCTTTGGTAAATTAAATATTACTTTATTAGATACAAGTCATTATACAGCTGTGGTCAAAATATTAGGTAATCTTAAAAAATCTAAAATTTTTTTAAATATTTTTAACTACAAAGGTATAGGTTAGATTAGGTTAGGTTAGGTTGAAGCACAAATACATAAATTAAAATGTGAATTATTCTTGTTTCAAGAACCCTTTAAACTTATGTTGTAATGCTAGTAATCAATAAAAAATAATCAGAGTTGGAATGCAATACATTATCGTAACACCGTTATTGTTACTTTTTTGTTGATAATATGATAATATTGTTACATTTTTATAGTAACAAATTCAGCTGTTACTTTTATTGTTTTAATTCTAGTTGGTAGTTTTTAAATATTGAAAAATATTTAGTACATTTTATTTTAAACTGTATATTTTGATACTTTTATTATTGTCAATAATGAAAGTTTACAATGTGTGTGTGTGTGCGTGCGTGCGTGCGCGCGCGCGCGCGCGCGCGCACACACACACACACACACACACACACACATATAACGTAAATTACAAATTTTTTAGTTCTTATTGATAGAGAAATTGAATTTCTCTATCAATCGCGTTTCGAATAATGACATTAAACTTAAAAAAACATTGTTTCGATATAATTTCCGCGTTTGCGAATTGCAGTTTAAATTTTTATAAAAATAAGTATATAAAAAATAAAAATATTAATGTGAATTATAAAGAATTAGACAAGAATTATTAGATAAATTTAACATAAAAGAAAGCTTATATATATTATATAGTTTGGAGTTTTAAGTTTCGATATTAATTTTTAAATAATATATTTTAAAATTAATATTTTACTTTAACATTACAAAAAGATAAGGTAAAGAATCATTACTTTCTAAATAATGGTATTAAATTATTTTTTACAAAAAATAACGATGTAATAACGTATTATTTTTTTAAAGTAACATTTCTAATCTTGAAAACAACCCAAATAAAAGAATTCCAGATGAATAAAAAAATACTTTTACGTAATACTTTTGGCCTTAACTGTATAATGAAACAGATTTAACTATTCGTATTAACTAGTATTTTTTTTACAGGGTGACTTCGAGTCCGCTGCAAGTTTCTATAGATCTTCGCTTGAACTTGACCCAAATTTTGAGCCTGCTATTACAAGGTTGCGAGTAATACTATGTTTTTTATTATTTGATGATAAAAAATTCGCAATGAGTGAGATATTGCGAAATATTTTATAATACGACTTTTTACAAACTGTTAATGCGAAATAATTCGATGAAAGTGCCTTTTTATATTGTTAATACATAATATTAAAAAAATGTACGTAACAGTATTAAAAACAAGGAAGAAACAATTATGTAGCAATTATATACATGATACTACGTTATTATGTGTATTACAATAAATTTAAAATGAAGGGAAAAAATAGTGATGACAGATACTTAATTGTTAAATTATTACAGAATTTTATGCTCGGATAAGATACTTATATTTCTACATCAAAATTTTAAGTTTAACATTTCGGAATACAGAACAGATGAAAAATGAGCACACTTTTAGATGTATTATTTATCTCATATGAATGTGATAATAACTTCTTATTGTACTTGTGATCATGAAGCAATATATTATTAAAATGTAAAAAGCATTAAATAAAAAATAAATTTTGCAATGAACTTATGTTTGTAAAATTATTGCAATAGTTGCTGATCATTAGCAATGACTGTTTAATAAAAATTTTAGCATAATAAGACTTCAAAATAATAAATTGCAAATTGATACTTTTTAGATTTATTTTTTATATAGATTTGATTAAATATTTTTTACTTAAAATGTATTAAGTTATGTAAGTACATATATCAATTTACTAACTAGTGTAAGTATCAGTTTAAATCTCGCGAGGCAACGAAATGAAGGTGCCATTATTATATTCAAGTCGAATCGCAATATTTATCTGATGGCAACAAGTCCAAAAGTAGCGTCTCTACGACTGTAGTTGTCCTACTGGTTAAAGTTGCGTGACATTACAAAGAGGATCTCTTTAATTACGAATTTTCTCTGCAAACAGAGATTATTCTTCCGTTACTATTTTCATTCACAATCGGTGACTTTGCGCGAACTTATTTCTTAACTGCCATAAAACATCGAGAATGTCATTAAGAACCGCGCGATTATTTAAAGGGTTCATAAGAATGGGTTAATTTATTTATACATTTCATACTTGATGTAAAAATATAGATACATATATCTCTATCCAATATATTTTGTCTTGTTAGAAATTTTACCATTAAACATTCTTAAACTTATTTCTTATGAAACTAAAAAAAGCTTCTAAAGAGTCAAATTTTGCAATTTCAATTTTTAAAGTATTTTAATAAATTATATCTCCTCCTTACTAGTTATAAATGTAAATTGTGTTTTTAATTCAAACATTGTATTTTATAGAAGCAATATTTTGCCATGACTTTTTTGGCTTGCGTTTTATGAAGCCATAACCCTTACTAAAAAACGGATTTTGCAATTTGGTCTTTAAAACATTGTAATAAATAAAGTTTATCTGTACCTCAGTTATAATATAATATAATGCAAATTGAGTGAGATATGTTAGACGTATGTATTCAAATCTAATCAGTTTATAAAAGACAATTTTGTTTTATTATTTATACATCACATTATATGACTGTAGACTGTAAATTTGTTAAATTCACATAATTTCGAGTAAAACCCTTAATCGAGATGCCGAACTCAGGATGAAGAATTTTTAGTCAGACACTAAAATACAGTTTACGTGATGATACATATATGTGTTACTCCCATATACATATAATTTATAGCAGCATACTTTACGAATTATCATATGTTAATCGATACTTTTATTATTCATATTTAACCCACCCATTTTAACAATAAATAAATCATACATATTTGTAAGCTGATGCAGATACCTATGGTATGAAATACGATAAATTTTATTGAATCGCTTTCTCATTAATTTATTGCGTAAATGACAGCGTAAATATATGTCTTTTAATCAATATGATTTTATTTTTGAATAGCAATTTTTCTAAATTATATTGTTTAAAATCTATCATATTTAGATAAAACTCTATCCTTACTTTCAATTTAAATTACACATTTTTTACTGTCACAATGTTTTCTAATAAAGTTTTCTAAGTTTTGCATTGTAATATTATAAGAGTAAACTGGGTATTGGACATTTGGTATTAGAAATTTAAAATTTCAAAATATAAGCTTTTACTTTTCTTTACATTATGAAATTATTGCTCTATCTACGAGATCTATTCTTACCATTGGAATTAATTTCTTATTTCTTGTTTCAGTATTAAAAGATTCTAATACTGAATATGCTATTGCAATTATTTTTATTTAAGGCGTTACAAATATTAATGAAAAACCAAGTATTTAATTAATCAACTTGGTGATATTTTTCTTTTAAAATAGAGCAATATTTTATCTCGCATCACGTTTATCACATATTATTTTGTTCCACATATACATGATATAAATTCAAATAATTGATTTGATAAAAATTCATTCACCGATTGCTGTTGCTGCTTCTGCTGCTGATGCTGCTGCTGCTACTGCTACATTCCTTTTCCAGTTTAGATTCTGAAAATGTGATAAATATTATTCCTAAACTCAAAATAAAAAATATAAAATATATAAAATAATTTTAATTAAAAATAAAATCATTCAAATTAAATTAAAATAGATTATTTAATTTTTTTAAAAATATTTTTATTGAAAAATTAAAAGTACATAGGAATTAGTTAAAATTAAATTATTTTACTTGCTATAAAATAATTTTAAAGTAAATTAATATACAAACACAAAAGCAGGTAAAGAAATGTATCACTTGAAAAAATAGTATATTTACCGAATCGATCCATGAATGCCGCTTTCTGCTGACATTATCCTGCTATTCTCGCACACTAATAACGATCGTCCGATACTTTATTTGGCAATCCCGATATTATGGATAATATATCACACACGAGTAAAACGTAAACCGCGAAAATTTCACTTGGCGCGACCGTTACATTTGAAAAAATACGTGAAAAGGACGGCTCGTCTGATTGACGGCGAAAATCAACATGGCACAAAAGTGGCGTGACGTCACGTAACTTCGTGGAAACGCAGTTAGAAAGCGGTTGAATGAAAATTACGCGCCAAGATACAACGAACGGAGACAAATTCATTTCGAGAATTTTCTATTTCGCATGCTCGCACGACGACTAGTAGCGCTTCACTTAAACTGGCACTCGCGATTCGCGATATTCTACCGAACGTATCCCCTTCGAGCAAACACTTTGCTCAAACGCGCACGCGAACACTTTACTCGAAACCGAAGACAAACGCATGATGCCGCGCTTTACATATGAATACGACCACATACGATCTCACATGGCTCGCGTGTCGTCTGTTAACGCGACGGTACTCTAGACCGTGGCCTGCCCGCAGTCACGTACGCCATGTTACTTCGCGTTCCAGCGCCGGTCAAACTCTCTGTTGATTCCGTGCGTGTTTCGTGTGTTCAGATTCGAATTGTGTACAGTTACGGTGTTGTGCTGAGGGTGCGTTCGGGGAGACGCTATTAGCGCTACCAGCATCAGTCCATCTTTATTACTCATTAAAAGTAGAACAAGGATAAACTAAGGGAGCGTTCTCACCGAGCGCGTCACGCGTCGCGTCGTCCTTCACGTCCAATCAAAACGTCCCATATTATTATGATAAAATATAATAGATGTTTTGATTAGATGCAAAGAACGACGCGACGTCTCCTTGAACATACCCTGGGCTGCGTTCGGAAACGTCACCCGAGAGTGCTCTCGGGTATCATTCTATTCTTATTGTTCGTTCTATGTGAAACAAAAATAGAATGATACTCAAGAGCACTCGGGTGACGTTTTCGAACGCAGCCCTGAGAGTGCCGTCGTACTAAAGGCCCTCACACATGAATTAACATAACCATAAGGCCGGATCTACAATAGGTGTAGCGCTGTTACGACTAAAACACTCCATTGTAGATGGCCCTTAGCAGTAAGGTTTCGACCAATCATGTACTTGATTCAGCCGGTTACAATTACGTTCGCCCAATCCAACGCGTCGAAACCTTACTGTTAGCCCGGATCTACAATAGTGTAGTAAACCTTATTCCATAAGAAATTGATCAATTATAATCGAATATGAGAAGAATAATCGAATATAATTGGTTAATTCCTTATGGCATAAGGCTTACTACACTATTGTAGATCCGGGCTAACAGTAAGGTTTCGACGCGTTAGATTGGGCGAACGTAATCGTAATCGGCTGAATCAAGTACATGATTGGTCGAAACCTTACTGCTAAGGGCCATCTACAATGGAGTGTTTTAGTCGTAACAGCGCTAAATCTACGGCCAAGCTGTTTACAATACAGACGACGTAGCAGTAACATACAAACCAGTCATCGTAGAGAGGCGATTAAAAACTAACCCAGAACGCCCGAATGCTCATCGTAAGCACGCACCGAATTGGCTCAATGTCTGCTGTAGGCCGTAAGCAGTAAAGCAGTACGAAATGAAAATATTTTCTACGACTACTACTACGGCCTACGACTCTCCATTGTAGATGGCCCTTTAAGCCTCGTCTACAGAAGTCGCAAGCAGCCAGTTGCGACTTGCGACAGCCAATGATTGTCGAGCTTTAACTAGAAACTAGACGCTCATTGGCTGTTGCAAGTAGCTGGCTGCTTACGACTTCTGTAGACGAGGCTTTAAGGGCCATCTACAATGGAGTGTTTTAGCCGTAATTATAGTTATGTCAATTCATGTGTGAGGGCCTTAACAGACGACATGTGAGCCATGTGAGATTCTACGTAACAGAGGTCGTATTCATATGTGAAAGGGCCGAGCACAAAACATGGCGTAATGATTAAGGCCGGTATTCATAGTCGAATCTTATATTTAAGATCATCTTAAGTACTGTCTTAAGATGCCATCAACCAATCACAGAGCCGTATTAGCATCTTAAGACATTGCTTGAGACGATCTTGAAATAAGATTTGACTATGAATACCGGCCTAAGACAGTCGTAGTTGTCAACAAGCTTGTGCGTTGTCTACGTCTACGACTACGACTGTCTTAATCATTATGCCATGTTTTGTGCTTCGGCCCTAATGCCCAGTCTACAATGAGTCGTTGGTCGTTGGTCGTAAGAAATTTAACCAATCACAGTTGATCTTAGAGAAGAATAACCGAACATAATTGGTTAAATTTCTTACGACCAACGACCAACGACTCATTGTAGACTGGGCATAAGGCCTGGGGCTCGATTCTTGAATTTATTCGCAAGAGAAACGTATTCGCAAATTCTGTTCTTACAGAAAAGTTAGAAATTTATTGGCTATCGTATGGCTATTAACCAATAAACTTACAATTTTCTGTTAGAGCGAGTATTTGCGTATACGTTTCTCTTGTGAATGACTTCAAGAATCGGGCCCCTGGTCTACAACGGATGTTGTAAGTCGTGTCGTAAGAAATCTAGCCAATCATAGTTGATCTTAGAGAAGAAAGAGAGAAGAAAAGCGAATATGATTAGTTAAATTTCTTACGATACGACTTACGACATCCATTGAAGACCAGGCCTAAAGCGGGTCACACACACTTTCCGTAGAACGTAACAGTAAGGTTTTGACCAATCACGTACTTGATTTAGTCGCTTACTGTTACGGTCGCCCAATCCAACATGTCGAAATCTTACTGTTACGTTCTACGGAAAGTGTGTGTGACCAGCTTAAAGCGCGGCATCTCGTGCGTTTGCCTTCGAGTAAAGTGTTCGCGTGCGCGTTCAAGCAAAGCGTTTGTTCGAAGGGGATTCCGTAGAATATCCCAAGTGCCAAGTGAAACGCTGCTAGTGTTGTGATCATACGAGAAGATTCTCAGAGCGAATTGCTTCGTCTCGATATTCGTTGTGTCTCGGCATGTGCATTCTTTGAAACGGTCGCGAGTTGCGTTTCACGACATTATGTGATATCACTCGTCACACCACTTTCCCGCCGTCATCTTCGCTCCTATTGGTCAAACGTTTCGTTTTTCTCAGAAACTTTCGTATATTTCGCGAATTGTGCTGTTATGGTATTGAGAGTGCCGATGCAATAACGTACGATACGTGAACTTGTCGTGGAATTGATTGTATTCGTTTAGGAAGTGCAGCATCATGTGCTCGTCGCATTGTTTTCGTGTCATAAACTTTTCGTGTACACGTACTCTGTCCAAAAGGACAATTAAGCTGAAGTGCCGCGCGCGTTTTACTCGCGTTCGTGTGCGATTTATCTTTGGAATGCCGAGTAATTTTTATCGACGTATTTTCGCGAGTGAATCTGATGTAAACGTTATGAAAAAGAAAACAGGCGCATCATCGTTTCGCGTGGGAATCACATTTCTTCCCGTTGTCCTTCCGTTTGAAAATGATAATGGAGTGATCGTCGGGAGTGTCGTACAAAGTATCGCGATTTTGCATTCCAGTTATTACAAGAAATCTTGCACGAATGTCACAAAGGAGCAACGATAAGGCAAAATTCAAAGGGACGAGGAGGAATAGAAGACTTAGGAAAGAGCATCAGGCATCGGCGGAGCAACCCATGAGTAAGTAATTTATTATTGATTTAGAAAATTAAAAAAAATTATTTTATTAAGTAGTTATTAAATTTTCTTTTTGAATTTATATCTAAACATTTTTGTAGATGTAGTTTTATTTTTAAGTATATTTAATGAATAAAAATTGAACACGTACACGTATTATAATAAGTAATACAATAAGTGCAATAAGTATATTTAATGCATAAATGAAAATTGAATACGTACACAATTCAATTTTTATTTATTCATTAAATAGATATCGTTTGAAATATTGATTGAGAATTTTTTTAACTTGTACATTTTTATGTTACAGATTCATGCAGTTTCAACTCCGTTGTTGCGCATCAGTGTTGGTAAGTCAAACCATTTTTATCTTAAATTAAGACAAATTTATACATGAAAACTATATCACATATATAAGAGAAAAGTCTGAGAGTAATCCATATTGTCTACATAAAAAAGATTTGTATAAACTTAACATAAACAATATATCAATAATCTACGTGGATGTAATTTTGAAAAAAGACCTATTACAGAGAAAGATCCGATTTTGTTACATTAAGAAAAGCAAAATAATAGACACAATTTCTTATCATTTTAACATTTCTTATTATAGCATATTGAAATTTGTGAGACACTGATGATTAAAAGTTATTCTTTGATAGTTGATAATGTAAAAAGCAGTTTTTACCAACTGATTTTTTAAATTAAAATATATCTAGTAAATAGAAAAATAACGTCTAATATATAAAATTATAAGATTATTTTACATAGTAATAAACTAGATTGTTGGAAAGTTTATACAAATTTACATTTAATTATTAAATATCATCTCATATGATTTACAGTGTGTAGATAAAATATATTTTTTAAATACAGGGTGAGTTTTAATGGCTGTCTCAACTTTTACCATGAGAGATGGAATTACCGACTGCAATTTTAGTACACACATGTACGACATCTGCATGTGCAAATGCCGTACATGTCTGTATTAAGATTGCAGTCGATAATTCCATCTCTCATGGTAAAAAGTTGGGACAGCCATTAAAACTCACCCTGTATATACGCAATACATATTGAAGCAACGTCGAACTTGATAATTTTATATTTGATGTTATAAAGTTTATTTTATTGTTGAGTGTTATAGAATGATTAACCGAACGTGTTGTATTTTCGATTTTACCGAGAGGTAAATTTTATCAAGTTCTATCGTACTTTTGCATGTTACGAAAAGATGGCACTGTTAAAATGTACCGGACGTTCGATTTCTCATTAATCACACATGTATGTTTAACAGCGTGGTTTTAATCATTTTTCTTTTTCAATATTATTAATGATTATAAATTTTAACTCAATATTTTTAGTGGCTTTTTGAGTACATGAGGAATAATATTTAATGCGTACTTGATTGATAATCTTAATTGTAAAATATCTTTGAAAACAGATTTTATAGAATATTTAAAATTAATTAAAACTAATATTCAAATAAAACATCAACATATTTACAACGTATGCGTATATACAATATATATATTTATACATATATATATATATATATATATATATATATATATGTATATATATTATATACACACATAACAGTTAGATTGAAATTTGTAGTCTATACAGAAATGTTCTAGGATTATTCTTTTTTAGCAATCAAGTTACAAATTCTATTTTAGACAACTGACACAAAATTGTAGGTACTATTTTATTCACTTACCTCAATTATAAATTATATCTAATTATATCTAAAAATCTTCTATTTCAACTAATTGCTAATTTGTGTTCTAAATATTTAATTGCTAGATAGTTCTAACGTTAATAAAATTTTCCTTTGATTGCAAAGAAAGTCAATCAAATGAGGGTTAATTGCAACATTATAAAACATAAGCATCTTCAACAAATACAAGTTTATTGCTATAATGCCATGCGTTTACAGTTACTTCCATAGGTCTTACGATACCAGCCCTCTTTTTTTCTCTTCGAGAGCAACGCGATGGTGTTCTTTTTCGCATACAAAACAGTCGATTAGAAAACCGAATCCCCATTCACAATTATTGGGGGAGGGGAGGTCGCACTCGTATTCAACGAATATTTCACTGAATATATCGAATTATTAATTAAAATATACGACATTTAACAGATTGTGATTATTTTCTATATTTAGAGAATAATCTTTTACATTTTTTAGCTGAAACATTTATTTGAGAGACAAAAAATAACACGCGTATAATTATTTTGCAAAATATTAATTATAATAAATTTTAAGAGAAAATTCTCTCCGTGTACATTACTTATTCTTGTTAACTACCAGTATTATCATAACATCTAAAAAATTCAAATTTTAAAATAAGACTACGGATAAATATGATCTCTTTCATAGATGCATATAATATATTATTTTATAATAGACTTATAAACGTAAAATATTAAATTCTAATTGTTTAAATCATAAATCGATGATGAAATCCCGATAAGAGTCAACGCAGTTAACAGAGTGTGAAAAAAATACAAATTTGTTACATATGTTGTAACTGCATAAAATAATTTGTAAAAAAACCGTAATCGGAAAAATTCTTTTAGAAATATTCCGACGGAAGGAGACTACTTTAACTATCATCATTACCTTCCGATCGCCTATCGGTTTTTCTTTCAAACTCTTGACAATTTTCCACTTGACTCTAAAAATTTCTTGACTTTCGTGACGGCTGTTTTTTGCGACATGCGGCGTTTAGGAAGAGACATTGGTCTGTTTCTGAGGTAGTTTTTCCGACTCAGGTTTTTCATTGAAGGAGATCCGAACCCTGAATCGAAACATTTGCGGATTATTTTATGCGATAAAAATATATGTAATCTTGATAAATTACTATTTTTCTCATGCTCATTAACTGCATTGGCTCTTATCGGTACTTTATTGTTTTATGATTAATTCTCAAGAATCTATTTTGCGAATTCTTTTCTTGACTTATTATAATGAAAGTTAGGCAACTCAGAAATATTAAAAAATCTGAAACTTTGTAGAAATAAAATGGGTACAATTATTTGCTTTGACTAAGAAAAGATTCTAAGAATAAAAACATGTCTTTATAAGAATTTAATTTTTCATATTTCTGTCAATATGTCAAAAATGAGATATTGCAAAAATATAGAATACAAAAGTTTATAATATTTTATAGTCTACAGCAATATAAGTTTTTTTTAATGTTTAACCTTCTTCTGCTTAATTTAGAAAAATTTTTTGTGAATTTTTCATGATATTTTTTGTTTGAAAGGCAGAAAAAATGTATTAGAGAGTTGTGAGTAAATTGTGAAAACTGTAAGGAAACGACAACGGAGAAAAAAAGAAACACACACACACACACACACACACACACACACACACACACACACAGACAGAGAGACAGAGAGACAGAGAGACAGAGAGACAGAGAGACAGAGAGACAGAGAGAGAGAGAGAGAGAGAGAGAGAGAGAGAGAGAGAGAATGAATAATGAAATATAAAATATCTTACAAGTAATTGTTTTAAATTGTAGTAGGTAATTGTTTTAAATACTAAATTAATTCATAAAACATATTGTCTATAAAAAACATATTAAAGCGGACAAAAAATAATTAAACATTATATTTTCTTAAAAATACTTTTATATTAGATATTTTAACATTAACCCTTCGTCATCTGGAGTTTAGTAGATCCCCAAAAAGATTTGGCTTTGTATCTGAGTCATTATTTGAAAATTACACGATTCTTTTTTTATGTTAAAATCAATTCTTCACATTTGCTACTAGACAACGTTTTAGAACCATATTTCAAGTTTATTCAGTTTTTTTTTTTTTTTTTTTTTTTTTTTTTTTTTTAAATAATGTAAACTGTCAATAGGCAAGTAAGAACGTGATTTGGGATCCGTATATCTCCGTGTGATCAGCACGGAACTTTTGGAAGTGTAACAGAAGAGTTAACAATTAATTTCAAAAAATTTTTAAAAATTATAATCTTATTATAAATTAATAAAAATTATAATAATATTAAGTCTAAAATTATAATCTTTAATTCATACACGTCGTTGTAAAGAATTTATAAAACTTTATTTATTTATTTATTATTTAACTTTATTTATTTACTATCAAACAATAAAAATTTCTTACATTAACGAGGTCATAGAGAAAACACTTTAAAAGATTTTCAATTTCTTGTTGAAGAAATGAATTTCTGTATTTGTTTTAATATTTTATTTAATATTTCTTGTAATTTCTGTGATATTTATGGAAATATGGAAAGAATTAGATTTTCTTTAAAGAAGTGTTCCTATTAGATCTGCCCGTGTTGCGTAAAATGATTCAAAATCTCCAAAATTTGTACTCAAATTGAGAGATAAATAAATCTTAGAAAAAGATACCGTATATAGAGAATCTAACAATAAGTGCAAAAAATGCACGCATGAACAGGCCTATTCTTTAAACTAAACCATTTATCAGTCAAAACAAATAAACTACTATGTTATTAACAGTTATTTTATTTCTGCAAAGTTCCAAATTTTTAGAAATTATCAGATTATTCTTCTTGTTAGTTTATATTTTGAAAAGTTAACATTGAAAATATTGTATTTAGTCACACACAAAGAAAGATTATCAATACTAACATACCGCTTGTTTTTCTTATATAATAAATGTATAATATTTTTTAAACATATGCTAAAAATAGAAGATAAATATGTAACTTATTGTCGCCAGTAATAATGAACAAAATAACATTAGCTTGTAAGCGATCTAACTGGTAATTTTATTGTTGAAATATACAGTATTTTGGAGATGGCCAAAATGTCTTTATTAAAACGAACAAAAAATCTATTGATTTACAAAGAGACACCATTAGAGAATCTAAATGTAATATACAATAGAGTTATTAATTTGACTACTTAGTATATGTTGTCTTAAATGTATTTGTTGCATCACAAACATCCCATGTGTGTAGTTTAAGTTTAGTATTTTATCTAATAACTGGACTTAATTTCTGCTTTATTGCTAAATGATTTCTACTGTGATTATTTATTGACCTATCTTTTCTCTTTATTTTATTGAACTACAGACAGTGGAAAGACATGTGAGTTTATGAGTAAATCTTGCACAAACTTAAAGTCGAAACGTGTATTAATTCAACAATAAAAATACTGAGTCAACTACACGCCAAAGTTATTATTTTGTTAAAAATATAACTTTGAAAACATAAATATGAATTAGAAAGTGTCTATCTAAGATAACGTAACACTTTTTATAATAGGGGAAAGGCATCGAATTTGGAATACCACTTTGTTTTTGGACAATATTTTTTAAATAATAGTTAGAAAAACAATGTAGAAATACAAATTAGAAAGTATCTTCTATCAAATAATATAGTAATTTTTATAATACTGTTTTGTATTATTTTAATAATTAATGTTTTTGTGATACACATGTTAAAAAGGATATTTGTCGACATGGGCGCTTAAATTGGAATACAATCGAAATATTAATGTTACATTTTATTGATTTATACATCTTACCTGAATTATGTAGTTATTTCAGATTCAATGTTATTCCGTTAGGCTTGCCTAAGAGACATAATCGTGCAAATATAACTCTCGCTTTTGTCGAATTTGTTTTTAGCAGATTTTATCTAGAAAACGGAATATAAATGTATAAAATATGGGCTTTTATTTCTTTAATTAATTAAGCAGATTATATGTTTATATGGTGCAATGTTTAGTTTCCAAGAAATAAGAGAGGTCTAATTTAGGAAACTGTTCCAAATTCGGTGCCTTTCCTTTACTGTTTAACATTTTGCAATAATTAATATTTTCACATCATAACCAGAAATAAATGTCTGAGAAACTGAGAGTCTCAAAACTGCCAATTAATATGCAGTAATGGTAGAATTCAGAAATGGTCCAATAATAGAGGAATTAACTGTAAAATGAATTGATAAAACTATTTTGTAATTAAATATATTTTTGTGTATTAAACAACAAAATTATAAAATGAGGAAACTATAATTAAACATTTTAAAAATAAGATTTAAAAGGATTAAGAAATAAAATTAACAATTTAGTTATGAAATAGGTAATTTAATTGAAATAAAATTATATTGGAAGAAGATCACACATTCATGATCTGTTCTCAATAACGAAGAAATACACTGATTTACGCTCCATGACGATTTGTTTTATACCATATTATGAAAACAATACGAAATAGAAAAATAAAAACAAAACAGTTTTTAAAAAACTACAAACATGTAAAATAATCGAATATTATCAAATATATATTCACTATTGTTTAGGTTATGCAATTTACAAAAGAAAATGCTGATTTCATTGTCGTTTTTCAAGAAATCGTTTCTAGCAGATTTTATACAGAAAAAGTTATAAATGTATAAACTGTGGCTTTTTATTCATTATTGAAAGAGATGATGTTTTTATATGTATTAATACTGTACAATGTTTAGTTTCCGACACTGAGAAAAAAATATTGTTGATTTGACAAACTTTTCCAACTAAATTAAAATTTTGTCAATTCAATAATTTATGCATTTAACTTAAATGCACAAATTTCAATTCAAGTATTTATATAGTTTGAAATATATAAATTGAAATATATAAATACTTGAATAGATAAAATTTAATTTAGTTGGCAAATTAAAGTAACTTTTTTTTTTTTTCAGTGGAGAAATAAGAAGATGCGCTTTAGGAAGCTTACGTCAATATTAGCGACCTTCCTTCCTTTAATGAGTTCATCTAAATAATAAAGAAATTTTTTTGGAAAGTACCTTATTTTTATAGAATACATGTTTACGCAATTTGTAGTTTCACGCGTTGCTTTATCTATTAGAATCCTTAGATTCTGACAGTTTCGAAAAGTAACAAACAATATATCTTTAACAAATAATTGTAATGTCTGTCATAATATATTGTAATAATATAATAATTAAGTATGAACAGTTGTAATATTTAATTTTTACATGTCTTTTTATACGGGGCTTCCACTCTTCGTGATGATTTCCAGCGTCGAAATGTGATGTATCATGGAAGCCCCATGATAGTCGCTGTCACACGCACAAGAGTGTTATCTCTAATCTTGTGCAGTGGCCAGCAGCTGCATTGGGGTCCAATATATTGCCCCATATTGCATCTTATGGTATTCTAGTCAGTTCTGCTTAATTGGACTTGATACGATCCACGCCTAGACTTACATGAGATGTTTTACGCAATTTGCACATTATCCTTGATATCCTTTATAATGAAATACAAAATTACAAAACAGTTTATAGATAACTGTCATCGCTCTATCGGGAATAACAAAAAAATAGAGAGAATTTTCACATTTTAAATAAAATTATTATTTACATTTGCTAAACAAACGATGAAGCGCACAAGATTTTCAAGATCTATTAATTGTTATAACTTAAGATTTAGTTTCCACGCAAATGTCTTTTCGTATGATCGTCGAGAAATAGTGAAATATGTTCTTTATGAAAATAATTCAGATATTTTAGGCCTAATTAATAGGATGACGTTAAATGTTGTCTTAATGACATTTCTAATGCCAACAAAAAACGCCATTAAGATGACATTTGACATCATCTTGTTACTTAGGCTATTTGCTAATTTTGTAAACGATATTGGATTTTGATTTCTACGCATGTATATCGTTAACAAAATATGTATGTGTATAAAATTCGTATTTTTGTATATGTATAAAGAAACATGTGTATCTTTCAGAAAATTATCAAAATACTCTTCTAGTTGAATAAATGCAGTCAATTTCTTTGTACATTTTAATAGGTATAGCCCATTAAGTATTTGGATATGTGATTGTAATACATAAGATAACGCCATCATTATAGTTAGGCATTTCCAATTTGGCATTTAACATATTTGAGACCTTTCGGCCTGATTTAAGACCAGTTTGATGCACCTTGTCATCGTTTTCCATCATGTGCAATCGTTAGAAAGAATGAGTAATCAAGAATGCATAAGAGTTAAGGATGAATAAATAAAATGTAAGAAAAGTGTAACAGTAACGGTCAGAATGCCTTTCTTTTTGTCTTTTTCGATATTAATTCACGATTTCGATGATTAATAAAAGTTTTCTAAAAATTTCTTCTAATTACTTATATTACTAAAACAAAAAGTTAATTATTGTTTAAGTATTAATATACATATAAAATTATTATGTACAGAAATATGAAGAAATTTAAATATTTTCTGGTTTGTTTGTTGGATTTTTCCCGACGATATGCCGGTATCTTTGAATTTCAAGAATGAAGAAAAAGCGGTTTTGATCAGATTTAAAAGCAAGCAGCACGGCACAAAGAATATCAATGAAAACGCGTTTCCACGATAAAATAAGCTGTGGGGACCGGACATCTGGCGATTCTATAGGCCGATAGGACAGTTCACTTCAAATACAAAATTCATCACATTCGATCTTAACCGCGTACGGCTTGTACGGCAGACCTACTGCCGTTTGCGGAGCGTTACGCTTAAGACCATTCTCCATCATTTAATGCCACCCCGTTAGGAAGGTCGATCTATTCGCCCTGTCTACTTCGGCGATGTCGACACAAATTATCGACACCAAGGTGTTAAAAATAATTTTCAGCTGTTAATATCGAATCACACGAGGTCGGCCTTAAAGAATGAAGATGTGGTTCGCTTGATTTGCTAAGCGTAGGCTAATTTTGCTAGGCTACACACTCACTGCGCGCGTAAGTGAAGATTACTCACATATTCTAAAGATGACACGTATAGGAGCTCCCTAAATTGAAATAATTTTGAGCAATTTTTTAAGCGTTTCAATAAGGACTCTTTGTTGCGATCGATGACCGAAATGGAGACTTTGTAGAATCTGAAATAGATTCTTGAATCGATAACCGAAATTCGTAGAATAACCTAGGTTGCGTCCCGATATTCACTGTCAGTATATGAAAATCTGTAGCTCATGTTACGTATACTCTAGATTTTCAGTGCTGGAATAAATATTTCAAAAATTGGAACACATTTATAGATCTATGGCACCAGCTGATGTATGACGCGTTGTTCTATTCTCTCTCTCATCAGCGTAATACTTTTATTCACTCGATAACACATCCCCCTCGTCGGAAGGTGTCGTAAATAATATTTCCCAAAGTAATTGCCGACGTTGCAGTTAAAATACATTCTTCAGGTTGTGAAGTTGGCGAAAGGGCAGAAATCGTGGAACTTTGTGAATTGCACTGTCGGAGGATTCCCCCTCGGAGTAGTCGTGATGATAACTACTTCGCGAGGGGAAGGTTTGCACGAAAGTCGATCGGAAAACGTTCACATTTCTTCCGTCCGCCATCGGTCGAGCACAACTGCCGATACCTTCCTAGTTCACCCTTGGTTATATAGCGCGACACCACGTGGTCATCTAATTCATCGACCAATGGTAGGGTGGCTTTAGACGCGAGGGACCAATGGACATTCCGCTTTAAGGCTGCAAGACACGTGTGTCTTCGGAAATAAGGACACAGAAATTATGGGCGAAATCGTATTTGCCTTACTGAAGTTGGCCGATCGAATGCCAGCGGTCTGTCCATAACGTCCGATCATCGTTTTTTTGTCCTCAATCTTATGTGACGAATTGTATCTATCGCATTATCCCCCGAGAAATTTAAAGTGAAGAAATCACACACTTTGTCTGTTACTAAATCTGAAGATATTGCTTTCTCAAAAACTACCAGATATGTTCGCAGTGGTCATACACCGGGGGAAAACTATTTGGTATTTATGATACTTTAAAGTTATTACTAATAATAACATGTATTGCACTAACAAAAAAAATTACATCTAATTGACATCGAAAATGACAAGACTATAATTTATAATTATTTTTGGTGTCAACTATATTTAAATTATAATGATAATTGAAACCTTTTTTTTTTTTTTTTTTTATCAATGTGACTCATTTATTATTACTTTAACATTCAACGAAGCCACAAGTACCAGATACTTTTCCTCGAATATATGTTATGTCCTTTATATACTACATCCTTATATACTACAATCACGGCTTTTTTCTTCTCGAATTTCTTATACATTTCACGTAGGAATATTCTAATTGCTTGCTACTCAATGAACATATTCAAATTCTGGATGTGCCAACAGATTCGTCTTCAGGGTAGAGTATTTCTGCGAGAGCGACTTGCTTCCGTTCCAAGGACAATCGTGTCGTATTTTTGCTGATTGCGTAAAATCTTTCTACGTCCTACGTAGAACTTACGTAAGAATTTAGATTCTAACCTGGTCGCGTTGCCGTTTGTCACCAAGTGGTAGTTGGTGGTGCTGGTAGTGGTGGTGATGATGATGATGGTGGTGGTGGTGGTGGTGGTGGTGGTGGTGGTGGTGGTGGTGGTAGTGATGTTTAATGATATTGTGAAGAAGTGAATCCCTAAAACGTACCCCACATACATACCGACGTGAAGCAAGTACTCCGTTCGGTAAATAGTGGGATCCGGCATTAGGTCGACCTAATTTGTGCAACTTTTAACGCGTTTCCACGCGTGACGACATCGTCACGCGACAGTATTCTGATAGACAGCGCCGATGATTTCGTGCACATGTTTCTTCGGGGTCAAGCTTTGTCTTTCGCTTTCGTTCCGCATTTTCGTTGCATTTTTACACATTTTTTACATGCTCCACACATTTAAAAAATTAGCACAACGTAACATTCTTGCCACATGCATTGTAGGAACAGTGTGCAGACAATAAATAATCGTTTAATTGTCATTGATTACAAATTTTCTCGATATTGCTTTATCTATCAGCAATTTATACAATATTAACTTTAATAAATTTCCTATAAATTTCCATATAAACGTGCGTTCGATTATCAATACGAGTATAATGAAGAAAGAAATTGAAAGCATTGCATTTATAGTGAAAAACCATGCACGGAAAGAATAGTTTTGCTCAAATACCTAAAAACCTATTTATACACAAATCCAAAAATAATTTTGTTTTTCGAATCTTCAAAATAATTATGTAAAAGGTTTAATGTTGCGAAAAATTTTTATATTCTAACAATCAGTTCGAACGACCTACATAATTATTCTGGTAGTCTAACAAAATTATTTTCAGAGTTGTATCTCTAGTTCAATTTTTAGCTCAACAAAATAATTCTTTCTGTGTATGCAAACCTTTTTCTCTATCTGCTTATATAACATACTATTTTATACATTTTAAATTTTTATCGTGCTACACGATTATATTTGTTTCGAATAAAACTCAAACATATTATTATCAATCGATACAATTATGATTTTCTAAAAAAATAAAAAAATTTTCAGGAAACAAAGAAAACTTCTTATCTTTAAATTGTTTATTGTTTATATATGATAATTTTTCTCTAAACACAGGTATAAGAACAAACTTTTTGATTTTGATTAATATTTTGAAGACCCATTAAAAAAATTACAGAAACTCTGGATTTGTTTGATTTTTATGGAAATTTTATATTTACTAGTTACTTATATTTATCTGTTTTATGTTTTTCCTTGCCGAAAAAAATTATTTACGACGTGACGCTACAATAGAGAATAATTTAGCGCCGTAACTCAGATTAAAAAAAAAAACCTATTCGATTTTTGTAGGAAACAATTCAATTATATAAATAATATAATATAATACGATAATGAATAAAGATTGCCAGAAATCATTGTTGTTCCTCGCGGAATGCTTAATAAGTTTGAAACTACACATTATCGTCAGTATTGCATGTATATTACAATTAATAGAGATCACTACGTAGTAGACGAAAATTTTCGTGAATCTACATAAAGAGGCAGAATCTCTCATGGTTAGAAACGTGCGCAAGGAACATCGATGCAAGGTAGAGACAGCAAGGGAGTTCGGCCGCTTTGGCTATATTCGGCGTGCAATATACTGCGTAGTTTTCGTTTAAAAAGCGCAGCTGATAAAAACTTTGGAAATTTTTGTAACAAATAATACCGAAAATAAAATAGAAACCGAAAATACCTCTACTTTTTAACTTGATTGGTTTTTCTACGAAAAACCATAGAGAGAGAGAGAAAGAGAGAGAGAGAGAGAAAGAGAGAGAGAGAGAGAGAGAAATATGCTCGCTTGCGGGCAAGATTTTGTCAGGACTGGCAGACAAGACTCAACGAGGATAAAGCGCGCACAATAGAAAACGGAAGGCTTGGACGCAGACTTTACGCCCTTGTACGCGAAGGGGGACGTGTGCGTTCTCCGTGCGAAGGGGGCACAATGTTGAGGTGAGAAAGGAACATCACGCGGGTAACACTAGCCGAGTAAGCTCCGGACACTTTTTAGGATTCACGGCTTAGCATCCCTGGCTCCTCAGGCTTCACGTCTGCCTGGCCCTGGCGCTGTCCGCTGTGGACACAACTCGCAGACTCGCCCCGTTATTCTATGCCAGAAACTTCTTAGCTTATACATCTTACTTGCCGCTCGCATTAACCTGGGTCGGAGTGATTTCGGCCCACGCGTTCCTAGCTGCTGCCGTCGCTTCGCGAGTCGGCGATAATACGCTATGCTACCAACAGATTGCTTATTAGGATAGAGCATCTGCTCGAATAGAATTTTGAAGTCTTGCACACAGCTTAATAATTAAGACAAGGATTGAGAATCATTACGTCAAAGACATAGGAAGAATTTTAATTTAAAAAGAATTTTATAAATTGCAATCAGGAAAAGGGAGGCTCGAGATGTTCTAATTAATTTTTTAGATATTAATTTCGAAATTGGTATAATTTATTAATTATTACTTAATTAATAACATAATTTATTGTTTATACACGTTTATACATGTTGGTTATTAATGTTGAAGTTGTGATCTGTATAACTTGCTTTATATCTCTACCAAATATCGGAAACTGAAAATTTGGATAGGATCATTAATGCGTAGCCAAATAGCTATGCATTGCTTTCATATTCATTTCATATACTTTTTTACGAAACATATTCTTGTATTTTGCACGAGAATCATCTCACTTTGATTGTACTGAATAATTTTCTGAACGTTGCATTTAATGTCGTAACTTGCAAAAAATAAAATGTTCTCATATTTTCCATAGAAATCCGTTACTAAAATTAAAGAGAATATCAAAGCGATGAGATTCAAGATAACATTTTGGAAACTATCATTAAAACTAAAATCACGATTTATAGGACATTATAAATTCTTTAAACAATAAAATTTTATCCAATAAGAAACATAAAATTGTAAAATAGTTGTCTTTTTCACAAGGTATCATCTCACTGATTGATTATACAGTGATTTACTAAACATTGCGTTTAATGTCGTAATTTACAAAAAATGAAATCTTTTCATACGTTTTATAAAAATTCACGATTAAAGTTAAAGTCAAACTTTAAAAAAGAGAAATTTTGAAAAAAATTATTATTAAAATTAAAAACACGATTTATGGGTCATTGTAAATATCTGTTTATTAAAATTTTATATAACAGACATTTACAGAATTATTTTACAGAAGAACATAAAATTATCATAACTGTCGAAAACTTTATTTAATATAAAAAACGATTCAACATATATTTTGTACTACGTTTATTTGCTACAACAATAAAAAACAAAATTTTTTAGTTTTAATATTGTAAATCCTTAAAATTTTATAATATAAAGGGTGTTCCAGAATGATTAATTTTTATTTTACGGAGTGAAAGAAAGTAAACTCTTTGAAACTCTAAATTCTGTATATATCTTTAAATGTGATTAATATAATAACTTGATTTATTGTTTATAGAAGATTTAAAGTATTATTAATTCTTCACTCTTAATGTATTCAATTTTTATCAATATTCTTTTTTTAGGACAACTAAAAAATAATAATTTTTTAGTTATGCCGTTGTTGCAGCAAATGAGCAGTATATGATGACGATTGATCATAATGATAAACCATTATATAAGCAGTTGCATTATAATATTTTTAAAAAAGTATAGGATGCATATATTGATAACATCAGCTTGCTCTATTCATTGCTTTATTATTTCAAGATTCTCAATGCTTCCATCAAAGTCATTCCTTTTAGAGTCATATTATTTTCTTACCACGATTGGCGTTTGCGAATATCCATCGCAGTTGAATTCGTCGATTATATAAGCACCCACCTTAAGTTTATGTCATATTTCATCTTGCAAATTTACAATGAAATAAGACAGAAACATAAGACGGTTTGCTTATGATATATTTTTCTCTTAGTTTCGTCAGCTGTTGCCTCGTCATCGGTTCCTCTTCGAATCCTTATATCTTGATTTTTCTTATCTTATAACAGTAATAAAGCCTCACCATATTTGCAGTAGAAAATCATGAATCTTTTGGATGCAAGCATTGTATACATATTTTTAGCGAGGATCGAACATTTATAATAAAAGTAAGTTTTAAATGAATAATTGTTTAAAGCATTGATCTATATAAGATTTATTATTATGTGCAAATTAATATCGAAATAATAAATCAGAACTGTACGTTGTAATTCTAGACCCATTTTTTTTGTTTGTCCGTAACATTTTAAATCAGTTTCTTCGCAGCTAAAAAATTAAAATTATTAAGAATTTAAATTTAAACAGCTTATTCATTTTTTAATCACGTATGTCCCAAGCTCAATATAATTCTACAGAGCGTTTTTATTCAAGAGTATTATCGAAAATACATTACCTTTGTCTTTCAGTTATCGGTAATATTTGTATTAAAGTAAAAATTTATTTGAATATATACTTTTGTAATGTTTGAATAAATTTTTTGATATTTTATCTTTGTGTCAACAAACTTATTAATAGAACTGCTGTGTTAAAGGCAAAACATGAGATATTGAAAAAAATTGCAGAAAAAAATTTAAAGCGCATGCTATAAACGGCCTGAAAATATGTTATAAGTTCATCGACTATAAAAGTCATCAGTTATGTAGCGTTAGATGACCTATTATGAATTAACGCACGAGAGTGAACAATATCGGGCTGGAGACATTTACATTATCTACATGCAACGTGTTATCTAATATAACTTATAGAAGAGTAGGATGTAAGTAAAGCTCTTGTACGGTATATGTGGTCTTGTGTTAACGAATTTATGACATTTCGCATATAGTCTGTAATGAACTTGCTTTCGTCATATTCAATATTATTCGTTTATAGTTGCAAGAGTTCTGCCATTAACTTTTCTGTATAACAGCTTGTAATCAGAACGACTTATAATCGAAAATATTGATGACGCTGAAAGCGACAAATTTCTTAGCTAATAGATCAACATTTTCGTATAAATAATGCAATATATGGAAATATATAAGTAATACAACAGGTAAATAATAATATAGCGAGAAATATGAATACTACAATACAAATTATGTATTGGTTACAATAGACTTGTTACTCATTACCATCAATTTTTCTAATTCAAGCTATTCTAGATACAAACATAAATATATGAAAAAGCAACTTTCCTGTTATTTAAATGTCAGAATAACCCACACACAAGATACTTTTAGTAGATTTGCTGCGCAATTATAAAGTGTTAAATCAGTATTAAAGAGCTCTAAATAGAAACTGGACGAAAGAGACTGATTACTAGATGTTATGAGATACGGTCTGGAAAGAACATACTTATTTTGGTGATCACGTGTACGTATAGGCGCATATAGATGGCTATATGCATGCGTATGAAGAGTTGCATAAGAAACCTTAAATCTGCACGAGGTAAACGGGATTAATCCCGTCTTCTCCATGTGAGAAGCCTTGCCAATCACATTGGCGTAGAAATTGTCTTCCGTTAAGAAGCTAACATTTTTTTTACACCAATAGCGTTGTTTTTCGCGTTCGACCTTGATGTTAAACATGCTAACGTCGAGAAATCGCGACTCACTTCAAGACATTGATCGTTTAATCATGGAACGACTATTTTTTCTGTATAATGTCTGTAAGTTTTATGTTAAAACGATACAGCGACTCCACTGAACTATATTACATTTGAGGCCTATCATTAAACAACTTTGCAGCAAGACAACTTTTTCTTTTTAAGATAATTAATAAAGAAATGCCAAAAAATATACCAGAACTTATGCATGTAAATAGAAAATTATAACACATTTTTATAACAAAAATTTTTTTGATAAATCTGGAAACAATATTCTTATTTTAAGAGGTCAAATTATTGAAAACGTTCTAGTCGTAAATGACTAAAAAAGAAAAAAGTTTTTTATGAAACATCAAGTAATCAAATAAATATCAAAATTACATTTTTTAAATTAAATCTAAAATAAAATGTGTTTTAATACCAGTTTTATTTAATTTTAAAACAACATACTATTTGTTTTGTCACGGAAATGACACATATAGCATTTAATTTTGATTGCTTACAACTTTTATAAAAATGGGCACATTATAATAGTTTTTTAATTGAAACGACAAACATTAAGGAGTACAACAATAATAAGCAAATATGGGTGTGTATATTATTATTAATAAAAATATTATAATAGAAAAACTGAAATTTTCAGAAATTATTTTTTTTAATTTGTAAAAAAAAAATGAAGACAAAAATCTTCTTAAATAGTGTTCCGAAAACTAGAAATTTTGAATTTAAAGAAAAAAAAATTGTTATATATGTAATTGTATTTTTTATAAAATATATTTTATTATAAAATATAAATCAAACATTCAGTATAGCATATATAATATAAACTACTGATCATTATTTGAAAATTATTCACTGATTTATATCCTTTATAAAGGAAAAAGTTATCGTAGTAACGTGTTTCAATGTATCATGTAAATTAATTAGTCTTCAAAATTACAGAATCCTCAAAAAAACATTTATAAGTGTTAAATGTTTGGACCATATAATATTAGCTAAAATTATCAAAATTTAAAAACTATAAGCTTCTCAGAGTCTATTAAGTTTTTTTCTAATCAATAAATAAATTTTGATCGTGAATACTCAAATTAATACTCTGAAACTACTTTGGAACTTTTGCAAAGAATAAAACAATAAATAATCTGACTTATATAACGAAAATGACCGTATTTTGCTTAGTTTTGGATAAATAATTTTTAAATAAGTAAGTAAATCCAAATAAACTTTTACACGAATACTTATTGAAATTTTATAAATTATATGTAAATTTCCTAATTAAATTTTGTAAAACTTACTCATAAAATTTGCAAATATATGTCACAGAATGCATTACATAAGAATCAAAAGCAAACAAAAACTTAAACTTTTAAACTGAAAACAAAATTGTATTTAAATTTTACATTCAAGCGTAATAATAGGACAACCTGTAAAAATTTTATATTTTTGATAATGTGTTTTGAGATGTAACTCATGTCTATTAAAGATTATTCATTAATTAACGCAAATCGTTTACATAAAAAACAATTCAAATTTGTCATATACAGGTAGATTCTAACTTTCAAAATGATAAAAATGCCAACTTTCAATAAAAACGTCTGTTGTTTTTGATGTTCTATGAGTTTTTAGATGTTTTGACTATAAAATTAACCAGAAGATAGAAAATTTAAATATTACAGGCTTTTTAGGTTTATTTCTTTCTTCTTAATTAACGATAAAAAATTTTGGTTATATATTGTAAATACCCGAATTTTGCCACTAAAACTAGTTGTAAATAATGAATAATTTAATTTACAATGATTTTTTTCCATGTAAATAATTATATTTTATTGCAATTTTAAATAAATATTATATATTTTGACAAATATTATAAATTTTAATATAATAACAGTTTTTTGTAAGGTTTTTGTAGAAATTAATTTTCTACAAAAATTTTCTAATTTTTATTTTATATAAATATAAAATATAACTGTTAATTGTCATACAAAATTATTAATTTACTAACTAGTTACTAAAATGTGATCTTTGTATGATATATTATATGTATGTATATATATATATATATATATATATATATATATATATATAATAGAAAAGCTATGAAAAAAATAATTGTTTACAAAATTCAGCAGGTTTCAGAAATTAACTTAACTTTTAAACAGGTAAATCCAAATAAACTTTTGCACGAATATTTATTGGAACTTTATTAAGTAGTATATGTAAAAAATTTGTTTACATTTGTAATGCTACTTTCTCATCAAATTTGCAATTAAGTGCTACGAAACATTATTTTGCATAAGAATCAAAAACAAACAAAGAAATAAATAATTTCTAAACAGATAAACAGAATTATACTCAAATTTTATACAGATACTCAAACGTAACAATAGATTAATCTATAAAGTTTTTATATAATGCTTTGAGATGTAAGACATACATCGTTCTGCACATATAATATTATACAAGAAATTGAAAATTTCCAGTAATTACGTTATAATTTTCGACATCTTTGTTAAGAAAAACTCTACCAGTAAACTAGTTAAAGAATATTAAAAAGATCTAAAGATTTTAAAACAACACTTGTATATGTATGCTTTTTAAATAAAAAATAATATAATGGAACTTTATCATCTCAAAACTGCCTTTTGGAATACTATATTATGATATAAGATATTAAATTTTTTTTTAAATAACAGTAATGTAAACCACAAATGTTATATTTAAACATGCACAATTTTATTTGTTAATTTTTAAGTCGTAAATTTTGGTTGTCAATAATTACTTTGATCAGAAATTAAAACAATTTGTTGATTAGTCAAATTTAATTATACTTATCACAATAATACAAACGTTACAATATTATAATAATTCTATTATAATGATCACATATTTTAATTTATTTAAAAAAATTATATTGTTTTATATATGTTTTATCAATTTTTTATAAGATAAAAAAGTATGTTTCAACAAAATATTTATATACGATTCAGTTGAAACAATATTTTCTGGATTTAGGATAACAAAGAGACAATAATTATATACAATTATATTTTTCTAAAAAATATTTTTGTCATACGTTTTGAATAATATAATATCTAGTAATATAAAATTATATTGAATTTATTTTTAACTGAAATCAAATCTCAAAAAATATTTATAGTTATTTTTGTTATAAAAATGTGTTATAATTTTCTATTTACATGCATAAGTTCTGGTATATTTTTTGGCATTTCTTTATTAATTATCTTAAAAAGAAAAAGTTGTCTTGCTGCAAAGTTGTTTAATGATAGGGCTCAAATGTAATATAGTTCAGTAGAGTCGCTGTATCGTTTTAACATAAAACTTACAGACATTATACAGAAAAAATATTATAGTTAAAGTCAAGCTTGACGATTTATGCTTTAAACATTTTTATTAAGCTTAATAATTTAATAATGATCATTATTGAAAGGATTATATGAAAATATTGCGCGGTTTTGGATATTAAAAGTTTACTTTTTAAAATAATGTCTATAATTTTTATTATACTGAAAAATTATAATAAATTCTTATTTTATGTTTTTCACAAAATGCTCGAGCAATATTGTAAAAGTTATGCATTTTGTATTGCAAAGTACTTTGTAAATTTTAGGCCTACGTGCGCGATAGTATATTGTAACAAAATATCCTATATTTTGGTAAATTTTGTTAATTAAAAAAAATATTATATGAGTTTTTTTGTAAGATACCATAGAATCTAATTTTATAATTTTTGTTTTATATAAGCCTAAAATATAACTGCTAATTATAGAAAAGTTATGGAAAGAGTAAGTGTTCGAAAAACTTGGCAGGTTTTGGAATTTAAACTAATTATATAATAGTTTTGGTAATAATCAAATATATTTGCAACATAATAAGAATTTTCGTCAAATAAATCCATCTTTCTCAGTTACCGTCGCACATAATGAAAGGCAGTAAGTATTGTAAGTTTTTAATTGCATTTAATGCTTAAAATATCACACTTAAAGTTTTTGTAATAAAAATCACATAACAATGAACTCTTTTATTTGTTATTTGCAATTAATTGTACTTATCAAATTTATTATACTTATGACTACTGTTTTATTTTTGTTTTTGCCTTTGTAAAAATATAAATTTGTACAGGAATTACGTATATAAAAATTATATTTGAAATTATTGATATGTTCTTAATATCAAATATTTAATATATTAAGATAATTCTCATATGTTTCAAGAAATGAAATTGTTATAAACAAAATTATAACGGCAAAAGTAATATATATTGAAGTCGATAGCTATAATAAAATTTTGTTCGCTAATTGCATGCTGCTAGAATAAAAGTCAATCTTTCTTAACAGCAACATAACATGCCACATTTTAAATAAACATTAATTTATAAATAACATGTGTATTGTAGAAAAAACAGTAATGTACAAACGCAGAAATTTGTGACGCCGAAAATATCAGATCTTCTGCTTTTACCAAACTTAAAACAAAGACAACAATTAAAATGTTTGAGGATAGGACGTTATTAAATAATTCTCGGAAAATAGAGATCTGTCAATACGTCCATCAGTCATGCGTAATTCTTAAAATTTCTTGTTACATTAATCCGCGAAAGAAAAGCGATTTATTTGATCGAATAAGCAAAAGATCGCGAAGGATCAGATGCGGATCAGAGTCGAAGATTTTTGAGATTCCACGCGATTCACGATCTTCGATTGTGACAAGATAATCGGAAGGACATACGCAGATCAAATTGCGCATTGAAGGAAAATCCGATACGTACCTAACGACGGGAAAATCACTGATTTTTTTTTGTTAACACCGAGACTATTCGAAGTCGATCCCGAAGCGACGGCAGGCGACATCGTCCGACGCGGTAGCGGTGACGATTTTCGGCGCAATTAGCAGACGTCGACGATCGCGCGCCTCGATTGCAATGGAATCGGATGGCAGAAAGAACGATACGCGGACGATCTCGCGGATCCGCACTTTTTCCAGAATAATTGACATAGCGGATGCTCGCGAAGCGACTGTCTGTATAGGAGCTCGTGGCAGATCAATTTGCCAGTTTCTCGGAGTTTGTCCTGCCATCTGGTACGCGGATGCAGCACTAGCGGCTTTTATATTGTTCGAAATAAAAAAATATTTGCAATCCCATAGATCGTATCAAGATTCTCCCGTTATCCAAATCCTCGCAGGTCTCGTGATCTCGCGCATAAAATTGGATTCGACGGGATTATGCGACGTACGTCCAAGTGTCTATTCAAAGATATTTTATGTTTTTTGCGACATTCTATTACGAAGCCTCTCACGAAAGCTGCTTGGCTTTCGCGTTCTCAGAAACATAAGTTGGAGGGAGTTGGAAAATTTACTTTTCCGTTTTCAACGAGCATCATGACAGCGATAGATTTTCATTTGTGAACACGTCTATTGTCATTTATCGAGAGGAATATGTAAAAAGAACTTTAAACTAGAGTATAGCTGAGCGTCTTTAGCACAGATCACTTGATTTGATTTGAATCTCTCGGAGGTGATCCAATAATAGCATAGATTAATATTATAGCAGAGATTTTTATTGCAACATAATGATTTTATAGTGAAATATGAGCTTATGTAGCATAAATTACATTTGTTATTATTATGGTCATGTGTGCGCATAAAATTTATATTAATAGACAATTAATATAAAAGTATATTATTAAAACGAACTTATTTACTAAGGAATATATCTTGTATAAAATAACCATATAATCCAACTAGGGCGATTAATATTCGTGCTGGTAGACGGTAGAAAAATATCGATCTTCTATATTAATATTTTACTAGTCATTTCATAGACAGATGTATGTCAATACATAAAATAGTTGTTTTTTCGATTACAATTTATAACGCTTTGGATAACAATTCATAACTTTTTAAAATAATAAATAAGCAATACAGTCTAGATTCTTCCTCTTTTCTCTCTAATGTTTTTTTCTAATCCTTAATTTTTAATTTTCTCTTCCTAATCTTGAATTATTTTTTTCTTTTCATTGTTTTCTCTCGAATATTATTTACAAATTAGCTATTATATTTAAAATAACATATAATGTTCATTAATACGGAGAGAATTTTTCGTTTATATTTACCGCAAAATTTGTTACAAAGTTGCGATGTTTTTGATGATAAACTTGGGACAACTTTAGCCATCTATCAATTGAGATAAAGAATTTTTTTAATATACAAAAGAAACATTTCAAACTATATAATAAAAATAACCAAGTAACAAGCAGATTATAAAATTTAATCAAATACATTTTATATTTTATATTATATAATAGTAGATTAAGTAGATTATTAAGAGATTAGATGACTCATTAATTTAAATTTTATAAGAAAATTTTTTATATGTTTCTCTCTTATGATCCTATTTATAAAATATTATTTTTGTTTATTTAAATAATTACAATGTTCTATAAAGTAAATTGAAATGATATAAATGAGATATAAAAGCTTGGGAAAAAAATCTTTTCAAAATATATCAAATTATATGAAAAGGATCAAATTACAGTTTAAGTTATATCAGAGCAGACCTAATTTTACAAATCAATTGATAAAATTAGATCTGCTCTGATATAACTTAATTTGATGTATAATTTGATCCTTGATATTTTTTCCGGAAAGGTTTCAATTAGAAACAAATAGAAAATTGGATCTGTCGTAGCTACAAATTTTTAGAAAATTTCATGGGAAATATGTGTTAGATTAACTAAAATAGGTTAGTGAAAACATTAACAGTACCGTACGAAGAAAAATTCTACCATCGATTCTCTCACACGATACAAGTCTGCTTTTATCTCTCAAATAATGCAGTAGAAAAACCATGTGTTTGATCAGACAATCGTCGCGATCGCAAAGCTCTTTAATGCTCGTCGAGTAACGCAACGTTTTACAAGGTAAAAGGGAAATACGTCGATCAAGTTTCGACCGACACCGTACTTCGTACGGTAAAGGAACGGGCTTTACCACCCTTCCGTCTAGATTATCAATGCTCAGTACTCTATCGGCTGTGTGCATCGGTACTGCAGTCTTATCCGCGCATTATTTCACCGAATATGTTCCTACCGTATTTCCTACGGAAAATGCAACGTCGATAACGTTATTCACTGCCAACGACAAAGAGATAGAAGAAACTACCACCCTTCTCCCGATACTTATAACAAGTGAAGACGTGTTAATAGATTCTTCTTCGATAAGCCAACTGCGCTTTTTCTTTAAAGAAAAAGTGGTGTACCAAGGCGCAACATTTGACGTCATTATTTAAAAAATATATTTTTTTACATTCGATATTCGTATGTGTGTAACGACAATGTCAGGCAATGGCGTTCGATGACGCGCGGGTAGTCGATGACGTCAGAGGGAAACACCGGCAGAGCAATGAACTCGTTGCGCTAGAGAGGGTGCGAGGTCACCGTTGATGAGAGAGAGAGAGAGAGAGAGAGAGGTACGAAACCAGGGCAAAAGAAGTAGCAGATAATATAAGAATAACCGACAACGTAGGTATTATCAAGCGTCGTAGCGTAGAGTTGAGAAGTAAAATTTTAACGATCGGAATTGCATTTTCAACGTTTAAAAGATTCTTGAAAAGTCTCACGGTCCGAACTGTATTTAACGAGCGCATAAAGATTAATGGAAAACATTGGAGGAAATTATCGTAATTTGAAAAATCGCGAACCAAAGTCTTTTTTGCCAGATTAAAAATATCATCGCGTATGTGAGAATATCGGGAGCGCTATTGAGAAATAGCGCTCCCGATACCAAATTATCGACCTCGTGTATAAATAGAACATGTCCGTAAATATCCTATAGGTATAAAGGTCAATGTGTTGGCCTTTTCTAAAACTTTTAAACTGAAATTTATGTTATAAGAGACACAATGCAGGTGTCTGGACTGCAGGAATAAGGTACATTTGATTTATTTTTACAAAATTTTATATAAATGGAATTTTCTTTAATATAAAAAAAGTTTTTAAAGAATAAAACATAAATTAAGTAGGTCTTTATTGAACCCGGGTAATTTATTTGCATTGTGTCTCTTTTATAATTTAAAATATTCTATTAAATACAGTTTTCAAAGTTTTATTCTATTAGAATCCTTAAAAGATGAAATATTTTAAGTGGGTTTTATTCAGTGAAGGTACCATACGTAACAAATTAAGAAAAAAATAAATAGGAATATAACAAACCGATAATAAACATTGGTAAAATATATTTGTAATTGCAATAATGTTATTTTTTATAAATTTTTATATTACGCTTCTTGTCATAAAAAAATTTTATTATATGAAACTTTGAGTTTGTTGATATACATACATTGTCCAATTATAGACATTAATAAAATTATAGAGAGAAATGCATTCGCATTTGCTATGCCTCTTTGCCCGCGTTTGATACAGACCTACGTTGCGTTCGTTGGGGTCGTTCATCGGGGGTGGTTCTATAAATAGTGCATCGCCATATATAGATATTCGGGTCAGTAGGAGAGACTATGAAGACGAGCCAAGGGCGAGCTTAAGATTTTCTATTAAAGTGTGATCTTTGCCTAAAACAGGGTTTCTCATTATACCCTATATCAACCCGTCAAAAATTATCTAATAGAAAATATTTTTTCAGCAAAACATTTCAATGCAAACAAAACTTTGTGCAACAAAAATTTATTATTTTACAGTAAAAAGAAAGTAACTACAAATTCTCTAAACACATTGAAAATTTATTGTTCAAAATTTTGTCTGAATTTATTTTAGAATCTTATGTATTTTAAACAAAAATGGAGATGTGCATAATTTAAAAAATATCTTTTCTTACCTGAGAAGATGACTTTTCAAATTTAATAACACAAAAAGTCTCGTTATATTTATACAGACGGTAGATATTTTTTTTTATCGCGAATTTATTTTACGACCCGCGATGATAAAGCTTCGAGTAAATTCGAACATTTTTACTACACTCCCGATCGCCGGAAATGTTCGGAAACGTCAGAACCGATCACACGCGTCTTCGGAAGGATTTCTCAGAAGATGTTCTCTTTCCTTTTCAAGAATCCTGCAGGTTGACCCAGATTGTCCTACGTATTCCATTAACCCGGGGTGAATATTGCCAGGGAACAATATTAATCTTTTGTTCTTTTTCAGGCTTATGACTTACCTTGCTTGCACAATGTCGACCGCGCAACACGGTCACTTCAACGTCCGGCACGATAGTTCTAACTATCCTGAAAACTACACTGACTAATTCACTATTAAACCTGGTTATCGCAACAAAGACCCTTATCCATTTATTATATCGACACTGTTTTAAAATTGGATGGTAACGATTTCTTGATGTAAGGTCGTACAATCGCGAACGCGTTTTGATACCGCTGTGGTCCTCGCACGTCCTTGAAAGAAGACTGAAAGTCGCTGCCGCGCGCTGTTCGTCGGGACGCCGTTCGATTCGCAATTGTTTGTCTTTGTACAGACTCGCGACCACCATCCCGTTCATCCCCCTCGCCATTTCCCTTTGTATCCTCCACTATTTTAGATGCGTGCAGTCACCAAGGCTCGGCTGGTGGGGCGAGATTGTGAATGACGCAAGTCATGAGAAATCTAGGTCAGCAGGTCATGCTACCCCATCCCCCGATGAACTTCTCTTCAATGGGGCTTTATTTATGAAACTCGATGTCGCCCGGCCAAGGATCTACCTACCGATGTGCGGATGGAATCGTGGTGCGCGATTAATTCGCCGATCATGAATGATCTCGCCCGGTTGTTGTTCCAAGGAACAACGGTCTCAATGAAGTTTCAACTTGATGTCGTGTCAGCCAATGAATAATTATTTTTCGTCCACTATTGTAATATCCTAAGTCATTTTCTTGTACAAATCTTTTTAATAATAGAATAATTACTTTGAAACATAAAGAAAACATGTAAATCGGCAAATGCACAAACATTAACAGTCGACAAATTATAATCTTTTACGAAATTTTTTCCAATTGAAAAGTTTGACAAATTAATTCTGTTCGAAAAATTATGTAAAATTTTACTTAATTTTTATTTTTGAAAACGAGTTTTTGTAAAAAAAAGATAAAAAGGTGTGTGTGTGTGTGTGTGTGTGTGTGTGTGTGTGTTCAAATGTAAAAGTGAATTTTTAGAAATCTATAAATACAAGTCAATTTGAAAGTGATATAAAAAGTACATCGGAATGTTATTAATATACGGAACTTTTGACATCACGATCAAATTTAAATCAGCAGAACAGAAATATTCGTTGATCAATAATGGTCGGTGCGCGGCTATATCGAGGTACAAAATAAATTACCGCATTTGACAATGTCAACGATTTATCGATCTGTCCGCTTCAACGCGAAGGTCACGGAAACTCGGTCAGGCTAAAGCAACTTGACTATCTATATCTATGTTATCAAGAGTAACGCGGGGGCTTTTAGAAAATCAAACTTTGCTTTTATTCATTAATCAAATTCGCGTGTACGTGAGTCACGAACCGGTTAAATCAGACAGATGATAATAAGACAATATAACGAGATTAATAAATTCGAAGATCAAACATAGAGGTAAATGGATAAATAGAGGGCAAATATTGAAATTGGGAACGAATTTTCGGAAACCAATTTACTTTCACAATAATAATCGGTTAACTATTTTGAAATGGCGTACAACTTTAGATGTTACTTTTATGTAACGGAAAATCAATAATCGATCTAAAAAGACTTGATTATAAGTTAAACTTTTGTAATATAACAATTCTTTGTATACTATTCGAGAGAATAATAATTTATATCACTTTTTCGGCAAACTGTGCAAATACGTTACAAAGGACAGTAAAAGAGATGACCTATTCTTTTCTAGAAATCCCATGAAACGAACGATGAAACGAATGATAAAACGAACGAACCACCGAATGTGTACGACAACGCAAACAGCAAGAGGGTACGATGAATGGTCTTTATCAAGACGGGAGAGGGAGAGGGGGAGGTATATCTCGAAGAGTCCGAAGAAATGAAAAACGGTAAAGAAAAGGTGAGAGAGAGAGAGAGAGAGAGAGAGAGGCACACGGCAACTTCTCGGATCGGACAGCTTTGGAAAACTGTGGCTTTGAATTGGCATGCACCATTTCTCGATGCCTATTGCGCCCTTCCGCGCGCGGCGTGGGATGGGCAGAAGGATTCGCGATCGAGATAACAGGGGGTTCAAGGGGGGGTTGCATACAGGCGCATATAGAAACTCACCCCCGTGACGTCAGCGAGCTTTCGACCAATCGTATGTCTGCATTCCACCAACGTCATCACCTCCCCCGTTGTGACGTGCATTCCGAAGGAGAAGAGGGGGGAGATACAAGGGTTCGGTAACAGGGTTATCGTGGTGCACGAGGGGTGGGGGATGAGATGGCGACGGAAGTGGCGGTAACGGAAGGTGCAGGATGACAAGAATGAGGGGTACGCCATATTTTGACCCAATTAACTGGATTAAACGACTGCTGCGAAAATTTCGTTCCTTCGGGCGCGCCTCCACGCTTTACTAAATTATATTTTAGATATAAACGTTTGTACAGCACGCGTGACATTATCGAAATCTATTCTAGGTAAATCTTGAACAAAGTTATTTTTTTAGTTAAATAATTTTCTGTACCATTAAACGTTTTAAATTAACGTGACTACAATCTATGTCTGCAATACTTTTTTTATTTCTCCATGACAGATATTTTGTCTTTTTCATGTAATAGGATTAAACACAAAGAAACGTTCTAAATAACTATAAGTGTCGTAAATTTAATTTTACGATTCCTTTCTTCAAAGTTCTCACCTCTCATTGAATTTACACTATGCGACAGGAGAACGTAGACCTAACTCACTCGATCGAGTCCACCGAGTGAAAAGTAGGGCAATGATGGTGACGGCTAGAGATGCGTCATATCGCAATGAGATTTTAGTGCAGACTATCGAAATATCGATCAATATAAAAAAATGCTTGGGCAAAATATATCTGTAGCTTTTTGTTTGGCGATAAATATGGTGGAAAAATGAATCTATTGCAATTACACAAACTTCTAAAAGGAAAAAAAAAACAAGTTCGAGTACACTTAAAAATTAAAATTTACGTAATAAAATAAAGGAATACATAAAATTTCACGGACCTCTTTTAATTTCAATAGTTACTTTGTACTTTTTCTCGAAGAATAACATAAAATAATGAGAAAATCACGAAATGTAGCAAAATTGTTTTTCTCAACGGAGGATAGGAGAATTGAATTTTTTTGTTTCGTAACATTCTGACCTCTCAAGCGAACAAGAGTAAGGTCGCTGCACTCTCACTCTCGCAAGGAAGCAGCGACTATAGCAACGGTGGTTTTCCGAAACGTGGGCGTCTCGTCTGTTGAGAATTCTGCGTAGGCGTTTGTTTGGGTCTATCTTGAACCACGTGCCGCTTTCTCGCAGTAATGCGTTTTTTTTTTATATTTCCAATAACCGTGCAATGCAACATTTCAATGATAAAATTCACTCTCGATCTTTAATCTTTCGAGAATTATTATATTTGGAATGTGCATAAATTTTTAATTCTGTGAGTTAAAAGGACTTTCGTTATTACATATTATCGTCGAATATTAAAACTGCAACGCATTTTCAATGCGCACGTGCTGACTACGTTTGATAAAACTAACTAAAATTATAACTTATTAATCTAAATTATTCGACGATTTAAAATCTGATTTAGAAGTGCCGATATTATAGGTTCAAATATTACCTATGATAATTTACTTTCCAAGGAGCAAGGATGTAATATTTTGATAGAGACAAGAAATTAGGAAGATTCTTTTACACAGCAATTGTTTTATTCAAAAAGGTTGAATTTTTAATTAGTAAAAATTATGGAGATTAAATTTATGTGTAATAGAAGAAAAGTTAATTCTTAGACAAAATTTACTATGAGAATAGAAACGAATAAAAGTTTCTTGGCTATTGCACACCACTTACCCTTTTTTAGAGCACCGCAGTTCACGATAAATCAGATTTGTTAACGTGTTTCATTTCTTCCTTTTTGCAGAACATCTCTTCTTCACCGTCTCTACTGGTCCAAATCCCTCGCACAGGACATACTTTATTTCCTAGTATTTTCTAAAGTTGGAGTTTTTTTAATCTGATTATCGTAATAACTCTGATCGAGTTGCCTTCTGGATTTGTTCGCGGGCCGTACCGTAATAGCACTTATGATTCAAAGAATCATCGTAAATGAACTCGACTTTCTGTTAGGAATCGCTCGGCGAAAGCAAAGTGAACAAGCCGTCGAGCGGAGCGCGTCGAACCGCTCGAATTCACGCCTGTCAGTGATCGAGGCCGAACTGCAGTCGGGCCAAAGTCCGATGGAACTCGCCGAGTTTCCACTTGGACCCCGAGGCTGGCAGGTTTGAATGGAGCAGAGTCGCGATTGGTCGGGATTGGCTGACGGTGACGATGACGTCATTACATTGATTGTCCCGCGCATGCCGCACCACGTGGCTCCCCGAAGATCTCGTCCTCTTCCTTTTCCTCCCGTTGGTTCTCTTTTTACCCTCCAGCCTGTCGCTCCACTGGCCTGGGTAAAAAGTACTTGCAGAATATGTAGAAGAGAGAAAGATTTTTCTACTAAGCTGTCATCTTTTGCTATTTTGCTGATAAATGAGATATTTTTTTAAATTGAGGATTTCAATAAATGACATCTGCAATTATAATTAAAATATTGCATAATTAAATATTGTTTAATTTTGTATGCTTTGCACTTACATCGCTCTCTTTCCCGTAGATTTATTGCAATATTTATTTCTAATTTTATTTAATAATATGTATAACCTTGATTGTATTTTTAATAAAGAACTCGTGCGTAACTTTTTCTATCAAAGAGTATATATAAAAATATAGGTATTATTAAATAAAATATATTAAATGTAAATATTGCAATAAAATTACAAAAAGAGAGTGGCATACAAACCATACAAACTCAGGCAATATTTAATTAATTAAAATAATAAAGCAGATAAATAAGAAAAGAATTTAAACAAGGTAAATTTCAAAATACTTTAACCTCTCTGATGAAAGATTGCCATAAAACAGAAAAAGAAGTAAAACAGATAAGTTTTGAAAGCTTTATCATAATCTCCGAAAACCTTGTATCTATACCTTATTTTATTTGTTCGCATCTCCATAGAATCCCATTTACAGCAATTAAAGAAGCGTTGGGAACAAGTTCATAAATAATATCGGCCATTATATATTTTTTAAATCGATGATCGATCCAATTGCAACCGACGTTCGACCTGCAACAACGTTGTCGTGTCTAGTTCTACCCTTGTCCTTCGTCAGCGCATCGGCGGCTACGTATTCCGGAATTGCGCCCAGGCCGTCCTAGCAGAGTGACGTCTGTCCCGGATGCCTAATTCAACGATTTCAAAAATACTCGGTTGGAGAAGCAGCAACGACACAACCACCACCACTAGCTACCACAGCCGGTTGCTCTTCTCCAGCAGCCTCATTCACCCAGTTTCTACCACATCCACCCTTCTCTCCCCCTCTCTCACTCCACCTCCCTTCAGGTTCCGCACTCTTGTGTGCGACAAGCGCTCGTGCTTCGCGATCGTCATATCCCGATCCGAGGAAGAGGTGGTCTAATGTGCATCTTCATATCTTGCCAATTATTCTAGAGAGTGGACGAGAGAGGGAGACAGACGCCAGTTTTCCCCGGGAAATCAACTCATTCGTTATAACAGAAGTCACCCCTCTTTTGTATCGATTACAGGATGGCACGTGTAATCGCCTTTCCGACCTTGCCTGAAAAAATAAAATTTAACATTTAATTTTATTTGTTATATTTCGAAATATGATGCTTTTATATAATAATCAAATGATTAAATCTACGAGATCTTAAGATTACAGTTTTTGCTAGCGTATTAGCCTTTTAACGATTTTTAAAATGATTTTTTAGTAGAAGAAAATTAGTAGCTAAAAATATATTTCTATACAATGGTATAGAAAATAAGTAATTTATAATTTTATATTTTTATGTAAATAGAAATAATTTTCTAATTCGCTAAAACACTAACACGCTAATTGCAAGTAAAGAAAGCATCGTGAAAACTGTTTTAACTTTTATCTATAAGAAACTTAAAACAATAAGGAACATGATAGAATTATTGTAATTTATCTTTTAGAGTTTTTGTTTCATGAATTGGTGCATTTAGCGTTGGTTGTATTTTGAAAAATACGATGCTCATTCTATTTTTTTTGACAAACGCCATTTTTTGTCATCGTATGATCTATCATCTTTTATAATTTTCACCTTTCCTTGTCAATTTGACAAAGTCGAGATGTAGCAAACTGATGGTTACGAGTGAAAGAGAGAGAAAAAGATAGAGGTAGATAGATAAGTAGACAGATATATATATATATATATATATATATATATATATATATATATATATATATATATATATATATATAGAGAGAGAGAGAGAGAGAGAGAGAGAGAGAGAGAGAGAGAGAGAGAGAGAGAGAGAGAGAGAGAGAGAGAGAGTGTGTGTGTCCTAGCCAGGCAACCGGAGGTTTCAGGTCGATGCACCCCTATGCTCGCTTGCCAGCGAGAGTTCGACGCCCCGCGTCATCGCCTGACGTCATTCTATCCTACCTCGCGATCCCGGGGTATTATCCCCCGCACGCCGCGCCTTCGACATCGATGCAACAACGGGAGCCGGCCAGATCAAATTTTCGTCCTTCGAAAACTGGATTGGAATCCCTTCTCGCTCACGCGATAGAATTATTTCTTATGGATGTAGTAGATGATTACATCAGTATTCTTACTTATTATGATCTTTATCACAAAATGATCTTAAGACTCTATCCTTAAACGTTCGGTCTTTACGGAATATTTTATGTAAGGTCATTAATTTTTATTTGCATCGAGCTTTAAAACTATAATAATTATAAAATAAAAGAATTATTATAACTCTTGTATCCTTTATTTGCCGAGAAAAAGTTAAAATTGATCAGAAGTAGGAAAGTTGTTATAAACACAATGAATATTATAAAGCTATATGTCATAATAATAAGTAATAATCTTTTCTTTTTTATGAAAATAAATATGGTAATAAATTGTAACACTTTTAATGTGATTCAATGTAATTTATATCAAAATAATTTAAGCATTTTTTGATAATGTGTAATATAAAAATCTATATAGAAAAATAAAATATTTATGTATAAATTAACAAAAGTTCGAACGTGGGGCATTCAATGTATAGCACAGATTTATGGAAGACATTTGCAATAATTGAAAATGTGTTGACGAAGTATGTTTCTCATTATAGATGCACTCGTTTATTCATATACTAATCCTGTTTCAACACTACCAAATTTGATAATTTTCTATTCTTGTTTTTGATTAATGATGAATTATTTTGATATTATTTGAATCATTAGAAATATTTGTATTATATTCACATATTTTCAATCTTCTGTATTAAATAATACAAAAAAAATTAAAATACTTAGCCGACCCAAAATGACATCTTTAATGGTTCTAATATTAATTTTAAATGCTTCCAGTAAAATCGCTCGAAGAAAATGTGATGGTAGTCGGTGTCTTAGATGTTTATCCAACGCGCAATAGCATTCGATGCAACCAATTGCCGAAAGCAATGCGCAACGAGCCTTCTGTAGAAAATAGTTGTAATCTCATATCAGAGAATTTCGCCGCTCGTTCGTTACATCCGGCGTGGCGATTGGCGTATTATCGTGCGAATTTCCAATCGATGCCACGAATTAATATTCTCGATGCGGCCGTTGGTGCAGTCGATAACCTGTCCCTGACGTAACACCCACGCGATGCAGTTGGCGGACGGAAGGGAGAGAGCTGTCTCTCTCTCTCTCTCTCTCTCTCTCTCTCTCTCTCTCTCTCTCTCTCTCTCTCTCTCTCTCTCTCTCTCTCTCTCTCTCTCTCTCTCTCTCCCCCTCTCTCTCTCTCTCTCTCTCTCTCTCTCCCCCCCCCCTCTCTCTCTCTCTCTCTCTCTCTCTCTCTCTCTCTCTCCCTCCCCCTCGACTAAGAGCGAGGAGCGGAAAGGATGGCGGATGCAGGGGCGCCAAACAAAACTGGGTCACTGGAGCTTCATTCACATTACGCGGCCATTCATGAGATTTGCCAACCGTTCGGTTTTCGAATTTTCGGAATATCCCATAACTTTTTCCAAAATTCCCCCCTACTAGTCTTTCGTCGACTGTTAATTTGTCTATCGTCTTTGTAACCTTCGCACAACTTCGGGCCTTCTTCTTCCCTTTTCTTCCGGCTAAGAAAATACTCCAAGTGAATACAGCTTTAAGACTGAACAAGTTTCTCTATCATTTATCTTTCCTTTCTCCCTTCTGTTGGGCATAAATAATAGCAAATCATTCTTGGAGCTATTTCGATATGTTCTTGATTTGCGATAGAAATCAAACAACTTGGTATCGATTTTGAAACATCTTTTCAGAAGCTGCAAAATTTATTACGCGTTTTATAGCTCGTTAGAGAAAGATTAATAGATTTTTATTTTATGTATTAATAAATAAAATAATAATATTCAGTTTTCTAAATTCACGTTCCAAATTTACGTTCCACTTTAACTCGTTTCACTGTAAAATTTTAATTTTTTTTATTATAAATTAAAATTATAAATTAAAAACTGAATGTTGTATTGTCATCAAATTAAAAAAAATATATATTATAAAACAATTATATTTCTCATACTATCGATTAACAAATATCGGTAAGAGGTCGAAGCAATGATTATGTTTTAATATCAAAATTATTATAAATAATAATTGTTTTTTTTTGCCCCCCTTCTCTCTCTCTCTCTCTCTCTCTCTCTCTCTCTCTCTCTCTCTCTCTCTCTCTCTCCCCCCATTATAAAAAGCTCTAAACAAAATGAAGGTGCTTCGATTATACAAATATCTCGGGCACGCGACTGTTATTAATGTCGAATGCAATATATGAAGAAAGCAAAGTTCTTCCTGGCGATTTAAAATTTGTCCTCGATAGGGTTGAATTCAGTCGAGGGAATTTCTCAATAAACCCTCCGACCTCTCTTCCGATGGTCCGCCTGGGTCTGCCCGACCTAGTTTTCCCCGGGCAATGACGTCGGCATGACGTCACGGGGACACAAACTAGGTCGCGGGGTCGAAGTACCCCATCGACTTTCCGTAGATACTTGTCCGCTTGCTCAGTCGCCCGATTCATTGAAAAAAAGGAGCGGAATTAAAATGGTTACTACAATCAAAGTTGCACGTTTTTCGTATGTCTCCGTTTATCGTGTATCTAATTGAGATTTAATCTTTTTAAAAAGAGAAACGGAAACATTAACTTTTTAACATTTACGCGCTTTATGATCTCGCAATTTGAAAGTAATCTTTAGCAAATCAAAAAATGGATTTGTTTTATTCATTTTATTCACAATTCTCGCAGCAGAAGAGGCAAATTTCACATTTTGTATATTTGCGTAATGTACGCATGACATAAGAAATTTTAAAAAATAAAAATTTTTTAATATGTAAATTCAGGAAAATTATCCAAATAAATTGAAAAATTTGTAGATAAAAGATACGTAAGCTAAAAACGGTTTATATATATAATATTATGTATAATTTATATTAGAGAACTCATAGAATTTTCAATTCTATTTACATATAATTTTATGTCTCTTATAATGAAAATAATATTTGAAATTGAAAGACATATATATGAAATATACGTTAAAAAATTCACACAAATATGTGCTATATAAAAAATTGTAAAAAGAATTCTATTATTAAATTTGATGCACATTATAAAAGCCCAAAATTGGTTTTAATTTAATATATATCTTGTATAAAACGACATGTCACAATTCTAATAACAGATAAAAACTGTTATTTATCTTCTCTGTTAAATCGTGCTTTAACCAGTTACTATTTTATCAAAGATTTAATAGATGGATTATAGATTAATAGATAGATTAGACAAAAGATTTAATAGATAGATGATTTATTTATTTATATTTAACGCAAAGATTCGCAAAAATTTATTCACAGATATAAGTTATTTGGTTTATTTTTTTTAACCACTTTTTTTAATTCGCGAAAATTGGTAATTAGCATTGTGAAAATTTTTTTTTAATCTAGTAGACAATTGCAGTACAATGTATCAGACGATTATAAAAAAAAGTAATTTTCAAATTAATTTTGCACAAATAGACAAGAGTATAAATTGCAGTTTTATATATATTATCTCTAAAATATTGCTAAAAATATTTGAATTTGAAATACTGTCTCATTTATTTCTTTAATTTATCTATGCGCAAATTTGTTATTATATGTATAAGAGATTGATTATTGATTTAGTAGTAATAGTTTAGTAGAAATTAATAAGTAGTAACTAATTTAGTAGAATACTAGTAAGTTAAGATTAAATATTGAAAAAAAAATTGTTATCGACAAAATGATGTCCTTTACACGTTTTCATTTTCGAATAAAAATTACACCGAATCAAATCACTCTGATCTTATTGTTAGTCAAAAATCAAGTATCATCATTTTTGGGTTTTTCTTTTGATTCTCACAGTTTTGATAAATTTGCACAGACCTATATGATGGTTTTGCAGGAACGCGAGAACAGCATACGCTTAAAGTGGTATATTTATACATGCATTTCTTATCACTTGTCAATCGATAACAGGAGTATTCGAGTGCCGTTGCGTACACCTCGACCTCTTCCATGGAGTCCAGTTTTGAGAATGATTTGTCACGCGACTATAGCCCTTTATTTCAGCCGCAAGAACGACAATAGAAGAAAACAAAAAGGCAGAAAAATATGTCATAAGGAGAAAAATCTTGGGCTGAGATATGCGAGAAATGGCTGATTTGGTCGACGAGCGTGTGCGTGTATGCATGCGTGCGTGCGTATAGCTCCCCCCCCCCCCTGTGTGTGTGTGTGTGTGTGTGGGTGTGTGTGTGTTTGTAGCGGTGGGGAAGGTAATGAGTGAGAATGACCAATGAAACGGCAAGGCAAGTTGGTGACGGTTATTTTTGGAATGTGGGTCACCTATAAACCCCGGTTTGTCCCGTGACGTCACGGGATCGTTGTCGTGGCAACAGGGACGCCGGGTCAATCACCTCTGGTTCAGAGGTAGGTCCTCCCCCCGGACCACCTCATGCTCTGTTCGAGCGCACAACATTCAACCTCATCGTTCCCCTTTCCCTCCTCCAGGAGCTCTACCTGTGACCTCTTCTGACGAACAGGGAATAGGTTAAAGGTTATGACACCGATGGTGCACGCATCAGGAGAACCTGTGCTATCTTTTATTCTCCAGCTCTTCTCTTTCTCTCTATCATCTTGTTCGTACTTTGGTCTGTCCTTTTTGTTCGCGCACACACCACCCTTGCACAGGATTTAGGCTCTAATATCAGAGGTGAACGTCAAGGTAGGTGATTGTATAGGGCTGATTAGCAATGCACAGATAGCACCATGTTTATAATTATGATCTTGATATTAAAACGAATAGATTGCGGTCAATGCGAATGCCATAAACTTCGATAAGGCTACGGGATGAGAGGTGACGCAAAATCTATTTTTCCTGGTCACATATTATTTTGGAAGCATCTTAATTGTCCAAAGAAATGCTAAAACATCGACTTTGACATATTAGGAGAGGCATCTCGCAAAGATTAACGCAAAATTAACGTTCCTTTGCGCTCTCATTTTAATTAACAGAAAAATATTTGCAATAACAGCGAACTGTTATGTACGTTAACGAACCAGCAATATATGTAGTTTTGCAACACGCAATCTTTATTGTCGTCCTTGCAACATAGGAGCTTCAAATTTCTTCGTAATTTCTCGCCATCTTCTCGATTACGCGACATCTACGTTGCGAGCTTTATTCCACTACAATTTCACAGGGATCTGTATTATCCGTCCCTACTAAACTGTCCGACCAAGTTTCGATATGTACGTGTTTGTCTGCGCACGCTTTTTCCACATGAAACACTTTATGCACTTCTATCCTTTTAGCAAGATTTCGATTCTTCGTCGATTTCGGGGTCGTCGATTGAATCGCAAGTGAAAAGCATGTAAATATAATTTTTGTGGCAACAGTGATATAAGAAGTACCAATGCATACACCGAAGAAACGTTACCGATAATGAAGTTTACCGTAGATACGTTACCTGTGTTAAATGTGCGACGTAACATCGACTTGTGCCACATGGCTGACTCGGCGGGATTGTTCCACTTGTATTTTTGTTTTTACTTTCAAGATAACATAAAAACGCGTTACTTTGCTCTTTTTAAAAAATGTTTTTTTATCTTTATAATTTTCTTATTTCAAAATAGATCTACCATGAGAAATTTGCAAGACATCTCTTATCTCTGAAAACTGTCACAAACATTCCTTTCTATAGGTTTTCAATAAACGAATGTTAGTACACAACGAAAAAAAAAAAGATATTGTATTAATAGGATTAATTAATACATAGCAGTCTATTTTAAAATAATCTTATTAATTCAATAATAACTTATGGTTAGTTATTTTGAGAATTATAAAAAATATTAGTGATTTTATTAATTTATATTCATGTATATAAATGTATATATATATTTTTTAGTTTATATAGGAGAGAGAGAGAGAGAGAGAGAGGAGAGAGAGAGAGAGAGAGAGAGAGAGAGAGAGAGAGAGAGAGAGAGAGAGAGAGAGAGAGAGAGAGAGAGAGAGAGAGAGAGAGAGAGAGAGAGGGGGGGGGGGGGAGAGAGCGAGCGAGCACGTTTGATAAATTTAACAACTTTTTATAGATAGGGCATTCATGTTTTATTTATTATTACATAAGCTTTAATTTATTAATTTTTTTTCAAGTTTAAAATTTATCTATGTAAAAGAATAATTATAAAAGAAAAATACATTCCCATATAAAAAGTGTTATTTCTTTTTTATTTTATTTAAACTTAATTTATAAATGAAATATTAAATCTATTTGACACTTTATATTGTAATTGCTTAAATAATATAATTTTAAAATTTACAGTTTCCTGACTTAATGTACACAATGCTTATTATATTTAAAACAAGCCTAATTCACATGCGAGTAAGAAGTGTGTGTGTGCGTGTGTGTGTGTAAGAAAAAATAATGTTGTACTAACAGTATTTAATTGAAAATAATTTTATTAATTTAATAATAATATTTTAGTGAAATAAAAGTGTTCCAATAAAGTGTTACTTGTGTCGTTAGAAAATACTATTATTGAATTAATAAGATTATTTTAAAATAGACTGCTATGTATTAGTTAATCTTATTAATACATTATCTTTTTTTTTTTTTTCATTGTGTATTAACATTCGTATTATTGAAAATCTATAGAAAGGAATTATGTTTGTGACAGTTTTCAGAGGGATGTCTTGCGAATTTCTCATGGTAGATGCAAGTCGCAACTTCTACTTTTGAGCCAAGAGTTTCATTGAAATTCGACGATGATATTACGTCGATACGATTGTGTTACGTTGGAGCGTGTCGACGTTTCTGTTATCGTTACCGCGTTTAGTGCCAAACAACAGCTATAAGCAGCAGAAATTCAGAAGATACTGATAATCTCAGTTTTCATTTCAGCAAAGTACGTGAAAATGGAACATTAATAATTTTTACATGATTTGCGACATAATCTTTTCTTTTTTATTGTGTATTTTTGCACGATATTTAATGCATTCGACTTGTCTCCAAGAATAATAAATTTTTTAATTGAAACTGCATTTTTTGTGCAGAATACAATATGTAATAAAATATAAAATTACTATCGGTTAAAAAAAAAAACAAATATTTTAAGAGTATAAATATCAAAATGTTTACGTAATATTTTGTTTTAGATCAGCACAAATAAATGTATCCCCCTGAAATTATATTAATTAATACATATTAGAAACATTCTTAAAAACGTTTAAATAAAAAGTTTTACTTGTGCAGAGAGAATTTTTTCCTAGAATTTATCCTTAAAATTATGATAATTATATGACATCTCGAAGAATTTTAATGTAAATTTAGTAATATTTTACTCAGAAATAAAATTTATTTGTTTTAAGTAAATACATTTTTTTATATAATTTTCAAATTAAAAAGAATACTTATTTCTAATCAGGGTAAGTTAACATTTTCTTAATTAAGTTATTTAAATTACCTAAATAACTAAGTTAAGTTAAAGTTAATGATTTATAAAATTAATTTAATAACGCTAACAAATAACAAATACGTTTACATGAATAAAAAACTTAGTTGTATTAAGATTAAATTATTTTAAGTTAAATTAATAATTAATTTTAATTGGATTGAAGGAAATTATTTGTTTCAACAATTAATTATTGCTTACTTTAAACAAAGAAATTGTACTTGAAACAAATAATTTTTTTTTTCCTATAGTAAAATTTAATCAAACCATTTTATATTTTATGTATGAATTTTTATTGCAGATATCAATACATTATTATATAAAAGTTTCTTTAATTTATTGATATTTGCTGTAAAAATCTCATTTCTACCATGATTTTGAAAGTAAATTCTAAGGGAAAATTTTCTCGGTGTATTATTTTAATATTTCTATAAATACATAGAATATTTTTATTAAATATTGCTCTCTCTCTCTCTCTCTCTCTCTCTCTCTCTCTCTCTCTCTCTCTCTCTCTCTCTCCCTTATTTGATTAAAAATTCTATTAATAAGCTTTCTTAATAACTGTATCTTAATGACATTCGAAGGCAAACAAGTTCAAGACCACTTCGTGCTTGTCTCATAATAATCTTGTGTTAACCATAGTAATTTCGTGAGCTAGATCAGAAGACGATCCGGCGAACGAACGGGTACGTCTAGCGATGTGGGCTCGGCTCCGTTTTCAGTTTCCGATTATTTTTGGCAGCAAGCGGAGCAGGCAGAGCTCTCGTCTAAAAATGATTACGACCAATAGCGTGCCACCATTGGTTGCGCTTGTACCACGTGAATCGGTCTACAGTAGAGGTTCACGAAGTCGATTAGGTATCCACGATGGCACAGTCAGCTGCCTAAGGTCCAGCTAGTCGCAGCCAAGCGAGCTTTCTCCACAAGGTAAGCCCACTTCTTGTAGCCCTTGCGATTGTCCTTGCTATAGTCGCAACGCGAGAGTGTCCCGGAAGGCATCTCAGGAGGAAGTCTGAAGAAGAAGCTTCGAATAGGAGGGAAAAAAAGGAAGATTCGCGATTTCTTCTTTCAGAAATGAGTTGTTCTTGAAATACTGTTTCGAATGTCGTTCGAGTGTCAGTGAAACGTAGTGATTGTATGTACAAAAGATACTTTTCAAGGTTGTGACGATTAATTCGCCCAAGTCTTTTGAGACAGTGACTGATCGGCGATCATCGAGGAGCGATTGCTCGTCTTGAAAGTGACGCGGAGTTGAAAGTGATGGACGAGAACTTTTTCTGTTTGTCGATCCAACTCAAGCATTGATCGGTTCATTAGGACACTTTGACAAAATATACAACCCCGACTCGTACTATATATTTCCTTTAAACCTTTTTATTTTACATTTTAATCTTCATTAAGAGAAATCAGTAGAATTTTCTTTCTGTCGAAGGACGACGTTAAATCATTATTATTATCTCGATCTTTTTTTCAATACTTAATCAATTTTCTTAGGATTTATAATTTTTGTGAAGAGAAAATATTGCGTTCTTCTTCTTTAACTTAACGAGATTTAGCAACGTAAAACGTAGCTTTTGCCGAGCAGGTTTCACCCCCTTTTTTTAACCATCTCACATAATTTAATGAGATTTAGCGAGGTGTCTATTTTTACAGTGCTTGCCTCTTTGATATCGGAGATGGTACGTACGTCTCGATAGGATAGGACGTGTCTCGGAATGGTTCGAGCGCGAGGAAATCTATACTTAGCAAAGGCGATCGTCCATTACAAACATAAAAGAAGGCGCCGCGGCAAATACAAACGGTTAATGGACGAGAAGAACATGATCTCGCTCTGTGCGAGATTTTCATAAAACTTGGATATCCTCTCCCCCTCATACGAAATATTCTCGTCTTGACAAATTCACACACTAACGTCACTCGTGACGCACGGCAACAAAATTATATTCCGGTTATGCAACGCTTGCTCGAATTCCACGTCAGTCATGAAACGTTCCATGCGGAGATCAAAAGGCAGACTATATATAGAAACTAAACCTTATAACATTCCAAGAGATATTTTTGAAAGACTATTTCTGTGCAATTAGCCTAATAATTTGCAGAAAAACATCTCTCTTTACTTAACGGTAATTGATGCTGTGCGTCACTTTTATAATTGATGAGTACAGGTAAATAGTAATTATATGAAACGTGCGAAAAATGCGGGGAAAAATGCGAAATAACAAAAATATACATAAAGGACTGGTACATACACATATATATCATTCTGCTAATATTACTAATGATATCTTGTTTTGCCGTTGTTGCTCGTTACGTTTCGCTCATGAGGTTCCCCAAGTATTTTTGAAACGCGAGCTGTTGCCGTATACAAGCAGGTAGTACAATCTATCTTCCTGTGAATGTTTTGGAGCTGCGACGACGAGCGGCGGCGGCACAAGCACGCTACTAAATGCGCAATTGTTATCTCCCTAACCGAATTGCACAATTTCAGATTCTGCGCGCACACAGAAGTTTACCTATATAAGTTATCTGTTTTGAAACTTCGTTGGTCCCGCGCCTTGCGGCAGGAGATGCCCCGGCGTGGTGGATGATACTGTCGCATCGAGAAGGGCGCGATTCCGGGAAAGACGCTCGCTAATAAGAAGGATCATAGTCGTGTTTCGCGCTGAGAGATATGCGCGGTATTTTCCCCTCGGGTAGGGTATCGCCTGTCATCTCCGCCGAACGAAATGTCATTCGCAAATAACGTGACGTGCTGACGTGCGCATATTCGTCGGACGAGCTCTCTCTCTCTCTCTCTCTCTCTCTCTCTCTCTCTCTCTCTCTCTCTCTCTCTCTCTCTCTCTCTCTCTCTCTCTCTCTCTCTCGCTCTCTCGCTTGCTCGCTCGCTGTAGAGAAACGTACGCGACTTTGTTTATTTGCTCGCCTCGCCGTTTCGACATCGAATCCAGTTGAAGCTGCCGACGACGACGGGATATCTACCGTGGTCGTTGCATCCAAATATGGGTCGTCGACGTTGCCCGACGTCCCGACGGCGGCATGTCGCGGAAAGTGGGGACGGCCGACGTCTATTTTCGCGCGCCGGATATTCTATACCGCACGCGTCGTCGAAACAGAGAACCTGCGCCCGCCTTTTCATCCAGCGGCGCTTTAAGCGGCGAAATCTAAATTTCAGTGAGCCGTATGATTTATCGGCATTGACAAAACAGCCAAATCGATCGTCAATGCTTGTCGACCATCAAAGACGCGTCGGAATTCGATTTTTTCTGTCGATCCCTTCTATTATTTCCTTCATTCGTATGCGGCGAATGCAAACGCACCGATGCACAGTAGTGGTTTCTTAACACGAAACAACACATATTAAACAGTATTAATAAATATATAATATGTTAACGATTTAGAACAAAAGCAATTCTTATGTATTTTGTTTTTAGAATAAATTATTATTTATCCATGAGGAGGACCAGCATATTGAGTCCCCCAATAAATACAATTCTTTGGAGCTAAATGAAATATGCGCAAACTATTTTTGATGATTTACAAAGCGCACATAAACAGCGCATTATTATAATTTACTCATTAAATTTCGATTAAGTAGAGGATTAGTTGGATAGGCTTAAAGTCTTTTAAATTTATATCTAAAGATTTTCTAGTGTAGTTTAATTTGCAATTTTTAAAATTGCAAAAAAATTGCAAATTTTATATAAAGATTGCTTAAAAATTTTTTTGTTTTGCATTACGCTTTTATTTTCTTCATAATTTATGGCAGCAATATTTTTAATGATAATTATACGTTCGATTATTCGACGTTTTTGATAATTATTTGTACATCTATATTGTTTTACTTCTATTTTGTTTTTTTTTAAATTGATTAATAACCGATTGTGTGTGTGTGTGTGTGTGTGTGTGTGTGTGTGTGTGTGTGTGTGTGTGTGTGTGAATTATTATATGTATATATGAAAATATTATATAAACAGATATTTACAATAATTATATATCTAAAATATCATGAATTTTTACTTTAAATCGACGAATCAGTATATTGACCAAAAATATTTAAAATCCTACACTGTGTAATTTTTATTTAATTTTTTAAATTTATTGTGCATCCGTGAGTTACAAAGAAAGTATAAAATCATGAAGAATAAAAGATCATGCATAAAGATACGCAAGAAGTGGATCAACAGCATTACTGCTGATACAAAGCCCACCAAAAAGTCACATAGAAACTTAAGATAATTTGATGTAAAATTTACCGTTGACGTCCCAAGCAAAACAAAAAGTCATCGAAATATAAAATATCAAAATGACTCCAAAATAATCCTTTGCCCGAGGTCATTCCGTCATTATTTTCGTTCGCTCCATTTGCGCGACCGCTTACGCATCGCGTAAAACGCGACGACGCGGCGTCTTCGCGTTTGACAACCGATGAACCGGTATGCATACTCAAATACTTCATGCTCACACAGGGGTTCCCGTTCGATCTTGTTGCATTGGCGGGGTTCCATGTCATGGAACCCCGATCGTAAGCTTATTTATTTTAACGATCAGAGAATTCTAATCGTACTCGTTATTAATAGCACATATCAAGATCTTTAACTGTATACATACATAATGGTAATGTTTGCACCGTTTTCTGTTACCTTTCAGGTAGACGCGTGTAACGACGAGACAGCACCATGGCGGACGACGAGGTTAGGTGTGTACTCGAATCTGCATTTTTTTTTATTGCATTCTTATTCTAATTTGTTATTTAAATAATCAAAAAAGGATTAGTGTTCTTAACCCAGAAAAGTTTTCAAAAATTAAAAAAAGAGTTCTTATCTCTTTTTTAGTTACTTTCTTTTAACCCAGATAGCAACAGTGTATTGTTAGCATATTGTTCTCACACCATGTATACCAAATCGGAATTGCAGCAGCTGAGTCTGTATTTGTTGAAAAATCGGTGCTTTTATGATATGACAACTTTGTGTAGCAACTTGCCAGCAACATGGCGTCATAACTTGGAAATTGTCATTATTATCAAAACTTGTATTATTGTCGTTATGTTACTGCGATAATTTATTAGGACCACACAATACTGTTATATTACTGACGACGCAAGGTAATTTCTTTGGTGCCTGGTATCTTGCTGTTGAGCTGGCAATACATTGCGTTCATTGTTACTTGCATGTTACTTGAATGTCTCTATATTTGTTGAAGATAAATATAAGACAAGTTTTCAGCATCATGAGCAAGAACAGATTTGCGCGATTTTGCCTAGATATACTTTGTTATCTGGAAAGGTGATGTTACTTTTATCCTCTATGTCTATTTTTAAAATTTCTTTTATTGCTCAGAGCTCTAGTAAATAAATAATTTAACATTAAAAGACCATTATTATTACAATCACATTTTTTCATATTTTTCGGAAAAAACCGAGTTTCTTCTCAATTTTATTTTTCCGAAAAATTAAGAACACTAGTACGTTATTATCAAAGTTCCATTTCTTTTGTACGCAGAAGAAAAGTAATATAGCCAATAACATATGTAACTGCGGCCTGCCAACTACATAAAATACTCAATACAGTAATATTTACTGTTAAGGGAATGCTAAACTGCTCATCAAACTTGATCGAGGTCGATAATGTAGTCATTTGTGCACGTTATTAACAAAATTTTGTATGTATTTTTTTTATAGATTCTTTTCCAGAATTAAAGTTTATTAATATCAGCTTATGAATTGAATTTCATACCAAGAATTAAAAAAAATTTTTCAGATTGCACTTTTGAGACACGAAATATTTACCAATGTGTATTTTTTTTATAACGACGTCTACGCTCAATTTGAAAGCATAGTATTGTTCCTTAATGTTCATGTGCGGATCTGACTTGATTTATATGTACAAAGTGCACAACTTTTATATCAAGCACATTTTGTTACGAGTCCATGCTAGACGCCGACAATTAAAATTTTTTTTAAATTTTTTGTATAAAATCGTTACGCACTGTTATCGTCTGTACTTTAATTGTGGAGAAGGATTTTTAATTCTGTAAATGCAATAAAAAGTTGGACATTGGAACAAATTGTACAATTCTGTTGGTAAAATAGACGACTTTAGGATTCCCTTAATGCAAATACAATGTTGATACTGCAATAGCATATATTATTGTATTGAGTATATCTGTAGTTGGCAACCTGCAACTACATATCTTAATGGATATACTTTTTTTTTCAGTGTACTTTTAAAAAAAAAAGGAACAATCCTGGTTTTCTTTCTCGATTTTATTTTTCTGGAAAATTAAGAATACACTAGGAAGGACCATGGCATGCAGTTTCATGACAAATGCATATTGGATATTTCTTAATGTGTATATTTTTTTTCATATTGCATCTCCGATGGATTTTCGCCATTGCTGATTATTGAACAACGAAAACGCTGAAATGCTTCCCACACATCATCCTACGTGTTGAACTCGTGCAGTAAAATTAGCATTACTGTTGAAAGGTATGCATTGTTTGTGGTTTCTGTGATTTTGTGAGAAATTGCTAGCATAAACTAGTTTTAGTAGAAATAGCATAGACTTTGAAAAAGAAAAAAAAATAGAACAGTGATTCTACTGACTGTTTCTACAGCGAATCTTTCGATTTACACTTTATCAAACAGTGTATTTGATGAACTTTAATTTCTAGTAGCTGATGGAAAAATTTAAATTAAGCACACTACTTTTCAGCAATTCTCTATTATTATTATTATTATTATTATTATTATTATTATTATTAAACAAAGTTAATTTTATAATTTCAATATTTTTTTAAAAAAATTTTTTAATTTGCTACATACATTGTTTATAAATTTAAATACATTTTTGATTTTTTCGTATATCACAAAAATGTTATGTTAAAAAAAGGCTTAAAAAATTTTTGCAAAAATTTATGCGTATTGCAAAATTACATATATTTTATTACAATATCAAGAGAAACGTATCATTCTAAGAAAATAAAAGAAAATTGTCAAATACACTAATGAATAAATCTCCTTCAATATGATACTTCTACAATAGCAAGCTTTTATGTGTAAAGTTCCGAGGACTTCATTCAGACCGAGAGCCTCGTTTTTTTCTACTACAATGATATTTTTGAGGCAGCTTAGTAGAGGATATAGACGGCGGTCAAGGATAAACTACATAGTTTGTGCACCCTGAAAAAGATTTATATGCTACGTAGAATGACGAGGCGATCATGAAAGCTCGCTTCTCGTCGTGATTATCTCTCCGCTCCTCCTTTTTTCTTCTTTTGCAAGAAACTTTCCACGGATCTTCCAATATCCCTCAGTCGTCTCGCTCTCCATCGCGTACTTTCATTTTTCATCTGTTTGTCGTCTGATATTCTTTTCATTTTTAATATTTGGTTTTCATATCGCGCAAAAATTGTCCACGGAGGACGCTCAAGCGGAAATTTTCCATCGGCTTTGATGACCTTTCGTCTCGGCGCGTTCTTAAATAAGCAATTCATTCCCGACGCTCTTTACCTTGATGATTGTGACATAATTTCTGCGTAATGTTCACCTCGCGGACGACAATTCTTCGTTTGTGCGATGGGATAGAGTTTTCTTTCCGTATAATGAAGCCAATTTGCGCGGCGTGAACCGCAAATGTAAAAGTTAATGAAGGTTTTTGGACCCGTGCGGTAGGGAACATATATTCTGCAAATTTCACCGTAAAATTTCCGCTCCGCAGGAAACGGGAAATGGGACTGGTCGTATTACGACCGACATGTTCGTTGTCTCCGTTATATGTTTTACGGCCCGACTTTTTGCCTGATTTATCGTCACACTCTCGCCCTTATTTCGGCATTATTTAACGCGGACCTCACTCCACTCGTTTCGCGAATCTCTTCGTCTTACTTTATATCTCCTCTCTCTTGCTGCTCGAGCAAGCTATTTGTCACCCGTTATCCTTACGGGAGCGAAGTCTTTCCAGATTTTCAATTCCAGATTCAAGTCCACGAAGACCTGTGATCTCCCTGATTTGTTGATCTTAGTGTATCGTAATAATTTATATTTCACCCTGTACCTTTATCGCGTTGCTCTTTCCAAGTCGATTTTGCCGTTTCCCTCCTAAATTTATAAAACGATCCGCTACGTCCGCCCGTCGCGGTTTAACTCTTTTTCGCTCACGATGACACGGGGAAGAAGAAAAAGAAATTTTCTCTTTAAAAGGAGAAAATATTTGATATTTGTCGGTATATATCGCGAGGCGAAGCTCAGCGCGAGTGCACTCAATGGAGACGTCTAGCGAAGAATTGGTAGAACTTCCATTTACTGATTAAAACCATTATATGAACACAGTTTTGTAGACGTTTCGTTTATTTGGAGTCCCGAGCGATAACTTAGCAACGTTGACGCAGAGAACATTGTCCTCGTACAAACTTTTGACTGATAATTACGAAGCTTGTATTATATATCGGGTTCAGTATTACAGTTAAAGCCATTTCAGTTTTACCATTATTTAAACTATGTACAAGATGTGACAAGTTCTTCACATTTAGATCCTTTACAAAGATCCATTAAAGTTTAATTGATTAAAATATCTCGTGTGTGTGTGTGTGTGTCTCACTCTGCAATTATACATTTACTTCTGAAACTTATTACAATATTATGCAATTTTTATCATAATGGATAATTAAAAATATGTATTAAGGATACATCTCTCATATATACAGTTCCTGGGCAGCGATCATGTAACTTTTTCCTTAGGGCGGAAACGTGAAAAGTGAAAAGTTTCAAGTAACTATCTCTTTCTATTTGGTGTTGAATAGAAAGAGACAGTAACTTGAAACTTTTTACTTTTCACGTTTCCGCCCTAGGGGAAAAATTACATGATTGATATCCTGTAAATTAAAATTGGAAATTCTTACTTTAAGGGAATCCTAAAATCGTCTGTATTTTTTTCGCAAAGTTGCATCACTTTGAAGATTTTCTAAAAATTCGGTCAAAATTTTTGTCTCGTTTTTTTGCGCCAGTGTATTTAACTTATTTTTTGTAGTTTATTTACTTTGCAAAGTGTTACTTCGAGCTTAGTTATTCTGTAAATAAATAAATTTCATTCATATAGCATCTAATCGCTGCATCTCAATGAAACTTTATATAAATTGAACACTTATATTAAAAAATTCAGAAATTTGTTTTTGAGTACGTTTCCATTAGAGCACATTTTTACTTGGTATCGAAACAATCTTTTATCCAGGTAAAACATTGTCGCCAAATTTTTTGTATTACATTTAAATGGAATATAAAATATATAATATAAAATAATCATAATGTTCTCATAATTTGTTTGGAAATGATTTTATGTAAGACATCTTGTTTGGAAATAATTTTTGTTTCTTGCCGTGTCATTGTGAGCAAATATTCAACAATCTCTTCGGAAACAGCGTCTTTGCTTTTGTCTTTAAAGTTAACTGGGAAACTATTACAATAAAACGTAAAATTCTCAGAGAACATAGACTCGGATCATAGACAAACACCATCACAGACAAACATAAAATATTCAAACAGATCTGGGGTAAAGTAGACACCAAACTTGCATGTAGAGTGATTTCGTCTCTCAGCTCTTTTTTGTTGCAAACGCTATTTATGTGTCTGATGCTTTATTTTTCGTTACAAGTATACAATATACCTAATATACCTCATCACGGAGCACGCACCATAGCAATATATGAAATTTAAAAGATTAATAAAAGTACGAGTAGAAAGAAGGGAAAATTTCGAATTCACGACTTACAAATCTCAATTATTAATCATCAATTATTAATACGCGAAGAGAATTTTTTCCTTTTACTCACAAAATTATTCTATATTATCAGATAGTTTGGTTATATAAATTCTATTAAAATTTTATTTAATTTGTCTAAAATATAATAGAAGTCTCTGTTATCATTTTGAGGATAAATTCTAAGAGAGAATTTTCTTCCTGTACATTTTATAACATCGAACTATCAACGATGATTTTGTAAGCGTACGCGACAGGTCGCGGTACTAAAATAATGTTAATTCGGTGTGTCAAGGTTTAAAGTCGCACAATGAAAATTTGCACGCTATCGCTTTTGTGCTATATGCTGGCTACGGTTTATTTTTGATTCACAAACGCTCCGATCGTTGAGATTTGCACAGCTTGTAAGAGGTAGGAGCTAATGGTCGGCCGAGAGAGCGCGTGTAATGTCATAAATGAAACGCGGCATGCCCAGTTTGCGCAAAACGATATTACAAGATGCTTGCGCCGGGGTACGTTGTTGTAGCGCTTAACAGCGACCAAGTTATATCACTTACGACAGACTCCATTAGCCCTGCATCGTCATGAAACACGCGAAAATACGGTCGCTACGCTAATGCTTTGTAAGGTATCCCTTGATGGTGAAATCTGGAACACTGAACGCGTAATCTTTTCTTCCTCTTTAACTCTCTCGCTCCTCCTCCATCGTCGGTGAGGAATATCCTTTTTCACAGTCGAAAGGATCGCGCTGCAAAAAGTGTTTCAGATATCGCCGTATATGCGACTCACGACACAGAGAATATACTAACGAGAAATGGTTTTTCTCTCTTTCTTTTTGCAGAGAAAGCGCATCGAGGATGTACGTAAGAGAGGAAACTAGCTATGAAACGTAGAGTCGCCTCTTAAAGGACGGTCACTTACCAGGCGGATGAAAGGAATCCTTTCATCGGAACAGGGCTCACGCTCGTTTTATTACGAAATAAAATTCATTGCAAAAATAATTCTAAATTAACGACATTAATTTTGTGAAAACAATGGGAAACCACGGTATAACATTCCTTGAAGTAGAATCGAAATATGCGATATATAAAAAAGCTTCTTTTCACTTTTATACGAAGAAATATTTAACGAAAAATTTTAATATGGGTAGATAGAATATAATCAATAGCCTTCATAGATGTAATAATAATACACAGAAAAAAAAGATTTTTCTTGCTTTGAGAATATTTTTATTTTCAAAATATGAACATTGAACTGTGATATTAAATAGCGTTAAACAGATGTAACTTGTTTACATATGAAGCAATTTTGTATATTATCTAATAAAAAAATACAGTCTTATTATTTAATTATTAATCATTCTTACGAAATGAGAAGAAAAATATTAGATAGAAAATAGAAAATATCTTCAAATCAAAAATCATAATTTTTTAAATACTACTACTATAAAAATAATTATATATTGTGTAATTATGTATCTTTAAATAATTATTATAATATACTAAATAAATATATTAAAATTTAAATTTATTAAATTTTTTTGAAGAGAGGTAAAACAATGATAGTTAAATGAAATATGTTAATTTTAATTTAATACCATTTTTTCTGTGTAAGATTATGATAAAAATATTCGAGTGTTTAGGAAAATTAATATTATCATTTTTAGTACACATTTTATTAAAACATATTAATACGGGTATTGATAATTTTCTAATCATTATTTAAAAAAATTTGTTTTACAACAATTACTGTAAATTCTGTAACCGCATTTGCTCTTCAATTTAAGACACGCGAAAGTTTAGCTTAAAGAGTAGAGAGAGAGAGAGAGAGAGAGAGAGAGAGAGAGGGAGAGAGACAGGAGTGCGAAAAATGTTAGATGAGTTTGAATTGCGCAACACTTTCCGAATTCGCGTTCCACGGGACGCTTCGGGGCTTTCTCAGATGAGATGTTTTAAGGGAGTTTCGCACGAAAAATGCAGGAAAAGAAGAGGAAACAGGCGGAGACTGAAAGGAAGAGGGCGGAAGTCCGCGCCCGCCTCGAAGAGGCTTCCAAAGCCAAGAAGGCGAAGAAGGGTTTCATGACCCCCGACAGGAAGAAGAAGCTTAGGGTAAGTCAGCTTTTGTTTTTTCCCTTTTGAATTTTATGGCGCACAACCATCGAAGCGAATTGCCTCTCCGAGGATCGCGGAACGTCCCCTTTAAGAACTCGAGGATCGTGAAGGAAAGTCGCCGCGAAGTTTGCGTCGTATTTCCATCAATAGAAACGGTATTCTCGCGCCGTTAAAGCCGCGCCCGGTTTTCAAAAGAGTATGTTTTATATTACATCAATACCCTTTGCCGCATCGAATGTTCATTATCGGCGATAGCCAAGTGGAACGTCTCTTCGTTTCCGATTTCATCTCATTGCCTCGTCGCACGCCATAATCTTCTCTCGCGTTGTTCGACAGTTCGACCCGTCGACAATATCGCGATAATTCTCTCTGCAGACTTTGCGCACCGATTTTCCCGAAATATTTCTTATAACGGCTATATTCATCTGTCCATTACTTTCTCTTATTCTTCTCTCTCAGCTTCGGCTTTCAATGTTCTGTTTTCCGGCCATCGCCGCCAACGCGAAGCGTCCGAAACTTTTCCGAGAGTTCATCTCGCTTTTTTACCTTTACTTTATGGTCCCGTCTTACGTTTGCCATTCTGTTCCCATCGTCGCGGAACATCCGAGCATCCTCTCTCTCATTGCACCGAACCTGCGTCCGTCCTCCGTTCGTCGCGTCGCGAGCATTCGCAGTCGCAGTACATAAAGTTTCCCACGCGCATGCAAATTATCTCTTGGAGAATCTTTTTGCCGCGTTCGCCGGCCCCGCCGGCATGTTATTTTCCCGTAAATCCACCTTCCTTCCTTCCTTCCTTCCTTCCTTCCTTCCTTCCTTCCTTCCTTTCGCTGCGTCAATATTTGCTACCCGCCGAATTCCGACCGACATTATCTCAAATCTCACCGTTGACCGAAAGAGAAAGGCGCTGGCCGCGAGCTTAAATTATTTCGTTGTGAGTAAATCCCGAATGGATAACGTGCTCCTCTCGTGTGGAGCATTGCCGTGTCATATACTCGCATTAATTTATTTCAGAAACAAAGATTAATTAATCACCGGATCTTGGGTTCAATTTCTTTGTTTCAATAGCGGCCAATTTTAATATATGATTAACCGATTGGGCATAACGTAATGGGCAGCTTTACATTTATTAAGTAAGCATATAATAATAATTCGCTTCATTGCGTACGCGATTTAAATTGCTCATACGGTTTATGGCAAATTGCTGAATATATAATAAATTCGCATTTCCACTTAAATTATCGATTGTCAGTTTCAGAAATCTGTTTGTGATATTGGGAATCGATTCGTTGGCGAATCGAATAAATATTTTAGAGTAAATTTGCCTTGGTAAAATTTCTCTCTCGCCCGCCTACGAAATGTCTTTTCTTCTCCGTCAAGCCGAGCCTCACGAATTTTTCATGTGTTTACAGTTGCTGTTGCGTAAGAAAGCCGCCGAGGAATTGAAGAAGGAGCAGGAAAGAAAAGCTGCCGAGAGAAGGCGCATAATCGAGGAGCGCTGCGGAAAGCCAAAGATCGTCGACGATGCCAACGAAGGTACTTTGCTTCATTACGCAATTTCACCGCGTTTATGGTACTTTTATATTCCCTATATTCGCGTTGTTCCGAGTAAAACTGTAAACTTACGTTTATTACCACTTAATCGATAATTTTCAATTAAAGCAAGGGTCGTTGCACAGATACTTTGAATTTGAATGGTCGATTTGATATTATCTGAACTATTGCGTGTATTGCACAAATTTTGTGTTTTTTGAAATTCACTACTTAACAGAAAATTTGATATATCTGTGCAACGATCTTTAATCGAACAAAGTTGCAATTGGAAGAAATGTACATTTCTTTTTTATTAAGACATATAATAATTAATTAATATTAATGCGCAACGTTCGTCTTCAGTTTTTCACAGGCTGAAACTTTACTGCGTTTTCCATCGTGTTTTATCAGTCTTTTTTTTACAGCTTGTTTGTTAATAAATTTTTCTTTCAAAAATACAGAAAATGCAGTCGAAGGTACGGTAATTGGCACATGATTTTCAAGATTAAACTCTCGTGTCGCTAAAGAATTCTTCCTCCATCTTGAAATAATTTTTCAATCCCGACGTAGAAAAAGATTTAGCGTGAGAAAGCGCAATAACCGAGACACGGACGATCTGAATCTACGCACGAAAATTACGCGACGCCGCTTCTTTCTCGCGCGCGTCTTTATTTTGTTTTACATTATTTTGTTTCTGATGGACCCCACACAGAGACCCTAAAGCGCGTGCTGCGCGAGTACCACAATAGGATCGCGGCATTGGAGGATAAAAAATTTGACATCGAATATGTTGTTAAGAAGAAGGACTTTGAGGTACTTTTGAGAGAGCAGCAGTTTAGCGAGAACGTTTACGCGACGTGCAGTATGATAACGCGACGCTCACGATACAGTAACAACAACGCGCTCTCAATGTTGTTGCACTTGTGTAACGCACCCAATCTCCGCCCGGTTGCGCATCCACGGTCGGGCAACGGCGAATGCAATTAAAGTTTTGGCAAGGAGATCGGGGTTTTCGCACGAGATTGCTCCCTATTGCACAATGTGCTATGTTTAACCGTCATCAGTAGTGTACGCTCGATGAAAATAGCATTTAAATGATAAAACGGCAACAAAAAAGATGGAGCAATTTGTTAAACTTAAAAAAAAAAGAAAAAAAAGACAGTGATAAAAGTTTCTTCGTAGTTTGCTGCATTTGTATTGTAATAACAATTTTATCTGCCGTAACAATTATTATCACAGTTATAACAATTACTATCTATTATTCTTATAATTATTCTTATAATTATATAGTGATTTTCTAGTTATTTATAGTACCATACAGTAAATTTATTATTTAATTACACTTACTATGAATTTATTGTAAAATTAAGCTTTCATTTTGAGAGAATTTGCTTGCAATTTCGGCATGTCGCGGTTAACTTTCGTCGAGCAATGAGCCGATGAATAATCGCTGCTATCGGGCAACTTCGTGAATGATTAACGACTCTTTACTGAAACTTGATTCGCTTGTCGTGACTTCCGTTCTGCGGCCGGACGAGAGACACGAGCTTCGCATTCTTTCGTCGCACCGTTTTTCCATTCACACAATTTCTTTTCTTTTTTTGTATCACTACGTAACACAAAACTGCCGTCGATTTTCTTTGACTCTCTGTCCGCATCTTGTTCTTTTTTTTTTCTTCGCATTTTATGTGCGCGCGATTTTTCACTCTGTTTTCTGTCTCTCTTCGTTTAATCCTCTCTGTTCGTGAATCTCTGGCGAATTAAGAATGGCGATTTAAGAACACTATGGACTATTCGCATCCTTGATTATTTTGTGTTAATAGAGCTTATTATTACTCACTCTATATTTTCGCAAAACACGAATGAATCAGAATAACAGAATAACATCAATTTTCGAACGTTACGTTGTACGAGTACAACGAATGATTATACACTGTTTCACACAACACGCACCATAATATATTTTCCACTGATCTTTATTATTTTATTACGAAAAATCTCTGACGCTTTTTATTCTTCTTGCAAAATATTGTACAGCCTCCGTTTTCCTCAATGTGCTATTTATTTTTGATCTAATTAATAATTAGCTTATAGTCGACCAACTGGCACTGTATTTATTGATAAATAATTAACACAACGTTTCGGCTCTAGACTTGAGCCCTTATCAAGTGTAATAAATTGTTGGACATAAATAAACTGTCGTATTTAACAACCAGGATCTTTTGAAATCTTTACATTGAACGATTTTAACTGTGCGGGCTTATAATTTTATCATTAACAAATCTTATCTTTCAATTTTTATTTAATTTGACAATGAAAACGTGTGAGTTGATGAGTGAGTAATTGCCTTCATGTTTTTATATTAATTCACTTTTTCTTTCAGTGTGTGATTTCGAGTTGCTGGCACAACTCTGAAATTCTCAATGTTTCCACCTTTATTTACTTCCAATGATTTATTACACTTGATAAGGATGTTCAAACTTAGAGCCGAAACGTTGTGTGTATTTATTACTTATCAATAAATACATTGCCGGTTGGTCGGGTATAAGCTAATTGGTTCATTATTACTGGCGACAAGAAGCTATATGTTTATTCTTAATTATTTTAGATTTACGCACGAATGTCAATGTGCATCTCTCTCTCTCTCTCTCTCTCTCTCTCTCTCTCTCTCTCTCTCTCTCTCTCTCTCTCTCTGTCTGTACCATCGTTTCCAATTAGATGCAAGATTGTTTCAAATTTCGCAGTGTGATGTCTACTCGCTCGCGAAAGTCGTTCGCGAAAGACAGTTTTAAGAGCTGGCTTTTATTCATTGGAAACTTGAGACAGTCTTCGTACGGCGCACCGGCGGCGGAACGGCGAACAATTTATAACATTTCGGACTTAGCTCTCACACTCCCTCCCTCCAAACTTTCCGCTCTCACATCTTATCTATCGTTCAAGTCATACGAGAGGTGTACAGTAGATCCATCATATACATCCGTTACATACAGCGACATATCGTGCGGTATCGACGTAAAACAAAAACAAAAAAAAACAAAAAAAAACCAGCGATCAAGTCGCGAGCACTTTTCAAGGAGTTGACTTGAATTTTAACAGCTAGCGTGAAGTCCACTCTGACCCAGTATCATAAGAGGATCAACGTTCTCGAGGGGGAGAAGTACGACCTTGAGTACGAAGTCGCCAAGAAGGATTTGGAGGTCGAAAAAGTTGTTTTTCCGTGGCAAACGAGAGATGAGCTGCGATTAACGCCAAATACTCTTTCCTCTATTTCGTCTTCTCTATTTTCTCTTTCACGCGCGCGAGGCACACGTCTCACTATATCTAGCGACTTTGTTCCGAGTTTTGCATACTCATCAAAGCTGTCCGTTAATAATATTAGACATAGTCATTCGGGGCTGAGTATTTTTCTTAGCAGCAGTACTCTAACGACGTAGCATCCCTCGCGACTTGTAGAATCGCTCAACGTAGATCTGTCTCAGTAGCGTCTCACGCCATTTCTCCGCAGACGCCACAAGTAGAAAGAACTCCGTCCGTTTTATACTTGCGAATATATATACGCACTACCCCGGACTCCCTTAGATCCTTCCCGCAGTCTCCCGCGCTGAGATTTCCTCCGTTGAATTTCCTCCGTCCTACTCGCCTGCCGTGACAGGTTAACGATTATGCAACTGTCAGCTTCGTGCTTCTCGCTTCCAACGCGAAAGACTCATCTCTTTTCTATTCTCCCCACGATAATTTCACCTCCTTATGAATAATCCCTCTCGTAGCAGTATTATGTATCATCACGGAAAATCGCAGGTCGTCACATGCGTTATTTTTCATCGCATTTTTGAGCATTGCAGAGTTTATTTTTTTTAAGTTAGAGAATACAACGGAACAGTTTGTTGATATTAATACGCTAAGGATGATGACAAGTTGAATTAAATCTACAAGTTGTCATTCCTATGTCTATCGATGTCAATGAATTGGATAATAACCGTCGGCATTTTGAAATTTTACGTAGTATCGTAATTAATGTTTGTAGTCGTTTTTTTAAGTTCCTAAACGATCATAATGCGATTAGCGTTAGTTAATTTTTAAGATAGCCGACAGCAGACGGATGATAAAACATACATTCAGCGGACTCCACGTGGCCTTTTTTCCAATAACTTTTTGTTCTTTTAGCCGAGCTGCAGACGATCTGTTCGGCATATTGGAACAGACTATACTTACTCGAGGGCGATAAGTATGACCTCGAGAGGCAAATTAAGTTGAAAGAGATGGAGGTAATTACGATCGGCTTGCCTAAAGAAGAGAGAGCCTGTCGAGTCACATGCATAGATTATTTTTGTCCGACACTTTCACCCTTTCTTCCCCCTTTCTGCCCTTGTCCACATGATTTTTTAACTCCGCCACGTGCTTGACCGAGCGACATTCTTGGTCGAACGGTTCTCGAAGGCGTATCTGGTTGACGGGTCTTTGAACCTTCAGTACGAGCACGTTTGCACGTCTCTTAGATAGGGAAATGCCGCGAGACACTAATGTTCCAAACTCTCGATGAGACTTTGAGGATAGTTTGAAGGAACGTAACTTTTCAGCATTAACTTTGTATCTGCATCGCGCAAACCTTAACGTTAACGTCCTTTTGTTTTTATTTTTATTTGCGCCATCGGCCGTTCCAGCTGCGGTGTTACTTCGACGAGACCAGATCGCATCGCGCAATCATGAGAAACGGAAAGCGAGATTTCGTTTTCACTTAAATTATTCCCTTGTTTAATTGTTTTCATTTTCTGATTCGTTTAGACTTACAAAACATTATGAAACTTTGGCAATAGTGAATAGCCTGATTTGTAATAAAAAAGACTTTTTTTTGCTACTCGACTTTACTCTGAAGAGGTAAAAATAACTCTTAAAAATTGGCCGATTGTTATTTTATTTTGAAAAAATTACAGTCTTGATAAATTATCTATAATAAGTCGACAAATTTCATTTCTTAATAAAAGTATTTGTTTTAGTTTCCTTTGTAGTTGAAAAATAAGACAAAAAAACGGAAAATAGGACACACAATTTTTAAGGAATAATTTTTACTTTTCACCTCTCTTCGGGATGAATTTAAACGGAAAAAAGTTTATTATATAACAGGATAGTGTCATAATTTTTGAATCTCTAAATCGAGGAGTTTTACTTATTTGACAAGTAAATTTGACGAGCAACGACAGATTTTTCGTCCTCGATAAAATACCGTGCGGTATCATCGGCGCGGCTCATTCATTATCCGTGCATTATCCGCGCAATTTCGTCCGTTTATTTTGTTCGCGTCGCGTTCCGGTCACGTTCAGGATACCCTGGGACGTGCGAATGGTTGAAGATCGAAGTTTCGAAGGTGGTTCAGCCGAGGCCGCGGCGGTGCCGTGCGTATCTTGCCCGCAATACATTCGGCGGAGAGCCAACAACAGGGCGGATCTCCATTTTCACGGGAAAAGGGACTCCAGGGCGGAATTACTACCCACTCGACCGCGCGCCGAGGAAAACACACACACACACACACACACGCACACACACACACACACACACACACACACACACACACACACACCCACACACACACACACCCACCTCCTCGGAGATTTCCCCGACGACGACGTCCCGCGCGATTAAGCATTCGAGCATCGCGCAACTTTTATTACCGCGCACGTGGAGCGAGAGAGGGACCGCCAATTTACTTGAATCGGAGATTTCGAAAGTTTTGCTTGTTGCGAGATCAAGGGCTCCCTCTCATCGGGATTTTAACGCTGCTCGCGGTCCGCTATTAGTATTCGAGCTGCGCGACTTTATATTCTTTGCTAAAATATGTAAAGCTAGGCTCTCACTTGGATTTTATATGAAGCAAAAAGAATTATCCCTCGATATATCGTCCGGGTGATGCTTATTTATTTAGCAAGCAACAACGTTATCAACAATTAAAGTGAGACACTTGGGCTGAATAAGATCTACTTTATTTATTTTATTTTTCAAAAGTCTTGCATATCAAAGTTATATGTTCTCAAAAAGTTCTAAATTTAATGTATTTTTTGCAATTATTTATTATATCCTACATTGATAGAAGAAAATGTATTGTATTTGCGACTGTATATAATTGCACAGTAAGATAATTATAGTCAGAAATATTATTTTTACACTAGTTATTATTGTAATATTAGTAATAATAATTATATGCTATTTTTGAAAGTTGTATAATTACTAGTACAATTTTTTAGTTGGCATCACTGTAATTATATGGTTAATACTACCAATATAATAGTAATAATTATTATAAAAATAATATTCCTGATTGTAATTTTTTAATTTTTTTCAATTAAATTATAGTCGCGAATACGACACTTTTCTATCAGTGTAAAACGTGATTTTTTTTTCTTTGTATATTATATTTAAAAAAATTAAATTATATCAATTAACGTTATCGTATTCTATACTTAATTTAATTCAATAGAAAACTGGCTAAATACTATTTCGTGAGCCGAGATCCGCAGGAGATTCTAGCTTTCGTACGTCGCGTAAAATCGATCATACACGTGTTAGAGCCGTCTGTCTCTCACTCCGCTTGTACCCCTTCGCCGCCTAAGCTGTCAGAAAAGTAAACATAACATATCGAGGAACTAAAGATATCTGAGAGATCTCTCCGTGTTCTTTGTAGTGGAGTTGAAGAAGATTTGCCAAATGTATCACGACCGCGTCTACCTTTGTGAGGGTCAGAAGTGGGATTTGGAGCGTGAAGTTCGGAAAAGGGACTACGAGGTACAGGAAAAGTGAAAAGCAGCGACAACGGCGAACAATGCGAGGAGAAAGAGAGCAATCGCCAGATCGCACGTCTCTTTTGATCATTTCCTCCTACGATTGCCGACCCCCCGCGTACATCAGATGATAAGGGCATCAACCCTTCTCTTTCTTTTTCTCTCTCCCTCCCCCCCCTCCCCCGCCTCTTTCACTCGGTCTCTCTCTTCGCGTTGTCTCTCGATCTCCCCCTTTTGTACATACGTTTCTCTTTCGATTGTTCTCTCGTTCACGATGTTTTTCTTGATAGAAAACACACTTGCGGCGCGCGAACGCAAGTCTGCTTCGGGGCGCGAACTAATGGGGTAATTCTCATGGTGGAGACGCGTAGAGGAATTTTTCGACGACGGCGTTTTGCTACCCTACGAATCTCTATAATCTTGATCAGTCCTGTCTTGATGATCCAGCTAACGGTCTACGACGATCTATTGATGATATTTTTTTATAACGCGATCCCTTTGCGCGAAGCATGGCGGAACGAACAAATGAACGAATGACCGAACGTCGGCGAATAATAAGAAAAGAGATTTTTCTTTTTTACATGGATATGAAGTGCCGCAATGGATAACATTTTTGATCATGGTCACATTATTTGTGCTCTATCCCGTTTTTCTTTCTTTCTCTCTTTTTTCACTTCTTTTTTATCGCGTAACGCGTGCCGTTCTTTTCAACCCGTCTGTTCACTTTTCTCTACGTCTATATCTTCACTGGCTGGCTAAACGCACATTGTATCCACTTGCTCTCTTACAATGTATCGTCACAAATCAACTCTTTCTCTCTCCCTCTCTCTCTCTCTCTCTCTCTCTCTCTCTCTCTCTCTCTCTCCCTCTCTCTCTCTCTCTCTCTCTCTCTCTCTCTCTCTCTCTCTCTCTGTTTCTCTCTCTCTCTCTCTCTCTCTCTGTTTCTCTCTCTCTCTCTCTCTCTTTCTCTCTCTCTCTCTCTCTCTCTCTCTCTCTCTCATCTAACCATAACGCAAATATGTATCTCTCTGAGCTTTTTTACTAACTCGCCAACGAAAAAAGCTTTACTCTCTCGAATCAGGGCTGAGCAAGCTTATAGAGAAGACGCCATCATTTTGTTACTCTACACTTGTAACTATATACTATATATATACTATCTTCTTGTACACTTTCTGCAATATATATATTTGATTCGCACGCGTATTTGCCGCAAAGTGAAACGATTAACGTTGCGTCTTGCGCGCCGAAGAAAAATGATCGTGAAATGAGGTGGGCGCACGATTTCGCAGTGATAGAAGTTGCCTAGATTTGTTGCCAAAAAAAGAGTACGCAATCGAAGAAAATCTATCACCCACGAGGATCACCGAAAGGGATTACTCCTCCCCTGGTCTCACGCGAGAACTAAGCTGACATTGTATGCCTGAGACCACGTGCGCGCGTATATGTGCGTACGTGCGTGCGTGCATAAATGTGCGGTGCAAAATCAGAAATGGAAACGAAAGAAAAGAAACGACGGTACACAAGTATCGGGAAAATACAGCGATTGTCACGACTTTCTCACGGTGTCTTCCTCTTATCTATTTTTTCATCTCTGCTTTAGAAGAGCATTACTCCGTTTTTCTTATCTTCTTAACCCGTACGTTTTTCTCTGTCTCTCTCTTTCTCTAGCTCTCTCTCTTTCGCTTTTTTTCTCTCTTTCTTGCTCATTCTGTCCCTAATATCTCGCACCATAGTACACAACAAGGATATATATTCCCTCACCAAGCACAAACAAATTTGCTTTACCGCGCATGCATGGCTTTTCTAACTAATAAACTGTTTAAGAGATGCTTTCTCTCTCTCTCTCTCTCTCTCTCTCTCTCTCTCTCTCTCTCTCTCTCTCTCTCTCTCTCTATATATATATATATATATATATATATATATATATATATATATATATAGGGATAATAAAGGCATATAGGAAACACGGGTTAATTAACGCTGTTGGACATGGTAACAAGATTATGAGGAAACGGGCGAATGGCTCCATTATAGTGTTGATTAATTTCGTGTTATTGAAGACTTGACTGATCGCTTTCTGATATTTCAAGAGCGTCACGTGATTGAAGTTAGATGCGTATTTTGCCAAAATACCTCTTAACAGGGTTATCTCATTACGCAAATTAATTATCGCCAAACAAATACTCTTATTACCAAATTGATATATGTTTGTACATAATATTTATGTGCAATAAAAATTAACATGAACTACATTTCTTGTTATTTTCTTTTCATCGTAAAATTTTTTGAAGATTAAATTTATTTTCAGATGGTTATTTAAAATTATTTTATGTTACGTTGCCTTTATATTGAAGAAAGCGTTTGATAATTTCTACCAAATGTTACATGAAATAAAAACTACCAATTAAATATTTAATTAATATAATTAAAGCTAATTATACTTTAATAAATATTTAGTAAGTAATCAATTTTAGTAATATTTATTAAATGTTTACAAAAGTAAAATTATTATTAATTATGTTAATCAAACATTTAATTATTTTACTGTATATAGTATAGAAAAGTGTAGAGAGCTAAAATATATTCGTAACGTCAACCGTAGCAGTTTAATTATCAGAGTTTATCTGATATACGATAATAGTTTAAGACTCGCAGCCAAATTAACAGCACGAGCCTGTCGCCACCTTTTTCATTATCATTAATCTCCATGACTAGTTAACGGACATCGCAAGTCGATCAAGTTAATGGAGCTTAATTTGCGTACAGTTTCGTAGCTACGCGATAAGAAGTATGGCACTTCATATTCATCGCGAAGAAAGAAAAAGCAACTTTTCGTCTCAATATTCTTACTTTGTAAGATAACACATGAATAGTCGTACGAATTTTTATGATTTTGATAAGAAACGTGTCTTTCGTCGTTAAAGTTTTCAAAAGAAGCACGTCGTTTTATCTGCGTCTTACGGTCCAACCAAACTTGTCATTTGTAGTTTTTGCGACGTTTACGGGAGATCGCGCCGAGGAAAACGGTAAAAACTCGACAATGGATACACATGTAGATGCTCGGGCGACGATGGGTACAAATCAGTTTCGTACGACTTCGGAAAACGATTATCGTATATATACCTTCCCGTAAACACCTTTACATAAATTCATAGAATCGGTATATCTATTTTCTCTTGTTACTCGCTTTTCCATTTTTAACTCTCACAAAGGTGGACTGGCTTAAGAGCGAATTAAAAGATCACGAAGTGCCATGCTGTGAAAATCTTCAGGCCACAAATTTCTCCCCTCGCCGTGTTTCTTCATCTTCTTTTTTTCTTTTCGTTCAATCGAATCCATTCCTCGCCCGTTCCACTGACTTTTGTGAGATGGACAATATAAATGTGTATTATGAAACACACCCGACTCACACGAGAGAGACATTGGAGTAAACACGTACAGACGTCTACGGTGATTTTAAAGTGAAGTGAAGCGAAAGTGATTTTGCACCGATTCGCACGCACCACATCGACTGTCAGTCTCCTCTTGTTATGGTGTTCAATTAGGCTGTAAATAGCGGACTCTTCTTGACAGAACTCTGTTCTCTTCTCTTTTTTTTTTCTTGCGAAAGAAACTTGTCTCCCACTCAGCTTTTCGCTGCCAATTTCCAATTTTGCCAAGAATTTGAATTATTTGTGATGCAAATACATTCACATAGAGCGCATTATGACACCGCTAATGATTATCTTGCAGCATTCAAAACAGTATCCACATGTTCACGCGTTGCTGTTTTGAAAACAAATGTTATTCTGAGATAATTGATGTGTATTATACGCAACATAACAGTAAACTTTCGAATGCAAAATAGCAAATGAAATCGACCGAATTGGTATCGATTTCAAGGGATCAGTTTTACGCTTTCGAGTGAGACGAACAGAGCTCTGGCAGTATAGAAAACGGATTGTAGTGGATTTTGTAATTTTTTTCTCATCACCTCCCGCGGCGGACGAAAGAGCTGATCGTGACCAGCCGGTCCCCTGATTGGCCAAAATGAAATTCACACCCCATCGTATCCAATCCCTCTTTTCTCTTTCTTTCTCTCTGTCTCTCTCTCTCTCTCTCTCTCTTGTTTTTCTGTTCTTCTTTTGTTCCTATTTTCTCCCTATTTTGTAACTTGCGCGCGAGGAAGAGAATAAGAAAAAAAAGAACATAACGGTCGAATGATTCCCAAGAAGAAAGAGAGAGAATCCGACAAGTGGCTTTAGAACAAAGTCTCGTTCCTGAAGAAACTGTATATCAGAAAAGTAGAATAATCAGTGTCGTCCGTATTGAGAGCGAGATAAGAGTTGTTTTCAGAAACAGAAATGGATTCAGTCTCACAATGGCGACTGTGGTGATACCGAGTCGACTTTGCATTTTGATTCAATCTATTCCGAGATTCTGCATACACGCGCGCAACGTAATGTGCAACAAATTTCGACGAATTCTCTACTTCTTGCATGAGTTTTCACGACGGACGTTCAATCCCGCGGAAACAGTTCTTTCAAGTCGATCTATCTGTAAAAAATGCACGAGTCGTGAAACCTCTGTTGCAATACTAGTCTACGAAATTTCCTGCTATTATGGATACAAAATAGACTTGCCATTGTCGACTTTTATACTGTGTGTTTGTTATTTCCTTTTTTTGTTACGACGCTAAATGAAATAACTTTAGCCGTGATGTGTTTCAATCGCGATATTTCTACCGCGAAAAAATGCGGTAAGTGTTTTGTTTCACCGCGAATATAATATCGTGTTTGCGAGTAATATAAATTCTATCTCATCGATGATGCAATTTTTTTTCTCACTGAAATTTTTATTTTTTATTCAGATGTTTTTGCACATGGGTTGTAAATTTTGGATAGCAAGACGTCCCAGTTTTTCAGCTATTGTTTATTTGACGATAATGTTTCCCCTATACTCCTCCACCCCTTGCCATTTATTTTTCCGTTATTATTCGCCCACAACCTCGAGTCCGCTCTCTTCTATTCCAAACCCATCACCGTCATCTGCTATTGCAGTTAATCCGCAAGCCAATTTACTGTCAATCTCGATCCGTCGAATGGCTCGCCGACTGAATATCCGAGCTTGCTTAACACGTATAACAACTCCCTTTTCTCTTTCTCTCTTGCCGGTGCTTTTGCCTCTGTGGGCGCACGTTGATACGATTTGATTCGCCTGTCCGTTTCTTCTGGTTTTTTCTTCTTGATTAACCGTTTGTGGCTGAATTGTCATGCCGTTCACGTGAGTCCACTAATCCACGTTTAATCCTAATACGCGATATTTCTTTACTGTACAAGGTTTATTATCGCACATATCTGTCTTGTAAATCTTAAGGTTCGAATATGTCAAATATTTTTTGTATAAAGTAAAGTTTGCTCGAATGTCGCTTTTTTCATTGGACATATTCGAAACGAATATAAATTCTTCTCTTATACCTTGTATATAATGAGAAAATTATAAAGGCGCATGAATAAATTATTATCGCAATATCGAATACAATGGATGGTAATAGAAATATTCGATGCGTGCAGATCGCGGACTTGAACAGCCAGGTTAACGATCTCCGAGGTAAATTGTAAGTAGTCTTCTTTTTTTACATCGCAAGAATCGGACAATACAATTTCTAGCCGGAATGTTAAAAGCATATTTTATTATACAACGTACTTTTGCGTTCTTCAGCATGAAACCAACCTTGAAGAAGGTGTCTAAATACGAGAATAAGTTCGCCAAGCTCCAAAAGAAAGCCGCCGAGTTCAATTTCCGTAATCAACTGAAACAAGTCAAGAAGAAGGAATTCACCTTGGAGGAAGAGGACAAGGAGGTAAGGATGATCGTTTTCGATAGACATCTTTGCGTCTAGCGATGTGAATCTTTTTTGCAAAAATGTTTTTTTCCTACCCGTCAAAGGTCTACTCAAGCGTTCTTTGAATTTATCAGGACGAAAGAATTTTCACGGAAATATGAGGGAGAAATAATTTGGAGAATTTCATGTTATAAATATTTCTATTTCCGTAGCATTTAATTCAATTTTATTTTCCCTTTTGTTCATTCAGACATCTTATATTTTTACATTGCTATCGTGTGCATCTTATATTTCTGCTTAATTTCGACTGGTAAATTTATCGATAGTTATTGAGTCTTGCAAGAGACGCTCATTTTTTACGACCGCACGATGGGTAGACGTATAGTAATGTAGTAGTAAATGTTTTATCAGTGAATCAAAAACAGTTTTTGTAGCCCTGGTTTTCTTTTTGTGTACAAAACCCAATTAGCAGGTTTTCTTCGGTTTTTTGTTCAGTGTATCGTGTCCAATTTAGGAGATCCGCATAGCCATTTGTTTGCATTTCGATTATTGCTACTATTAAAACATTTATGATGATATCGTTCCCCTGGGAGGGCATTATTTTATCAGCTAATTTGGAAGCTAAAATTCTCTGAAATCTCGAGCAGTGGATAATCGCATAATAATTAATCATCAATTCACCGGTAACGCGGATACTTTCAGTATTAAATATATGACGATATTGTCATTTCGAGGATGAATTTATGCAAATCGATTAACCGCAAAATATATCATTGCGATAATCAATGAGTGCAGTCGTTTGAATAATAAATGTCGACATACAGAGTGTTTTGCTTCACAAACATTGCATAATATTTTAATAGCATATTTTGAAGATTTATTAGGTAGAAAGAACTTCATAAAAGGTATCGAGATTATCGTAATTTTCGATTTATAAATTAAATTGCTTAATTATTTTTATTAACTTTCTATACACACAATTTGACACGACACATCACTCAGCACACTTTTTTTTAAATTAAGAGTATTATGATTAGTTATAATTAGTTGTAACATTTATATACAATTTTTGACAAATAAAACAAATGCACAATACTTTCTAGAGATGTTAAAATACATCTAAAAATCATTGAAAAAATCATTTTATACCTGTAAAAGTAAAGAAAATTAACAGAAATGTAGTGATCCAACGTGTATAGAGAAGGTGCAGAAAACATTGTATTGACAGATAGTTAATTATTAATAATTATTATAATTATTAATTATTAATTACTAATCAACTAATAGTATCAAGTTGACGCGATCATGTTTGTAATTATACTTAAATGCGTATTATCTTCATCATTTGCTACTGATTATAATAACAAGTGGTATCGATTTTCACTGCTCGATTTTGTATCTTGTTATACAATATATGTATACTTCGTATATGCAAATATTACGTGTATTATCAAAATTAACTGTTTTTGATAAATAGTGATAAAATTAATTATTAAAGAAAGAATTAAAAGATTAAAATTGAAATCATTTTTCTCGTTGTGCAAGTGGAATCTCCTCAAAAGGACCGTCTATAGACATGTACATATTGGAAGTAGTAGTAGTGGTAGTTGACTAGGCAATTTGTGTTGTTCTTCACAGCCCAAGAAGTCCGAGAAGGCAGAGTGGCAGACCAAGAAGTAGATTTAATATGAAAGAATAAAAACAGTTTGAGTGCGAAATCTCAATAAAATACAAATGTTATTATTACGACGCAAGCAAAAAGAAATCGAGAACAAACGAAAAAACCAACTTCTATACACACGTGTATACATATACATACATTTACAATGAAGAAACATTAACACGATGCGTACAATCGACCTGTTACGCGCGCGCGCACATGCCTTTTAGAAATAAAAAAAAGGAAGGAGAGAAAAAAAAGAAGAAATACAGATGCGTAAACGCGTAGAACATTTTTGATACCGTTTCCCCCATCGACCAACACATCTCGCGTGTTCGTCAGCGCGTTTTCGCCGTTCCACATTCGTTCGAATTGTTGTCAAACTAGTTCGTTAGCGCTGCGAAACAAATTAACGAGTGAGAATTGAAAGTTGCACGAACAATTCTAGGAGTTAGTCGATATTTGATTATATCCTTCCTCCGCGCGGACTAGAAACGGTCAAAACGAGCGACGTAGGGAGAAGCTGACTCTACGTAAATATTCACGTACAACTGTTATACGTAAAAGCGATAAAAGTTGTGGCAATAAACGATCGAAGAAAGCGCACGTGAATAAGTCACAGATATTTCTCTCGTGTATCTCTTATATCCTTTTCATCGGCAGATTTCTCCTCTTTGTTTTTCTTTTCCTGTTTTCTTTTTCTTATTTTTACGGTTTATTCCTCTCTGCGGTTTCTCACTGCGATAGATCGCTTTTGATTTTTATTATTTTCTCCTTCTTTTTTTCGTCTTTCTCTTTCTTGAAGTCTATTGGATACGAAACTCGATAACTCGAATTGATCTCAATTCCCGATTGTTTCCATTGTACATAATGGAAGCGTGACGCTGTGTATGAGAGTGTTAATGCGATCATAGCACTTTGTATTTTATGCAAAATCAGATATGATTTTCGCTTCGGCGCGACATGCTCGTATTTTCTTGTCACGTAATAAGAGAAGAAATTCTTCTAGACGATGTTACACGAGTGCGTATTTCAAATAATTTGATAAAGAGAAAAATTAGCTGTTATCGAGAATCGTGCCTTTCTCTCTCCCTCCCCCCCCCCCTCTCTCTCTCTCTCTCTCTCTCTCTCTCTCTCTCTCTTCTTTCCTCCCTCCCTCCTCCCTTTCTCTCTTTCTCTGTTTCTCGTAAAACTTCACTAATTCGTTTTTTTTCTGAGTTGTCGTTTCTTTTTCTTTATCGTGGTTCTTTTTCTCTGACATATTGGTCATTAAAGTACTGTCCAATTCGTACCCATATCCGGTGTTTCCATTTTTATTTCGCATTCTCCCTGACTCCATTCACGTAATTTCGCAAAAATCTTCGCGTAATCCAGAGCGCGAAGTAAATAAAGTATAAAATTAAGAGGGACGCAAAAAGGTGAGATTGGCTTGCGAAATATATTTGAAGCTGACAGTTCCACTTTTATTTCGTACATAATGGCAGAAGCGCTTTACTCACACATGCCTGCCCACTCGCGTTTCTTTTACTCTTCACTATCTAATTATATATATTGTTGCCTTCCGTTTTTTTTCGCACACTCGCCTTGTTTATCTTCTTTTTACACGTGTTAATTGCCGCACACTTTTTCACACAAGATCGTTCGTTCCGGCGAATCGCTATCGAATGCAAAATGTTAGAAAAAAAAGATCAATAGAGAGAGAAATACAAGCTCGCAAAAAAAAAAAACTGAAACTGAAACACGCACTCTCTGAAACTAAAGTCGTTTGATCACGCAGTTAAAGCCCTTTCGTAGCTTGCCTTATCGTCATCACTCGGCTGCCACGCTTTCAGACTGTAGAATTTGTTGCTCTGTCTTTCTGTCTCTGTTTGTGCAAAATCGTACACGTATTTTGATGTTTTACAAAAAAAACTTATCTTCTTCTAATTTACACCTTAAATAATAAAGAAGAAGGTAGTATTATGGCCCTTATAGATATTATTGTCACGTAATTATCTCTGTTATTACAGAATGATGAATTGCAATGATTACTTACAGAATTATTTGTTTAGTAGCCTGCCGTTATGCAGTAGCGCTAATATGTCAATATATAATAGCGCTGACATTTATTATAAATTACTTTTGAACTTTTCGAAACTTTTTTAAAGCACCTTTTAACATTTAATTATAGGTACTTTATGTAAATATTTATGTGAATTGAGTATTTAATTATTATAATTCAACTGTTATGCACATGTTTCAAATTATGCAAAGTTAAATAAACAATACCTTGGAATTTTAGTAATGCAGCTCTTGCTGACAGAATTACCGACAATAGATTCAAATTTTTTTTTAATTGACCTTATAGAATGGAAAATATTTTTACACATTTAAAGTGCACAAGATTGAATGACACATTAACGAATGTAATCGTTAAATTTCCCATTTATAAAATATTGATTATTAACAAATTATTACCCAAAATATATAAATAGGATCGCCATAATTCTATCATCTCCTTTAATTAAGAGAAAAATATTTTCGACGATCAATATGCGTGTCGATCACGGTGTCGATCATGCCTTATGATGTAAGTCATGAACGATAGTCGTTAAGTTAATATTTAAATGTATGCTTAATCAGTGTCGTCTTATCTGTTGACTAATAATGTTGCTCTTGCATTATGTTCGCAGAATGCGTCAAAAGATAAGGTAAAACTTTAACAGCCAACTTGCAGTTTGTATGCGTAGGAGAAAATGACGCGTGTGATAGATGAGTGTAGATAGAAGTATGGAATAGATAGTTCGTGAACGCTTGGATGTTGCGTGTATGCGCGCGCCTGTGTACGCGTATGTTTGTGGAAATGAGAAAGTAAAGAGATAGGATAGAAGAGAAGCTTCCTTCGTTTTTAATGTTCGTAGTAATGCAGCCCTCAGCGCAATCTTTTCTTCAATATTATGTTCCGCTTATTCGTGGTGTTTTTTATGATGTTTAGACGCATTGCTCCCAGCATTCTCGACAACATTGGAAGCTGTTGCCTTAGTTTCTTCATTTCAATCTCCTTCTGTTTTCTTTTTATTTTTTTTACTCGTTGATTCTCTTCCGCTGTTTTTTTTTTTTTTTTTTTTTTTTTATTTTAAATTTCCACTAACAGTCTCTGCACGGCTTTGTAAATGTTCCGTGACTGAGCGCAGTGCCAGGCGACGTTTCCCGGAAACGTCGAGAGAATTTTTTGGTAGTACAAGAATTGGCGATCCTCCCGAAAGCTGGCGCAAAAATTCGCAATTAAACGGTATATAGCGACGCGATCCACGACGACGACGACGACGACGACGACCACGAAGCAATTTTTGTCTAGATTTCGTTTTCTAGATTTTTGGCATAGAATCTTTCCAACGGAATAGCCCCTTTCAGAAGTTTTTGACCGAGGCCGCCGCTCCCCCGCTCTCTAGTATTATTTCCTGGCTTTGTGAGAGCGTTCACCCTCGACACTGCTAACCAGTGTGCCAGTCTAATTTTCAACATGTAACGAGACTTCCACACATTTTGACGCGATGTTTTCTCGATTTTGCAGAAGAAACCCGACTGGTCGAAGAAGGGCGATGAAAAGAAGGTAAAGGAGGAGGAGGCACCGGTGGAAGCATGAGAGAATTGAAAATTCTCAGTCTCGTCGTTCCCGAGAGAGAAATACAGGATCGCCTGTCCGTCATCGTCAATAACCGCTCGATGCAGGAACACCAACGAACCTCCTCTACATTTTTTAACGATCGACTCATTAATTTAATATGCCCCCTTGTCGTGAATTGCACGCAAAACTCTTGCCCGTCCGTCTGTCCGTTATGATTGCTCGTACGTCCCAAAGTGTATCGAAATTTTTTGGCATTCAATATCCGATCACATTGAATGTAACTCTACACTCCCCATAGTCTATTCGTACCTGTCCCGTCTTTTTTTTTTACAAACGTAGCATATTTTTTTAATGAATCTTGTAAATCACCTTGTAGAGTATTAGAGTTGCGTGCAGAATTCACAAGAGAAAATGTAAAGTAAAATTTCTGTCTTTCTACAAATTAAAGTGCGAGGAGAGAGATATTACTGTAGATAAAATAATGGGGGGGAAAATGTTACTTAAGATTTATTGTAAAGCAAAATATTTAACGGTACTCAAAACCTTAATCTTGTGTGATCATTTTCCTACGTTTTCTTCATTTTCCTTTTATATTCCTGTGAGAGTTACATATACATATATAATTTACATCGCCTGTGACAGTTTTTGTTTTAACCTTTGATATATGTATAATAAGATAATATTCGATATTTTATGTATGTACGTTTTATGTTTTATGTACATTAAATAATTATGTTTTGTTTATGCATTTTTGGATAAGTTAATAAGGTAGAAAGAGACTAATTAACTACTCTTTATGATATAAATATAAGATATATAATAGCACTTTTTCAAATTGTCTTAATTATTTAGAAAAACATTTTGATTAATATCTTTATTTAAAAAATATTTATTTTTACTTATTTTTATTACTTAGATTTAGTTATATTACAAACTAAAATTAAATGCTTTTTTATTTTTATAAAAAGTGCAACATTCGATAAAAGATGCACTTCCGCTCAAAAGTTTCACCACGCGTGTATTTCACAAAAAGTTAAGTTAATAGAAAAGTTTTTAAATTAAAAAAAAAATGTTTATGTAAACGAAGCATATTATAACAATTATTTTCTTTTTTGTTTTTTCCATAAACTCTTAAAAAGTTCAAGTTAGAAAAGATGAAAAATGAATTTTCACGTAAGAAGTTCGATATAATTACAAGAAGTCATCGTACTAAGAAGAAACATTTTTATTGTGAAAAGAAACTTTTTAAAATTGAGAAAGCCAACTTAAGTAAATTTTTATTTATTTTTATTTGATGACATGTCCGGTGTCGTGCATTTTTGGACATTTTTTTAAATCTGATGCTCAACTTCGCGAGAAAATTAATATCAAACGTGTTGAAACTTTTGAACGTATAGCTCTTGGCATTCTTCTTAATATTTTCACTTTTGATAATTTTTACTCGAGAAAATGTAGCTGATACAACATGTACCACGTGGAAAATTTGTATTTCGATTTCTGTTATTATAGTATTTATAAGAATTTATAAAAATAATGCCAAAAGCTTTTTAATTTGCAGATATCCGGTACGGTAGGTATGTCACTAACTGGATTTCGCTTCATAACTATTCGCTATTGAGTGACGCTTTCGACACAGCTTCATCACGTTCGCTATGATACACATACTCTTATGTACTTTGACAATTTTGATCTGCTTTATTGATTTATGGATCTGTTCATTTCCTTCTATTTACAAGAAATATTTCACAGATCATTATTTTCCAAAATAAAACGTATAGATTGACAACGTATGATAATTGATTTTAAATCTATCATTGATATTTCTTGTAATTAAATAAGATTTATTTAATTTATAGAAAATTTCAAATCCCTTTACTTTTTCATTTTTGCTTTTTTTACATTCATTAATTTAAACAATTATTGTATTTGAAATCTGGAATTCAATCTGCGTTTATATAAATTTTTAAAAATCAAGCATTAGCTTAACGCTCGCAATTGTATTGCAGTTTCTTTTATGTACGTTTATTATTAATTATTGTGTTAATTTCTGTCTCTCGATAATGGGCGTTGATACATCCAATTAAATAACACTTCCAACAAAGCTTCATTATATCAACTTCACGCAAATGTCGAGCGTTTTTTTACTTCTTTTTCATCCGATCGCGGGATATACGTGTCGTTTTTCCACAATCTCGCAATTTGTTTTCGGGATTCATCGATCGTTCGGCGTAACCTCGCAGGTTTCATGTATTTGATCGTATTTATAATCATATCGGGTGTCGTGCACATTGTTTAATTATCTTGACAATATTCGCCGATCACAATGGCCGCGATGATTTATGGTCGCAAAACGCCGTCGACGAAGCCGCGGGAAGCGCGCGGCGCGTCGTAAGCTCGCGGTCGAACATTGCATAAACCATTATTATCGAGAGCGGAACAAATGACGTATCTATAAACGGCGGTTTAATGCAAGTACATTTGTGAAACGCACGCGCTGACCGTTAATCAAATTTAATACGCATAACGGTGAAGATTCGCGCAGCTGCACACGCAATTGTTTTATTCGTGACAATCTCCGTGATGAGACGCACTGTTTCTATTGCGTATTCTCGAATGACATATTTTATGTCTTAAGTCGCCTTTATTTAGGAAAAAAAGCATAAAACCAGAGTCTTAAGTAGACAGAGGCAACAAAAAGGTCCAAAAAGCTTTGAAATAAAATTGTGTGATTAAAATTTGTTATTGATAGATATATAATATTTAAAAAATTTAAGTTTTTCATTTTTATACTCTTAAATTTTGAAGCCTCGACATTAATTCTAAACATTAAAACTCAACTACAACTCCGCTTAATGTTTTATCGGTTTATTATGACTTTGAATTAATTGAATCATATCCAAACACCAATATTGTTCTGCAAATATTTTTCACTGTTCTCATTTCTATTACCTAGTATAAGAGAAATTTTAGCAAATTAAAATTAATTAGAATATTAACGAGAATTAATAAAAAATAATGAGAATAATTAATTAGAAATTGAAGATTGATTATCGGACAAGAACGATTATTCAATCTTTTTATAATTTTAGTTAAATATAATATCGTTAAAAATATTAATTATAATAAGATAATCGATAAGTTTGCCGAAATAAAAACCAGAAACGTGCAATTAAAATACTTATTTTTACTTATTTATGTACATTAAAAATGTGAATAATATTTTACATGTTTTGAGTATACAAAAACTATTTATAAACAATTTAAACGATTATTATATCGTATTTGTTTTATTACTTTTTTTTTCTTTATAAATTAAATTGTTAATTAAATTAGTTTCTTTCTTTCTTTGAAATTTAAGAGGCTCCCAAAAATAAAACTGCTTTGAGTACTTAGTTACGGTTCTGAGAAAATGCGAAACTCTTGAAAAGAGTGCTATTACAACTAATCTTACCTTTTTTGGTAACTTTAATATACCATACGTATTGATTTGTTGCAATTTAATTGGATTATTACTATGTTGTAACTAATATGCTATCTAAATGATGAAGATATTGCTAGACAATTAATTTTGAGTAAGTGCGTGTTTTCCAGGAAGGAGAGCAAGCTGAAGCACCTGCAGCGGAACCACCACCACCGGAACCAACACCGACTCCAGAACCGGCGCCAACGCCAACTCCTCCGCCAACGGCACCCGCAGCAGCCCCTGCACCGTCACCAGTTGTATCATCAGCACCTCCAGCCGAAGGTGGAGTTCCAGCAGTCGAAGGTGCTCCGCCAGTAGACGGAGCACCAGCTGCACCAGGTGGTAAATATCTAGACTTTAAAGATGTTTTGACTATAAAATTTTAGACAAAAGTTATCAAAATTTAAAAAAAACTTTAGGCTTTCTAAATTTAGAACTGTAACACAAATTTTGCACGCATGAGGCATAAGAGAATTAATAAACTAGTGTTTTTTTATTTTTTCCTCAGGATGTAAGTGCAGAACTCTGATTAAGTTTTTTGTACATTACACATTATGCCTTATACAAAAGTCTGTGTCAGGGTGCTCTTTTTTCTTAAAGTATTCTATTGTCAAACAAAAGTTCTGAGATAAAATTCAATTGAAATGATTTCCAATTCTTTATATATAATATTCTCTTAGTATTAATTTTAAAAAATTGAAAGTCAATTGTCGATTATTTTTAAAATTTGAGAAAAATGAAATTAAATATAGATTGTTAAACAACGCTTATAAAACGCAGATTCTCGCGAATCTTTAAGTTTGCATTTCTTTAACTTATTTACACAAGACTTCTCGTAAAAATTTGACTCATATTTAAGACAAGCTCAGTTCACATGTGAGTGAGATGTGTGAATATTCAATTACATTTAATTATAACTTAATTCGAAATATTTTATATTTAATCTATATTGAAGCAAACATTTAAAATAGTTTACATTTGTTTTTCTTTAACAACATTTTGTTATTTGATTATCATAAAATAACTTTAAAAGATAAAATCTTTACGAGAAATACACATCTGCAATCTGTTTTTGTTTTTCTATTACGTTTTTATTAATTTAATATGGAGTTTATTATAAAGATAACTTATACCACGAGAGGATACCAATTAATTTTGCTATCGGGATTGCGAGTTTTCTACAATGCAGCATTTTTACTTTTTATATATTTTCTTTATTACAAAGAAACTGTGTTATATATACGAAATTATTACACAAAAGTGTAGAGTAAGGTGCTGTTTAACACATTAGTTTAATCATAATAATTAATTGGTTAAATAATATCAAATACCGAAATTGTGTGAAAATTGGGCTCTCTCCCGTACTTCTTAAAATTATATTCAAACAATGATTTTTCAGAAATCTTTTTTTATCGAAAATTTGAAAATAAGCAACACATTCTATCTTCATTTTTTCTATATATTTTATACCTTTTTAAGAGGACGTTTGTGTGTAGAAGGTGCACCTGCAGCAGCCCCCGCGGAAGGCACTGCACCACCTACGGAAGATGCTGCGCAAACAGCAGAAGGCGCAGCACCACCAGTTGAAGGAGCTGCGCCACCGGTAGAAGGATCTGCACCTGCGGAAGAAACAGCTTCGTTAGCGGAAGGTGCACCTGCTGAAGGAGTACCCCCAGCCGAAAGTTCTGCACCTTCTGTTGCTTCTATAGAAGGTGCACCTGCTGTAGAAGGGACGTCAGCTGCGCCCCCAGCGGAAGGTTAATTTTATTCTATTTATTTTTTGCCTTATTTTTTTATATTGTTTAAAGTCATTTTAACAAAAAAATCATGCTTAATAAAATAACTAAATTGTATATTAATCTTTTATTCTTTTTAATCATGATTACCGTATATGTAAAAATTAATATGTTTGCAGTAAAGGTGATTAAAAGATTAAATCAATAATTAATAGCTTTTTGTTGCCAGTTAACACCAATATATTATTTTATGCTAATTAATATAAAAATATTATACCAAAGTTCTGTTTATCAATACATTCAAAATATCGTTGCTTTGTATCTTGCACGAGGAAAATTATGATAATGATATGTGAGATGAACATTTTTAACATTCTTAATAAGACAAAAAAAAAAATTTGTGCAGGTGCGGCACCAGCGGAAGGAGCTCCCGCGGCGCCGGCGGCGGAAGAAGCTCCTCCGGTCGAAGGAGCCGCTCCTCCAGCGGAAAATGCATCAGCCGCTCCGACTGAAGGAGACGTTTCAGCACCCGCGGACACGAAACCCGCAGTTCCAGTGGAAGTTGCACCCGCGCCACCCGAAAGTATGCGAAAAACATTTATGTGATTTGACTTACATTACTTTTTCAGGTTACACATAGCGAAATCTATTCTTATCATAAATCTGACGCTTTAAACGCTTTCGTAAATAATTTTCTTTTTTGTAGGAATATTTCGTTTTTTTTTTTTTTTTTAACTAAACATTTTACGATTTTACATTTTTTACAAGAAAGAACGACAAGACGCAGGAATGATAGAATCGAATGGCAGGATAGATGGCAATCTTTCGATCGCCAGTCCTACGTCATCGGGCAAAATTATCCGACATCGTATTAATTTTGCGTTTTTAACTTAATTTTTAGCTAATCTAGTTATGATATTGCGAGTTACGATCCGCATCAGAGGCAATCCCGTGCTAAAGAGCGCGAAATACATCATGAACGGTATGTCAATGCCACCAAAAGTATAAAACGCAACGGACTAAAAAAAAATCATCGCACGCAACAAACTAAAAAAAAAAACAAAACAAAACTCTAGTAATCATAAGCATGTCGCAGACGAACTAATTATCGCGAACTAATTGCGCGTGCCGATTATCGATCATCATCTACTGGCCACCATACAATTTTGGAGGAAACAACTTCGACGAGGACCTCTCCTCGACTTTATCATCGGCTTATCATCTTAGCTCTAGTTAATAATTCTACAATTGCGCACGCAGCGCTCGCCTCTTATATATACATATGCGTTAATATTTTCTCTTTTTATTCCACGTGCAGCACCCGCGTCGTAACTGAAAGAGGGGACGAGAGGTCATCTTGTCATCGCATAGTCTCCTCTCGTTGACGCCAAACTTTGTGGAACATCTACACAACCAGCACGATAAAGACACGGATGGATGCGGTGGAACCAGTGTCATGGGACCCACCAACGTCTCGCGCGGCTCGCGCTTTTCTTGTCGTCATCATCATTATCATTACCATTATCGCCAGCATCGTTACCGTCTCCACCGCCGCGGCCGCCGTCGCCGTTGTCGCCGCAGTCGCCTCCATCGCTCACGTCTTGCATATTCATCACTCATACATCACGAAAACTCGCACGTGCCGCACGAGGTTTAAAGGGGAGGGGGAAAGAACAAAAAGAAAAGGAGTGAAATGTATGCACGGGAAAGGGTCGCGTGTCACGGACACGATATGTCTTGTGGCCGAGAAACGCCGGCTCGACGTGAAGCCCATATTTTCGCCTCATATCCGTTATGAGAAACACGAACCTGCGCGTCATTAAAATGCTGAGCATAAGAAGGGCGGTTGGGAGGGAAGGAAAGGAATACTGTCCTCACTCGACAATGTCGCGATCGCTAATAGAGATTATGTCGGGCGGTGATACACTTGCACACATTTCGTCACGTTCGCTCGAGAGCATCCAACAACAGACAACTTTTCCACCGCGCACAATCAAACGGTCGCTCTACTCGTCGTCGCTTTACTCGACGGAGAATAACTAACTCCTGGAATTCTGTAAATAATCCACGGCACGTCTCTCACGTCACAGTTCCCTTTACACGCGCATTGATACCGGAAACAGCTTCTGTACACGAGAAATTGGATTTCGTAATAAAAACTTTTCTTCGACTGTTGTTTCTCTCTCTCTTTCTCTCTCTCTCTCTCTCGCTCGCTCGTTTAATGGGTACTTTGTCTCTCTGCCTCACCATAAAGAATTTATTTCATCTTTTATTTGAAATTAACTCGTAAAGAATGCATATTTACATATCAAAGTATTACCAAAAATATTTATTTTATTATTATTATTATTATTATTATTATTATTATTATTATTATTATTATTATTATGTTTGAGCAGCAGTGTAAAATTTGAGCCTAATTCTCTTATTAATTTAAAAGTTATTTAATTGTTTATTTGCTCTTTTTATGTGAAATCGCGTTTTGTGCAAGTTTGATGAAAAAGTGGCATTACGAATTGAATCAAATATTTTTACATATGCTAATATAACTTTAATAAATATTTGTATGAATCACAGTTTATTTAGAACCACTTGTTTCTTTAAAAGTTATTTATTTAAAATTGCAACAAAGTATTGTTATTTGCATTATAAGTTTATGAATTATTTGTTGTGTTATCTTTTGTAATTAGTTTCAATAGATCAAAAGTTTGAACAATTACTATCCAAATTTTATCGTTGTTGACTAGAAAAAAAGAAATAAATCTAAAAAGGCTAAATTTTTAATTTAAACTGATATTATATGTATGTATATATAAATATCTTTAAGCGATTGGAATAAAACGCTAATGTATTAATTTAACATTTTCTTAATATCTGTATAAATCTTGTCATCATATTTTATTTGACAATAACATTGTCTTTAAACGGTCCATTTATATAGTATATAGACCTTATTACTTCTTGGGCCATAATTCAATGCTTATTGCCGGCAGCAGGTTCTTTTGGGCGGTTGACAACCATTTGTTTATCGCCTGGCTACGTGTTTTGTTCTTTGTCGTGCCGTGTTTCGCGACACGTATATGCAACGGAAAGGCACAATAGGAGTCCCTTTTCATAATAGAGTCTACATAACGCTGTCCTATTGTACGTTCCATCACTGCGGAATCTCTTTGCCGTTCGTGTGACATTTCCGACATGTGCGTATACACGTAGGTATAATATAAGATATGTACATAATAGAGAGAAGCAATCAATATATCTTAATGATTAATTAATAAATATAACGCATGGAAGGTAAAACAAGTCACATGTGATTGATCATTACAGCTGAGCTTTCATAAAATAAAATTTTAACCGGTGCAAAATATTGTAATTACAAATATATATACATACTATATATATATATATATATATATATATATATATATATATATATATATATATATAGCATTATTGCCCATCGTCCATTATTTGATCTTAATTGTAAATGATAATTCGCGCTTGCGGCTGCACTTCAGTTAATTTCATGATCATACATTGATAATTGGCGTAAATGATTTCCGTAATAATTCTAGCATAAAACACTAGCTTGTTTCTGCATAAATCAAAATTGGAAATGTAATAACAAGGGTCAACATGACGAAAGTGTTTTAATGATAATAACAACAATAATTCCAAACAACGCGCATCATTATTAAATCACATAAAGTCGCGAATAGAAAACCATTATCAATGAGTTGCAATTGAAATATTCAGGGTCCAATGTTTGATATGCTGAAAACGTAAGATAAAGAGAATTTGATACAATTACAATGGCTTTCACGAGATGATAATTGCATCGTATCATAAAATTGCGAATTATATATCGCGAATGTGTTTATTCTCATGAAGGCTGTCAGGATCGAAAATAATCGCTGTAATGTCAGCAAATTGACAGATACGGGATGCCGATCGGTGGAAATATACTGCATGAAATCGAAATTATTCCATTTTCCACGTGATCGCAATATGGCTAAAAGAAGTAATAAAAGCAAGACGGTATTTAATTATGATAACTTCTTTAGGGACTTTTAATTATATAGAGTTACAAAGTTGCAAATTACGCGATATCTGAAACTCGATCAGAAATTAGAGTATAATACATGTACGTTGTACAGGGTCACAAGATCGCTGGAGATTGATTCGGGAAAAAGAAAAAAAACAAAAAAAAAATGAGAAAAAGTATTTTGATTATATTTACTGGATGTTTTTCCACTAAAAAGTTATACGGACTTAATTAAATAAATTCAGTTTTATTATTAACAAGAAATTCTAGTATATTTAATGGAAAGGAATTAATTATGCTCATGTAGAGCAATTTCTACTAGAATTTTGATTCATATATTTTCTATGGATTATAGGCATACGTATACATATATGTATATGTATATACATATATTATAACATAGGTGTACAACAGACTACTGGTTGTATCTATCTCAAATTTGTATAACCAGGTTCTTTTCCACTTCGCATAGAAAATTAAAAAAATTGCTTTCCGTTCTCATAGTTCCAATAGTATGTCGTCGCGGGAAAAGCCTAAGCGCTATTTAACACGATCGCAGCGTGACTACGAGACGATAATTGGGCAAAATTATAAAATTGCAAATGACAGAGATGGAGATAGACGGGCGCGCGTAGGAAATAATCGTGTGAGGCTGCCCCGTGAGAGAGATTGACAGGTATATGCATATATCGTGGTACTCGTTCTCCGCGGCCGCCAGCCGAGAGCGAGAAAGACGATAGTGTGCGCGAGAGCGAGTGAGAGGGGACGAGAGACGCGCGCGCACTTCACGGCGTTGGGGACGGTTGGACCGTTGCCGCGCGCGACAGCGGCTCACTTCAAATCAGTTGCGCCTCGACCTTCGTCACGGAGGGATCTCTCGCGCGTTACTCGCTCCTCTCTCGTCGGGTATTATCCTCGTTCTCGGTCTAGTCCTCGTCGCGAAGGTGACGAACGCCGTGTGGAGTTTCAGTGTCGGTACGACCGTGTGCTCTGGTGCTTCTCTTTCTCTCTCTCTCTCTCTCTCTGTCTCTGTCTCTCTTTTTATCGGGTCAGTGCCGAGGTACGCCATTACGCGAGTTCCACGCCGGCGGCGGTGACGCGCGTCGCTAGAGATCTTCGTCGGTGGATGCTGCTCTCACATCGTCCCTGCCGCGTCGTAGCTGCCGCGAGATCTCGAGTCTCAAGGACCGCCGGGTAAGTACACTGTATGTACATGGACAAACAGACACACGGGCGGTACGGTGCGGCGTGGCGAATGCCATTCACGCCGCGCCGGTGGGATTCGAGGTATTCCTCAGGTGAGAAACGGCGCGAACGCTGCGTCGTTTTCGAAATTGTTTACATGACGTGGTCACGTGACTGCGCGATCGCGGTCTTCCACTTCGGACTCTTCGGAGCACGCATCCCGCGGTTGCTCGTCACTCTCACGTTTCTTTCTTTTTCTCTTTCTTTTTTTCTTCCTTTTTTTAAGGAGGCATGAGACCGTTCGCAATCGCGCCACTAAGTGACGGGACAAGGTCGACGTGCACCTTTCGGTAGCTCCACTGAATAGCAATGCAAATAAAAGCGTTTCTTCGTCGTGGAATTCGTATTGCAAACAAATTGGCGATGTTCTAAAATCGCGTACCTCCGCCGTACTCGATAGCGCTATTCAGTAGAACCACTGAATTGTGCACGTCGGCGACTTTGTCCCGTCTTCATTCCGTTCATTTGTAGGTCAAAGGTTAACTTCAATCTCGATTCAACGTTAATCATAGAAAAAGTGGTCAATTTAAGACGTTCAAATGTTTTATTCCTTGTCAACATTTTTTAAATTTTACAAATATTTTAGTTTTAAACGGTTAGATTTAAAACACTAAGGCCTGATTATTTTAACTTTACGGTAAACTTAAATAGGTGTCTGTCTTTATTTATTTAGAGAGAAAGGTAAAGATAAACATATGCTTAAGTCTTGCTTAAAACCAAAGCAATGTTGGTGCAATCGGGTCTAAGGGCTACTCGACCAAACTCCGATTAGCTTAATCGATTAATTCCATTGTAACTGACAGAATTGGCCAATAGCTATTTACTGGTTACAATAGCATTAATCGACGATTCAGTTAATTGGAGTGTGGTCGAAGTGGCCCTAAGACCTTTTGCATCAGTACAGATTAACTTTAATAACGGCTAGGAAAGATAGAACTTGGATAAAACTAGAATTTTTAAAGTAAAAAAGATAGAAAGTAAGGTAAACTTTAGAAAATCGGGGATCTCTTAGATCCGATCAATGTAGCTTAACTGTGAGTAATTTTTAGTAACTTACTTTCTATGTTTTTTTTTAGTTCTAAGAATTAGAAAAAGTAAAAAGTAAATTAAATCAAGTTTAAAGCTTGGTGCAAACGAGCTTTAAGCTCATGTCAGACTAGAGATTGAGATTGCATTGGAATTTAACTAATCCTAAGAAAGAAAACCAATCTCAAGTTTATTGAACTTTGCTTTTGATTGCTGATTGGTCAAATTTCAATTCAATCTCAATCACAATCTCTAGTTTGATTACAGCTTTAGTGTTTTCAATCTAAACACAGTTTAAAATTGATAGATTTGTAAGTATTTAAATACCGGTGGCAAGATGAAGAAGTTTTTAATATATTAAAATGTAATATTTCTATATTATAAATTTACCTCGATTTAACTCTTTATCTTTTTCTAATTCTTAGGATTAGAAAGAGATAGAAAGTAAGTTAAACTGAGATTAAAGTTAATTTATATTGTAAACTTGAAACATTTGTTTCAGGAAAAGTTATTTTAAAAGTAAACATTTTCTCTCCGCTGCACTTTTTACAGTGTTATTCTGTTTTTATCTTTGTTTAATTCTGAGGATTAGAAAAAAAATTAGAAGTACTCTTTATCTTTTTTTTAATTCTAAGATATAATTCGAAAAATTAGAAAAAGATTAAGAGTAAATTAAAGCGAGATTAAAGTTAATCTTTATCAGAAGTGGACGTTAACATTAATGAATCACTCGTGTATCACGGCTCTAAAGCTGCGTACGAATATCTGATGAAATACATCAGCTGAAAGAGCATCGGTAGAACGGTAGATCGATTTCATTCGTCTTTCATTTCACGAAATAAGGTCCGAAATGCCGAGTGCGTTGCGTCCGATTACAACGCCACGCACGCACGCACGCATACTTTTAAATTGATTAAATGAACGCGATATGCCGAAATTCTATTCGTGTAACGCAGCTCGGCGTGCAAACCGTCCGCATAGGGTAAACAAAGACGCATCATAGGAAAACAACGGGAAGCCTGGTAAAAACTACTCGCGGAAAGCGCGCGTGTTTGTTGCGTTCTTCCCAGATAAACATTGCCCGACGTTTTGCACAACGTGAGTTTTTACGCCCGGCCCGGCACAGCTTCCGAGTGCCAGACGCAGGTGTATCATAACGGCGAACTGGGAAATTGGACTATTCTTAGACCCCACCCCTCCGGGGTCAGCGCTTTCTCGCGCGCGGCAAATTTAGATTGCTCATTTGAGCGTGCAAATTTTTCATATCTCGTAACGAGCGAATCTCACTCCGGACACCCTCCGAAAAATCGGGGCGCGCGCGCGCTCTCGCCCTTTGCGTTCCGGACTGCAAAACACGCAGACGTGGAATGCTGGGGTGGAATCGTGACAAATAGAAAGTGCGTATTCCATTTGCGTCTCCCGGCGTTCCCGGGTACACGGGTGATGACCATTGAAACTAGTATTACTCGAAGGCTGACGAGCTTTTTTTTTGTTAATAAAACCAGTCGGAAACACTATACATCATTTTCACCGTATTGACGTGGAATTATTGACATACCGCGCTTCTTCGCGCGCGTATCAACAGCGACGCACTCTCACGATGTTTCCGTTTGAAAGGAGAACGAAAAAAACGCCAATTACAGCTTTATTTTTTATAAACGAGATACGATCGGAATATTTGTAAAGCACTTCGGCGCGCTTGCTTTCTCATCCTCTTGACGTTCGTTCATTCATAATATCAAATCATCCGTCGTTTTGCTTCCTCGGCGGAGGAATGAAATGGAAAGGACGTGTCTGGTTCTCGGGATGCTAAAAGTCGTTCACCGTAATAAACGTGCTCGCGCTTACGGAACAAGTTCCGGAGATAATCCGGGAAAAGTGGCGGCGTGTATTCAGCGCTATACACACGTACACAGGTGACTGTCTCATTCTCCTCATAACGCCGCCGGCAGCATACACTTGACCTTTACGTAAACGTAAAAAAAAAGGTAATACGTACGTCGCCAGACTTGTACATACATACATACGTGAATGCGAATCAATGTTTTTCGGGAGAGATTTATACTTGGTTTACAATATAAAGACATTTAGCTACATTTGCAGCATGACGAAAGCAGAATTGTGGAATCAACCAATAACGTTTAAGCATGCCTTTCAAAAAATTGTCGCGCGAGAAAAAAGCTATAAGCATAAGCTAACCAATTTTTGTCGTGTTATGCGAACGCTGTTGTATTTCGCGAATAATAGTATTACACATAATACAAAACTGTTTAATTTTTTGTTGTCATGTCTTTTTTATAAAAAATTTCATTAAATTTTTCATATAAAAATATATATAAATATGGATAATTATATACGAAATATATCTATATATATTTATATTAGGTTCTTTTTTGCAAAATTTCTGTTTGGTATAGACAAATAATAGTGATACTGAAAGGACAGAAATTAATTAAAAAGATAATTTTCACATTGTTTTTTTTTTTTTTTTTTTTAAATTAAATTGATGAAATATGAGAAAAAAAATTGCTTATGCATAATCATATATATTTATGATTTAAGAAATATATATGATTATACATGAGAGCATTTGTTCTCATTTTTTATATTTAACTTTTTGTAAAGGAAACAATGCAAAAATTATCTTCTTAATTGGTTTTCGTTTTTTAGTATAACTATTATTTTTTATATCAAAAAGTTTTACAAAAAAGTAGCTAATATAAACATATATACTTTTGTATGAAAAATTTGTTACGGGGTAGGTGTGTTAAAAAACATTCTGTATTGTAAAATTTCAAACTCAAGTTTTATAAAGACATATCTTTATGATAATGTTTGAATTAAAATAAACAATGCTTTTACCGATGATAAAATTGACGACAAACACTGTTTATGAATTGTTTTACTTAAAAGAAAAGAAATGAAACTACAGTATTATTCGCTTATTCTTCTACTTCTGTTAGAAAGTTGCATTATTAAGTTTCAACATAATCTGATTGGTCTTGAATACACTGATTCTAAAGATATTTATTTATATTATGACAAATTAACAAACTGCTCCCGTGAAAACAATAACAAACGACACCTTAGTTCATACTTTCTTAATTGTTGAAACAGAGATTTCATCAGAAAAGTGCCGCTGATCATGATGCATTGTCGCAACATTTCGGACACAGCCCATTTTTTATCGCGCTACAAAAGTCTCTAGAAAACAAAAAGAAAGCAGGTTCTTTCCGGTCGTTCGAATTGTCCGTAGCCCGCGAAGGAGACGCGTGGATAGACAAGCGAGTGCACCGGGAAAAAGAAGCAGTTAGTCAACAAGAAAATCCGTTACATACGACCGAGGATGCCGCGCGACTTCCTCTTGCCACAGTTTCCAAACTGATCGGTAGTATCGGCGGCGTCCCGTAGTTTCGATCTCATTAGCAATATTAATCCTACACAACTGCGTTAACTTTAGACGTAAACTGCATATTGAGGCGTTTAGGCTTTCACGTCTTAAACATTTTCTTCGCGGTGCATTTTAAAAATTGTGAGAACTTGTGTGTGTGTGTGTGTGTGTGTGTGTGTGTGTGTGTGTGTGTTTTGTGTTCAAATTTTCAATTTTCTTCTCCATAGATTACAAGTAATCGTAGCTAATTGTAATAATAAAATTACAACAGATTTGTAGAACAAAATAAGGAGTGAATCAATTGAATTGAATGAGAGTTAAGAGTTCTTTTTTACTTTCTTAAAAAGGAAGAAAATTTCGACAAGTTGAGTGGCGATTGTGGGATTAGCGAACTTGTTGCGTAAATTATGTGTTTGTGTGGAAATTTAGTTACATGCCCTTAAGTAACGTGTCGAGCTTGTAAACTAAAATATCCCGCGGGTGTTCTCTATCCCACCGAGAGAGCCAGCGAAATATTCTGCGCGCGCGAGTGCTCTGGAATACACATCGAACAGGCTCTCCCGTTAAAGCGACGTTTGTGTAACACCGGCCCCACGTGTGTCTCGTTCCCCTGGGATATTGCGTGTCGGTCGGGCACGCGGCACAATTCGAGGTTTATTCGAGTCCCGGAGTCGTTGTTCCCTCCCGAAGCTCCGGCAGCCTCCCCCACCCTCCACTTCCCGCAATATCCGTTATTCGGTTCCGCGAGCTCGGAAGTTGCCGCGAACGTTGACGGGATTTATCTCTCCCTTGGCCGAAGTTGCCGGAGAAATAAGGCGAGCCTTCCGGTCGACGCGCTGCTCGCCGGGGCGATGTGACAGGGTTCAAATACAGGGTCTTATGAAAGAGCTTAGGCATTCCCGCTCCGAGATTCGTCGGTGCTCTACAGAAATTTGCCATCGCGCGTTGTTTCGGGATTAAAGCAAAATCGTTTCACGGAATTGTAAACAAGTAGTTGTAGGTCGATCACACTCTTCTCTAGCCATAGATAAATGTAAGATTAATTTATAGTGGTATAAAAAATGTATATATTATCTTATCACTCAAGCATTTGCCCATCCCAATTTTTATACGTATCTCTTTCGCATAATTAAAATTCTTTCCCTAATTCAACTGTATTTTTTTATGAAATGTAACATTGTAATTATGTATTTTTTATAAAATGTAACCCATTTAAAATTGTAACTCATTAAGGTTCTCTCTCTCTCTCTCTCTCTCTCTCTCTCTCTCTCTCTTTCTCTTTCTCTCTCGCTCTCTTTCTTTTCAAAACTTGCATTATTTAATTAACTCTACATTTATTACTTACGCAATTTTTTAAATATAAAAATGTGTATAGATAATAATATAATGTGATAAATTTAAATATGACTAAACGATTATGTAAATGTGTTAATCAAATTTTGTTTATACAGATATATATATATATATATATATATATATATATATATATAAATGTCCAGAAGATACAAGAGACAGTCTTACAGAATATTTTGATATGTAAAAAACAAATTTTATAAATTATATTAATTTTCTATAACAAAGGAAATGATTTGAAGAATTTTGAGTGAGACAAAATTAGAGTCAGGCGTTATATTCTTATTAATTCTTATTTAATTTAAATATATTTTGCTTAAATAATACTTAAACTTTAATGTTAACTTTATATGTTTTATATATATCACATCTTATTTTTTACGTGTACTATTTTATTTATTTTTTGCTTAAGTTTTAAATAATAAACTAAACCTGGGGTATATTAAAAGTATTATTTAATTATATTTAAGCTTTATACTTGATTATTTTTTATATTTTAATAATTACTACAAAAAATGTAGTCTTACAATTAGAATTTTAAAATCTGAGTTAATCATATATTTTATCATAAACTAGGAGTTAAGTTGTGTTATATTAGATGTCAATCATATTAATAATAGAAAACATCAATTAAGGCACAATATGTCAATATTATTCAATATCGTAACTGTACATGCATAACACATATGTTTATATATACTCGTATATACGTATAGATGTATGTACTATTACTTTTGCGTTTTTTCATCCAGATTATATGGTTCAATGATCCATTAAAAAGTAGAGGCATTTGATTGATAAAACAATTTTGCTTATATTAGTATAAAGTAATGAATTTATAAGACTGACGTGCTCTGAATTTATATGAGTAAGGTTAAGAAAAAAAGAATAGACAAATACTTGTAAGCAGTAGCATAGAAAAATCTCTATTAATCACGACATTAATCTCTTGTAATGTACATTAGAATGGGCAAAAGATTTTTCTTCAACTATATCAACCATGCATATGGTAAGAGACTTCAAATATTTTTGGTAATATTAGAGATTATCAGACGAGAGAAATATAGCGTCGACGATGCTTTAGAAATACATTTAAAGTGCATCTAGCATCGCGTATATGAGATTGAAAGCGCAGAAACATGTGGCTGATGATTCCAGTTTGAGCGCATCTTGCGGTTTTCGTGGCGCGAAGTTAAGTGAATCTGGAGAAAGAGAGAGACAGGGAGGAAGGAAGAAGGGGGGTGAGGAGTGAGAGAGAGAGAGAGAGAGAGAGAGAGAGAGAGAGAGAGAGAGAGAGAGAGAGAGAGAGAGAGAGAGAGAGAGAGAGAGAGTTAGACAGAGTCATTTTCTCGTTATGCAGAGCACTCTCGGCGAAAGGATTTAGAATAAGGATTCAGTATAGTTCTTTCGTACATTTCATATTCATCGCTCTGACGTTCCGCCACCTCTTCAGGCTGCCCCTTAAAATAATCTCCGCCACGGATCTGGGCTACCGCGTTGAATACGCCGTATCGCGAATACGTTTCTAATTTGATTTACCTTGTTTGCCGGCGTGGCACGACGCGATAAATTTACGCCGACGCTAAAAGATCTAGGCCTGGCGCGGCAGTGCAAATCGCGCAACGACGGAAGGTAACAATTCACGCGGCAACGATGCTACTACATCGGATTTAGCCCATTACTACGCGTTCAGAGTTTCGACTTGGTATGTATTTTTTAATTAACATTTTCCAACAAGCGGTATTTTTTATGAATTTTGATTTCTATGCGAAAGAAAAACTTTTCCAGTTTCCCAATAAAATAAATGTCTGGTAACTTTGTGAAAGGTTTATACGGAAAGAACGGTTTTGCTAAAAATCTGTCTAAAAATGTAACTGGATACAGATCTTGAAGATAATTTTAAATCGTCAAAATATTTATATAGTACACTCAGACTGATTGCTTAAATGTCAAAACTTTTTGCAACATTGCTTGAGCGTTCTATATATTTGTTCTAATAGTTTAATAAAATTATTGTCAGAGATCTGTATCTCTATTAATCTCTTAAATTTTTAAGATACTTGAGAGAGAGAGAGAGAGAGAGAGAGAGAGAGAGAGAGAGATTTGCAATCGTTTTATGAAATTATAGTATTTGTTTTCTTTTTTATTAGTAATAAGAAAAAAATATTAATAATTTTGTTTTCAAGTGTTTTGTGTCCTACATTTGATGTATTGGATTTGCATTTACTTGTTTTTCATGCGAGATAAATGTAAAATGTAAACGAAAGTTCTTGTAATCCCATAGGAGAACGATAAAGTATATCCCCGTCTATCTGTGTTTTCAAGCGTAGCAATTGTACGCGCGGAGTGTACGTTTCGTTATTACGATTCAGTATTGGAGAAAGAGTTAAGATAATATCTTGAAGTGAGAAGAAGCGGATGTGTAGACGAATTCGCTAGTAGTGCCAGATTGCGCGAGAGCGACACATTGCGCTCCGTCCTTCGCTGTCGTTGCTTAATAGTTGCCTCACAGCACAGGTGCGACACACCGAGCGTGCTCGTTTTAGGTGTCAAGTGTCTCGTTATCGTCGTTATCTGGCGCGCGCATTAGCTGTATAGCCCGCGTCATCGGTATACAACGCGGCACGGTTGCCCTACGTGCTTAGGTCGCAGCAGCAGCCTCGCAACCGTTCGGTTTGTTCGTTCGTTTCCAACGCGCGCGCGGAACAACGCGCGAAATTATATGCCGCTGGAATACGCTCGCTCAACCTGGCGCGAAACTTGCAGCGAAACTTAAATTAAATCCTGGACGACCCTGCCTTACCTCAAGACCCGCGCGCGTCCGAGGGAGGAGATCCTGTTTAAAATTTAACTCCGGTGAAAGAAAATGAATATTTCACGGCGTAAAGCAGAGCACGACGCGAGATCACGGTGCGCATCTCTCTTTTATTTCCGTCACCGAACACAACCAATTTCCGCTTCGGGAAAGATCTTGAAAAAGAGCTCGCCTCCGTTTTTTCCGTGCTGATACAGCTTCAACTTTTTTTCCACGAAGTACGATGCACTAAACATAAAAGTTATTATTATATTGATATTATTATATTATTATTTTTCTCGAGATTCTCGAATGTTAAATGTAATTTTCTTATCACATTGGCAATTTTGTTGGTGAGATAATAGAGACTTTATTCTTTAACTTAAAATAAAATTGTAAAATCCCAGTAAAAAATTTTTCATACAATATATATCTACCATTATACACTAATTATGTAGGAAATATGACCATATATGTTCCTATTAGCTTCTTTTTTACAAAATTTTTATTTGGTATAAAAAATAATAGTCACAAAGATGAAAATGATGAAAAAGATGAAAATCAATTATTAAAGTGATAATTTTTGCATTGTTTTCTCTTTTATAAAAAGTTAAATATTGTATGGAAAATGCGAAAATTATCTGTTAATTGGTTTCTGTCTTTTCTCAATATGATGTTTTTTTTATACCAAACAGAAATTTCACAAAAAGAAAGAAATTAATATAAACATATGTATATAGATAACATATATCGTATATAATCATACTTACATGTCTTTATATGAAAAATTTTTAACCGGAATGAAATTTATAAAAATAATAAGTGCGAGCGGTTAAGCCGTGCGACTGTTTTAGAATACAATCCCGTCGTGATATAATATATGTGATCTCCGAGATGTATTCTAACGTGATTACGCAGTGTTAAGCGCTACATGTCGCAGCTTGCAATTAGAGATACACCTACACGCACTCTCGCAATTTTTGACGCCGCGTCGTCTTATTCTCCTTAATTTCGCTAAATATCGCGAATATTCGTTATTGTCGTCGGGGCGAGATTGCCACGGCGTTGATATTGTGACGGCTGCTGGTGGTTAACAATCTCGCTTCGGGTGCCGCGATTACGCTCGTTCCGATGTTGAACGTTTCGTAGACGCCGTTATTTGACGAGTCGTCACCATCGTCGGAGATCACATCGCAGGTGCGAATTTGTCTCGCATTCATTAGAAATGACAGATGCAATCCGACACGCGCTGAGTTGTTGCACCGAGTTAGCCATTGTACAATTAGAACGTCATTCTCACGGCTTCTTCCTTTGGAAAAAATCTGTTTGATCGTTTGTTTGATCATTTTCGGTGTTGACTGTATTTATCTATATATGCTATATAAGAGATACAGACTCCGTTTGGTATTGGTGTTTCAATGCTCTGTGTATGCTATATTCTCTCTCTCTCTCTCTTTTTGTATATTTTTAGTTTATATTTATCTACTGAGCTTGTTATTTTTGCCAGTTAACGCGCGAGTTCGTGTATTCATTCGCCGATTAATTATCCGACCGGCCGGTTGATCCGACAAATTGGACTCTTGGATTATATATATGAGATTAAAAAAAAAATAAATGTCATACATTTTCACAAATATCTCGATCGTTTGACAAATAACACTGGTAAGAGAAGTTTTTGAAAAATTGAAAAAATCGTCCACTTTTACAACTGCATTCCTAAAAGTAATTTAGGAAATATAAAAAGTTTATGTGTATTCTATATTTTTTCGTTCTACATACATTATTTACATACGCTTACATATATTAAATGAATGACACATATCATTTTTGTATAAAATATATAAAAAAAAATTTTTTTACAGGATAATGGGATTTTTTGGTAATTTTTTAATTATTAAATCTAATTTTGAGCTTTTTAAAAGTTTTAATTTGTTAGGGAAGCATTATAAAATTATTACACGTATAAGAAGCTGTTATGAGAATGTTGTTGAGTTAATCAAAACGTAAAAGTATATTAAAATAAACAATGTAAATTGAAAATCGACCGATATGTGAACAACACGAGTTAATAAATTTAATAAATAAAGAAAATTTTATTTGATCAAAGTAAATCTTGGTATTTAAAATTTTTTGTGCGAATTTTTAATAACAAAATACTATAATAGGGTATAAAATACTTTGGGAATAAATCCTTGGAAGACACAATGAATAACAATGCTCTCAAATGCCATAGTCAAGATTTAAAATAATTTCTAATCGCATACGCGATAATGTTTTTGTGCTTTTAGACAATTTTTTATTTTTTATTTTTTATAAAACGAAACATAAATTATTAGAGATGAGATCATGTTTTTCTGGTAAAAAAACGAATTAATGTTTATACAGTTTAATAATAATAATAATTTACTATACTAGATGAGATAAGATACTAATTTAATAACTTTCTAGTCTCTTAATAGTAAAAGTTACACTGAAAAAAAAATATATCTAATAAGATATGTAGTGGCGGGCTGCCAATTATAGATATATATACACAATACAATAATATATGTTATTTTAGTATCAACATTGTACTTGCATTAACAGTAAATATTATTGTATTGAATATTTTATGTAGTTGACAGCCCGCAATTATATGTTATTGGCTATATTACTTTTCTTTTACGTATAAAAAAACACGGTATTTTTACTTACTATTTCAGAGTAAAAATTGTATCGTCTTTTAATTTATGTTAATATTGTTTTTTAATGAAACAAGCAATTTTTTACATAAAATAATATTTTAGTCAGAAAATTTTTTTAATGTAATACATTTTTATAAGGCTGTTACAAAATAATAGGTTGTACTTTAAGACTTTATTGAAAGATTCATGAGAAGAAACAAACTCGTTCATTGAATTTCAATAACATTGTATTTTAATGCTAAAGTGATTCATTATTGCATTTTTATAAAGAACTAGCTATGCCCTGCCACGCGTTGCTGTGGCTCTCTATTCTTAGGCTACGTTTTTTTCAAATTTTCTTTGCTTTCCTTGTTTAACTTTCAAAAGCCTTGCTTTACTGTACTGTTGCTCTTTTTATTTTATTTTTGAATAAGCATTTATCTATCTTTAATAAATCTAATATTCATTTAGTCACGTACTTCTAACTTTATTTATTTATTGTCTTTGGCACTGTATTCAATTAATTTGTTTCTATTTATTGTTTTGTATTTTTATTATAATGTAATATAAATCTTATTTTATTAAAACTTTGAAATAATTTTCAATTAAAAAAACCGATTTTTTAAAAATACCCATTTTTTTTAATTAAGCGTTTTGAATTAGAGTGTATGTATTTAATTTATTATTGATTAATTTTATGAATCAATATTTTGTTATTTTTTTCTAAAAGCTGCCATGGATTTAGAAATCCATTCAAAAGACTGTTTTAAATAAGTTCCTTTTTTTCAATAAAATAACAGCCATTTTCATTTTTCTTATTACCTTAATTTAAACACAATAGAAACATTCTTCGCCTCTTCCGGTCTCTCCTTTGTCTCTCCCGGTCTCTCTCCGTTTCTCCCCGTCTCTCCCGGTCTTTCCCGGTTCTCCCCGTCTCTCCCGGTCTCTCTCCGTCTCTCCCGGTCTCTCCCCGTCTTTTCCCGTCTCTCCCGGTCTCTCCCCGTTTCTCCCGGTCTCTCCTCGTCTCTCCTCATCTCGCCCCGTCTCTCCCCGTCTCTCCCGATCTCTCCCCGTCTCGCCCCGTCTCGCCCCGTCTCTCCCGGGCTCTTCCGGTCAATATAATTATTTTGAAATTATTTAATTTAAAATGATTTAATTAAAAATAATTAATATTATATCTATAATTATTTCGAAATTAATGTTCGATTTTACTTTTTTTAATATCCTGTATTTGTCCTTTAATATAAACATTTTTCTCAAATTCTTTATTATTTAAATTTACCATTCAATCATTTATCTATCTTTAATAAATCTAATATTCATTTATTCACATACTTCTAACTTACTTCATTTATTTATTGCCTTTGGCACTGTATTCAATTAATTTGTTTCCCGGTATATCCAAAATCAAACTCCATAAGAATACTCCTATTTTCGAATGCAACATTGTGTCAAAATTTCAAATCCTGCCATTGATTCTAAATTGTCATATACACGCTAAAAGAAACATTCTCAAATTAAAGGCCTGCATTTATGAAACAACCAATAATAAATCTAATATTCGTACTTCTAACTAAATTCAATACAACGTTGTGTCAAAATTACAAAAAAATATATTATTTAAAAAATATTGGTTAAAATTAAATTATGGCCATCATTTTTGAAACACACGTATTTCCAAAATCAGACCCTATAAGAACACTCCTGGTTACGAATGCAACGTTGTGTCAAAATTTCAAAGCAATCGGTGAAAAACTTACGGAGATCTTAGATGAGGAACAAACATTTATATTTTTATTTATATAGATAAAGAAAAGTCACCGATTTATGGTATTGCTCACGTAATTGACAAACCTAGTATTTAAGAAAAGAATGCTTGTGATTAATATGGTATTTGAAGAAAATGGTAAAATTTACTTTCTGATTCCACAATAAAGTCTCTAATATCTCAATTTCGACAAAAAATTTGTGTATTTTGTCAAATGATTGATTCAATTCTCTATCGCGTTATATTAAAAAGAAACTAATTCAAATTTATATGAAATCTGTTGTTTATAAATGGGTTTTTATGAAGCTCGCGAGTTTGCAAGATTTTATTAGAATCAAAAACTACTGACTGGGCTTTGAAACTTGTCTCGTACGAATCGATTCGCGGTTTCCCATTCTTGCGTTCGTATTTCACGGGACGCGATCCCGCGTACAAGAAATTAATTCAATTGTCTTCAGCCGCCTTGTTTTTGAGTAACATTGCGGAACAATCTCGTTATACTCCGGCAGTCATATCGTGACTCGAGGCGCCATTCGTTTTTTACCTGTTGCGAATGCAGGACGGACCAACGCGACGGGGTAGAGGACGGAGAAGCAAGCCAGCTAACTTGCCTATGTTGCATTTATTCGTAGCGTCGTTCTTTTTTTATTTTTGGGCGAAATAATTGCCCGACAGTGTGTGCGTTTGCGCGCGCGCGTGCTGCGTGTGTACGTATGTGCGTGCGTGCACGTGCGAACGGGAGAAAAGTCAATATACGCCTCGTGGCAACGCGCAACTTTCATTCCGATATAACGTATCAACACGTGTGCGTACCTATGTATATTGATGAAGGCAAAGTATACTTTGAAACGAGCCCGTAAATACGCGAGAACGCCAAGTGGTAAAAGTGCGCATTATGATAGCAGGATTAGATCAGAAATCTAAATATCCCGGCGCAATCTTTTTTTTTTCCATTAGCGTTTGCAATCATATAATTCGATAAGTATTTATGATAGATTTCTATTTTGAAAGGGCAGGGGAAGAAAACAAAGAGACATAGTTTTTATTTTGTTTCACATGAGAAGAAAGAGGAACATGTAGGTAACTAGAGTTGCCATCCGTCCTCTTTTTCCCGGACACTGTCCTCTTTTTTTTTTTAAGACATTTGAGGTTGTCCGGGGAAATTTTTGAAAGTCTTGAAAATTTGTTTGGAAAAATTATGTGCGTCGGAGTTTTTAATATTTTAATTATTTATTTCTTTTGCCGTGCTTTTTTCATTGGCACGACCACTTATTGAGCGGTTTTTATAATGTCTATTATGTATAATTAACGTATTCTCGTATATGTTCGGGGTTTTTGGCTTGTAAGTTTTAGTTTAAAAAATTTTAATATGGCAACCCTATAGGTAACGAACCCGAGGCAAAATGCGGTATAAGCATTGCAGCAAACTGACCTATATCCCCACGGCCACTATTCGCGAGGGAGCTTTTAATGAAAGTATTAAAAATAAAAACGTCTGGCATTGTCCCCGTAGGTCAACTGCATTCCAATTTCGAACCTCCGTGTTTGTACACCGAAATTGCGAAGATGCACTCTTGGCCTCGAAAGGCGCGGCATTCTTACCGTTCGCACTTAATCTTCTAATTTGTCGGAAAATTACGCGACGCTCTCCTCTCTCCACCCTCCCTCCCTCCCTCCCTCTCTGTGTGACGCTCCGTATATACCGGTCGATCCGTGTTTCCGGGCACTAGCCCTTAATGAAGTTTGTCCATGATCTCTTCTCGTCTCGCGAAGGTCGTCTCGAAGTCGAACGCCCGAAAGTTTCATGAGATGAGAATTTTTCATTTCGAAAATATTGGAATTGTTTATTCCTACATTTCCCTCGTCCTTTCGAGATTAATTCTTATCCTGAAATAAGTCAGGTGAACAGCCATTGTCGGAAATATATTTATTCTCGAAAACAGAAATTTAATTTTATTCATAATAAAATTTTTATGCCAGAAGTGGAGAGAAGCAGACCGAATGAATAAAGATATTGGTTTTATCATATTTTAAGGATTAAACGTGAAATTATAAAAATATAAATATATTTTTAATATGGATTATTTTTTTGCAAAAAAAAAAGAAATAGGAGAGTGAGTTTCGTAGAGAAGAAAATCTATTGTTGGTTACAGCGATAATGGAACGGACATGTCGTGATTCATTAACAAGTGTGATTACTTCACGTGTGTGCACGAAGTGTGTGCTCGTGAAGAATGTAAAATAACTACGTAATCATTGATTGGCCATGGTCTAGTGTCAAGACATGACTCACTGTCAGTAACGATTAGCTTGGACTTTGATATTGGGACAATACAATTATCTCAAAATAACACTAACTTAACACACTCTATATCTCTCTCGTAAAAATTAAAGTAGGATGGAGTTTTTGGCACTTTTTCTCTTCTCAAGCAGGTGAAACGAGCTGTTTGAGCGAATGCAGCCTCAATTGTACGATTAAAATTTAGACGAGGGCGTAAAAAGCGATGTTATAGGGACGCGGCGTTTAAAATTGTCATGGTTTACAATCGGAAGCGCGCATCGACTCTCACGTGCTGTGCGTGCGGTAGCACCCGGATTTAACGATGCATTATCTCGCGCGATAAAGAGAGGCGTTTATAATATTGCGTCATTTTTCCGTGTGGGTCGTACGGAATGATCGCGGTCTTGCGGTGACGTGTAACGGAGGTGAATGTGTGCGGCCGCAAAGTGCCCGCGAACTGCCGCGAAAAAATTATACACATATCAGCTTGGACGGAACAGCGAAGGCCTATATTAAAAGGGCTCTTTCTTTTTTTTGTTCGTTTCATAATAGATTTATCTAGGGTGCGAGGCTCACGGCTGCGTGACTGATTTGGTATGCAGTTAAATCTCCACATATGCGTGTAAATCTATACTAAAATGCAATGCAATGCAATGCAACATACGTATCGCGGCACACGCGCCAGCGGTATCCGCTCTGAGCGAAACAGCGTGTCCCGATCAAAGCGCATTTATTTATTCAACGATTACATACAGAAAATTTGTGGTTTCCTGCGAAATAAAATAAATGTTCCACCCCTCATTGTGCATGATAAATTTTCATTGGACGACGCGTAAGATTTATCGCATTGTATTTGTGATTTCGCATTTTTGTTTACGTTGCAAAATTGTTGCGAGCGGTGTATATTTACCGGGTGATTATCGACTCATTGCTTTAGCCTAGTATTTAACAAGTTTAACAAATTTCGCGTTAAACTGATTTACCGTTTTAGAATTATGTAATATTACCTCTCTCACTTTCATTACTTTCGCTACACCGAGAGAAAAATATTTGTGACTGAGAGAAAAAGTGATAGTATCAACTGATAGTCGCATAGTAAAATAATTATAGTCAGGAATATCATTTTTATAGTAATTATTACTGTAATATTGGTAATAATAGTGATTCTTTTAATGATTGTTTTATAGTACAATTTACTACATTAAAATCTTCATTTTGGTTATGGAAACTATATCATAAATTGAATAGATCGAATATTATGATTATGAAAACTGTAAGTTATAGTTAAACAAAACTATAACTTATGTTATTGAATATCTATAAAAATATGATTGAGTTAAAAAATGCTTATAAATTATTGCAATATTACGGCTACTGCAACTTTTTTTTTTCTCATATTAAATATTAAAATAATTGTAGAACTTTATTTTTACAGTTACTACTGCTATATTGTATTAGTAATAATAAATGTGTTGTACAAAAGAATGATATTCAATTACCTTAATTTAAATACAGTTGGCACCGAAAGTGACTATAAAATTATTTATTATATTTTTTTATATTTTTTAAACTTGAATTATATATTATGATAATTACAACTATTTTTTTCCATTAATGTGATACATTATGTATTATTATTACTATACGGAGAGAAGTTTCTCTTAGAATTTACCCTCAAAATTATGGTTGCATAGAATTTCGAAGAATTTGCCTATTTTAGTAAAATTTTAATAAAATTTGGCAAAACTATTTTAAACAACATAGATTTTTTAAATTAAAAAGTAGTTTAAATTTGTTTTACTAAAATTATATTAAAATTCTCCAAAGTTTATGTCCCACGACTATATTTTACAACGACCATGATTTTGAGGTTAAATTCTAAGAGAAATTTCTCTCCGTGTAATATTATAGCAGTAATAATTATAAAATAATTATGACCTCTCACAATTATTGTAACATTTAATTATAGTTACAAACAACAATTACGTCACTCTCACTGCATTTCCAAGATTTATACATTGTTTTGTAACGTTGATTTATTTCATAATTAAGAATATTGGCTCGTTGACATTAGTAACATTTCTTGTGCCGCATCATTACGTACTCCTTGCAATATCCGTGCTTCATTAACGCCGCTCGTTTCGCGATCGTTTCCCTCGAAACTTTCAACAACACTCGAATTTCCGTCGTGCGTCGACGGCACATTAATTAAAACATATCTCCGTGATATTTACACCTCATTAAGTTTGTCGTTTTTATTATATATATCACGTTATCTGCGTGAGATTGCGGTTTGTTCAATGGTCGATCACTACAGGTACCCGGTTAATTACGCTAATAGTTCTTTGTGTGTCGTTCGACGTCACCACAACTTACCCTTTAAATCTCTGATTCGCCGCCTTAAAAGGCAATCTCCGTTTTTTTTCCTTTTCCTTTTTTATCTTCTCCTCTGTCTCTCCATGCAAATTCGCGGTACGTTGCCTGCCCTCTCTAACGATGCCGCCAATTAAAACATTCCTTTTCGAACAGTAGCGACACAGGTATATACCAGATCCGATATGTATGCATCCTTGGTGTGTACGTGCACTGCAAACCCAAGTGTGTAGTTTTACACACTTTAACTTGGGTTTGCAAGTGTGTACGATAGGATCGCTTAAAGACAAACTCGCGCCTGCGAGTGCAATACTCTGCAAAAGGGTTTGAGACTCAAATAAATATTTGGCTTTTAAAGTTCGAGTATTTTTCGCTTTCTTCCTTTTCAGATAATAATTACACATACTGACGTGAAAGAAAGGTTTATTTTTCTTAAAATGTGATTGTCGGACGAACGAACATTAAGACCGACTTTTATCAGAACCCGCGTATCTATATATATATATATATATATATATATATATATTAGAACAGCTTGCGTTATATAGATAAATCAATTAAAAGTGAGATTACGGAAGTTACAGGGTCTGAGTAAGAGTTACAAGACCTTTTAAATGCTCGTAGCATTGTAAAATTTTATGAACAAAGTTAACGCGGTAGGCATCGTCGTGCATGGCGAGCACGTTTTACGACGTGTCTCGTCATCCTTTGTGCGCGAAACTGTTCAGTATTTTTCGATATACATATATGCGCGCGCGGAGATAGTGCGTTGCGGAGATGCATGATACTAATACGACTTGCATAGTTTATATATATTCATTCGAATCCGCCCGCCATTTCCGCGGCGAGCAATGAAAAGACTTTTTCCACGGCTTCTACTTCAAAATATCTTCTAAGCGAAATCAAGCTTCTCATCTCTCCATTGGACGAACCATATTTCTTTGATGTTTATTTCTCAATTTCATCATGGCAGCGTTTCACGAATTTCCGCGAACGTAAATAAAAAAAGTTTATTATATGAATATAAAAACAACTTGCATTTATGCATGTATGAAAAAGAAATCGGAAAAACTTGCTATTCATTCATTTGCATAATATTAAATAAAATTCTATTTGTATTTGATAAAAGTCAAAGCCGTGAATTTATCAAAATATTCTACGTTATTAAGTCTTAAAAAAGTTGCTTTTTTAGAACTTATTTTTAAGAAAAGGATTGTAGCAACTGAGATAAAACTTGTAAAAATATTTATTATAGATTACGATAGCATTTCTTTAATAACGCAAATAATGGACTATTCAGTGAATGAATTATCTGTGATATATGTAATAAAAAAATGTTATCGTGGTGTATAGGTGGCATTAGGGAGACACTGATCTCTTTTGCAAAAGCGATTGAGAGCTACTGATAAATCTAAAACATAAAATAAATAAGTTTTTTAAAAATGAGTTTATGTGTCAATTGAATTTAATATTAAAATTTGAAAAAGAGAAAAAGAGTTGATAAAGCTTAAAATAAGATAAACATTTTTAGAAAGTCAATTTTCAGTTTTTTATATTTATTCTATTAGTTCAAATCAATGCACCGATATAATCATCCATTGAACAGTCTACGACAATAAAAAAATATCATATAATCTACAAAAATTAATATATATATAATATTTCTACAAAAGTTGCATCTTAATTATTTTTTAAAATAAATTTTTTTAAATAGGCCTTTTCAAGATCCAATAAAGTAAAGTGTCTTCTTAATGAATATATTAAATTTTTTCACAAAATCTTAAGAAATGTCATATTGCATTAGCAATTATCATGCAACGCGATTTATAAAGCTATAATTACGCTGTGAATACAACAGGGAATCCAATTAAAACACTTAAATCATCGTTAATCCTAACGCAATATCAGTTACACTTACGAATGCACGCTGCAGTCCCATTGGAATGCAACGAGAGATATGATCGCAATTAATGGGACAGTGAGTTTACATCTCATAAAGACGCTCGCATTCTGTAAAGAGTAAACCTATTAAGTGTTATGCACGTGTGTGGAAAACATCACTTAATAAACGTATACGAATTAACGTTTTATCACGGTACACACACACACACACACACACACACACACACACACACACACACACACACACACACACACACACACACACACACACATTATATAAACGCGAGTGCAATGAATTTATATGAACCAATATGTTACGCACATTGCGGAACAAAACCTTGTGTGAATTTAATATATTTTCGAGTTCGTCGTCCCGAAACTTCATAAATAATTCCGCTGAATAATTCAAACGTCGTGGCCGAAGTTAGCGAACCGAAAGTGTTGTACACCGCGAGAACTGCGTGCGTGGGCGTGTTAAAGGAAAGTTCAGGCCCACGTGCCGTTCACGCGGAGACGCGTGCGATAGAACAACAATGTATTGCGATCGCGTGCCTTCCTTTAGTTCCCCAAGATTACTTCACGAAAACAAAGTTTCTTCGGCGCAAAAGTAAACATTTTTGAACAATTAACAATGACATTGGTAATTTGAAGAAACATCAATTAAATCATTTTAATTGTTGGAAATTATCCAGATGTATCTCATTTATGGCGAGATTGAATCAACTCTAAAGTTTTAACGATAAAAAGAGTACTTTGGAAAGAGTTCGAAACTTTAATTACGACGCGCGATCTCATTGCAATTTCGTACACTTTGATCGTGAGTAATGTCATTAGACGAAATTAATCTCTACCTACGACCAAATACTCGGAGTTTTTCGTGCGTGAATTTCTCATTTTTATGCAAATGGTAGTTTTCCCCGTTTTAAAAATGACAGAGTAAGATTCAAAGAGAAAGAATGAAGATTGCTTTAAAAATACATTTCGTGCATCGATGACAATGAAAATTGAGTTAAACGAAGTTTTACCCAAGTATCAGCTTTTCGTTTAAATTAAATAAAGTGAGGCGAAATCAATACGGTGGAGGGAAGAACGGTCAAACAAAATTAATTGAAGATCGGAAGCACTCCCCAAAGTCTGATTTAAGTTTCAAAGAAGATCAAGCTTCTTTTTAATTCAATTTATTCAAATCACGTGCAGAACGTTATACATCATTTATTGCAAAATTAATATTTAATTGAAGCAAAAGTGTATTAAAACTGTAACGGGTATAATCTTTCTTCTGAAAAAATTCTAGAAAAATATTAGTAATATCATCACAAGTGCCTAGATTTTGTGTGCAAAACGTAGTAATAATAGTATAAATTATGTATACAAAATTTACATATAAATATGATTTATTATAAAACATATTTATTCTTATATTTTACACTAAAAGAAATTTTCATAAATTGGAAATCAGGTAGTAGATTCATCCAGTACATTTATTGGAAAATGAACGAATCAAAATTTTCCTAAAAATCATCAGAAAAATATAATTGTCCTCTTTGTTAATTATTCAGAATTTTTGACAATGATATTGAATTTATATTCAATTAGGTCAGCGTAACTCTAATGGAAGAAACGTCTAGTAAATATAATTTACAAAAATTTTATAAGTACTAAACAAATTTTTATTGTTAAGTTGATTATAAACGTTTTAATTATAAAATATTAAGTCCAATCGTGATAATTAAAAGTTCTGTTTTGTCTCGCCAAAATGTATTTGATCATATGCATATTGTTGATATAATGGTATAACTATAATTAAAACATTTTCTCTCAGTGTATACGATGTATGTATTTTGATTTTTGCTTGGCATTAAATTTTGATATTACATCCGCAGTTGTTCCGCAGTTGTGTCTAATCGATCTATCAGAAACACTGTAAAACATCGGCGACGCATCAAGGCAAAGAAGGCCTGGAATCAATAAACTCGCGCAACGACGTAGGAAATTAAATTATAATCCGTAGAAAAAGCCCGTACAGGTGCGCCAAACGCACCTCGATACAGTTTGCTCCGCAAACGTTATAATAACGCACAGCAGCCGAGCGTTAAATCAAACACGCACAGCTCGCTGGCGCTTATAAATCGCGTAGTAGATTAATGTTCTTTCGCTTCAATCGCATCTGCAGATCCCGAGAATGTTTCTGTGGAAAAACGTCTTAATATAGGTACCGTGCACGTGTTCGAAAAGTGTCCACCTTCGATCGTTATGTAGCTAAATGCCCACGTAGGTACGTACGCGTGGGCGCCTGGCTGATGCCCCTGCGTTCTGATTATAAGGACTCGTTTACACAATGAGGTTCCGGCCGCGCGGATTGAGATTTCGCGTGTGGCTGCGTTTCGCGCATTCGCTCTCGCGCCGACATGCGCGACTCGTCGAATGCTGCTACGCGCGGCTAATAGATAGGTGACATAAATCCGACCGCGTGTATAGCGGCGCGTATGCACCGGCTAGCCGCTTCACACACCGCCTCGTATATCCCGACCTGTCCACGTTGCATTAATTCGGAGCTGCGTCCTCGGCGAGATGTGTCAGCTGTTGTCACATATAATGACCGATTGTTGACCGAAAGTTGTCCCACCGTAAAGTTTCCAGTTCGAGAGTTAAATGATTGACAATCGTATTTGTTCGGCGCGATGGAGCTGCCGACGCGTGAATTATAATAAGTAGACACACATCCACAATAATATGATGATATTGTTACCGGTATTTTTATATATTATTATTACTCGCCGTGTTATCAGGATTATTTTTTATTTTTATTTTTTTAAGTAGAAGATGATCACCTTCCCCTTTAAAATAAAAAGATTTGCGAGTAAATTGTATGCTATTTAATATAAGGACAAAAGTGTCCTTTGTTATCTTTATGGTCCCGTGTTAAAACTTTTATCGCATGATCTCCTACACGTGTTAGAGTAACGATCCTTTTAATATGTGACTGAATAATATTATGGAAACATGTCTACGGAAAATTCACACGTATAGCGGCGTGCGAGTGATGAATATTAAAATCGTTTCCGCGGGCACGACGAGACTGACATGCATCCAGGTTAGAGACCTTTTCCATGATTCTCGATAGACTATTACTTCCGGTCATTGGTTCTTGCACCCGGTTTAATTGACAACGCGTCAAATCGCGTCGTGAATCAGCGGATTGAGTGTACGGGCAAGAGAATAGAGAGCCATTAAACAGAGAGGAAAATATGCTCGCCGTGTTCGCACGCCCGTTTGAACGTGACGCCCGATTTTCCGTTCATGATGAAAACCCTTTTCGAGAAATCGAAAATATTCGTTAATTGGATGTTGCTAATGACGACGGAATGAAAGGCACAGGGTGAGCCGGGCAAATATATTCAATGCAATCAGCGTTACACTTTCGATTCAGCAATTTTAAGAGTTTCTCGGAACTAAAATTATCTTTTCCTCTACGGTGTACTAGATTTTAATTACGAAAAGATACTAGTATGAACAATCGTATTTGTAAAAAAGAGAAAAAGAGGAAGAAGAGATTAAAATTGATGTCCGGTATCTAATCTCGTTTGCAAATATGATTATTAAAAGAACATCGTTGTGAATTCACTTTTTTATATCCGATTATGATATTCATTTGTAATACGTAAGTAATTAATTTTTTTCATAATATAATCAGATTAGTATTATAGGTTAATACGCGAAAGAAAAAAAAAGAGGTTGATTTTTCTTTGTATTTTTTTCACAAAGGATGTGATCCATGTTTATACTATCTTACTAGAACGAAATAGGAGAACGCAATGTATTTTTAATTCCCCTTCGAACGTATAATTGTATACTGCTGCTTATTAAAGCTGCTTATTAAAGTGAATAATCTTATTCTACATATACAATAAAAATATATTTATGTGAAAAATATATATAACTTTTTAAATTTATAATGATCTTACAGAAATATTAAAAACTTAATCGATCATTTTAGAAATCCCATTGGCCAACTTTTGTTGAAATTAATATATAGATTGATTTAGAAGGATTTTGAAATCAGAGGGAAGAGAGAGAGAACAGGAGAGTGAGAGAGAAAGGGAGAAAGAGATAACAATTTTCTTCAATACTTAAGTATTTTTTCCTGTCCAAGAGATATCAAATTTACATAACTGTCATTCATATGAGAAATACTATATATCAGTGCTTTTCTTACATTATACTCTGTAAAAATATTCAGTATCGAATCATTTTAGCATACTGGAATTGTTATGAGTTTGCTTTTTTTTATGAATTATGTATTTGACAACAAAGTTAAATGTCTTTTTGGGGGAATACTAAATGTTATTCTTATACATCTTTAGAAAAGATGGTCATTACATTTAGAGACATTTCTAATTAAAAAATTCTATTTTATATGTACGAAAATGCTTATTTTATTGAGAAACATTACAAGTCAAAATTTTCAAAATTAGTTTTTTTAAAAATAAGTTTTAAAAGTAATAAATTTTCTACTCGCTTAATGTATAAAGTAACAAGACATTTTTGATCAATTTATAATTATTTCTAATAAAAAATTGTAAGTTTTTTTAATTTTCCAAGATTTTGTTTATAGAGTTTTTGAAACTTTTTTTGAACTATTTTTAAATTGTACTTTGCATTTCTCTGCATCTTTTAATTATGAGCAATATTTAATTGTTTGGTTTTTTCGGAGATTTATTCTAAATTTGTAGGAAATCCTCTAAACATATCATGCTGCCATTGTCTTGACTAAACAACTACGATCAGGTCGTTCTTTAATTACCACGATTATCAACGTTGTTCATTCACGTCGAAGCATCGTGGCGGGAGTCTGCTCGTCTACGGAGCAGCGAATGGTGACCCGCCTCTGTTAGGAAACGTACGCTAGGCTCCCACGTATTTATACCTGCTGGGAAATAAAACCTGTCGAGATTCTTTCTTTTGAAAGGACAGAATTACGTAGTCGGACGAACTCGGCGTGCCGGTAAGTCTCATAATCCTCAGGTAGAGAAAGGCGGAGAGAGGAGAGAACGTTCCTGTCCTGCGTCAGAGTTAAGTATATAATCCCTTGGCCTGTTGCAAACGCGAGCGCGAGAAATCATCGTGTTGAAGCAATGCATATTTTCACCATCCGACATTAAACGCGACATCTGAGCAACACGAGGTTGGTACGGGGGACCGCAGTAATTAATTCATATCGAATTTGTAAAGCAACTCTTACACGATAGCACCAGGTAGGAACAATTGAATTGGCACAAATGCAAGGCATTAACTTAAATGTAGGACTGAGTCTACCAAACTTTCACGCATTTTTAGGGTGAGAAATCTTCGAAATTTGATTTATAAATTGTACTTTACACAATTATATACACAATTATTATACTCAATAAAGATATTTAATAAAAATTTATGAATTAAAAATATAACAAGTTTTTGAGAAAAGATTTTTAAAAGATTATAACAATTTGTACATCTTTTTCGCTCGAGTTTGATATTTCATGTATAGCAACGATGTAGGGAGCAGCATAAATCACGGCTTTTTACCGAGATGAGTAATGGATGGTTATTGCTTTTATTCACCAATGTTAATTGCGACACAGAGTTATGAAAAGGTCGCAGCTAAATCATATTTCAAAGTGCCACGAAGACGATGTCCTGCGATGAGGAAGATTCACCTGTTACGCCTCCTAAATCCGCGGGGAATTTCTTTCCAACCATTCGGATGCTTCCGTAGACGTTACTCGCGTCTCCGCCTCCGGGGTGTTCCTACCTTGAAGCTCGAATTTTTCACTCGGAACGTTATTTCCCCGCATATATACGTGGTCTCGCACACATGAGACATTCGTTAGGAGCCGCGCCGTGTTGGCACGGCACTCGGTTCTTTCATGGAAATGGTTCTAACCTCGGAGGAGTACTAGACATCTTCTGTTTGGCATCCCAATCGTGGGAACGACTGCATGTCACACAATTATGTTAAACAGCATAGTTTTTTCCTCAATCACTCCTTAATTTTTTGGTCAAATTTTTTTTTATATTTATTTATTTATTTATTTATTTATTTTTTGATGAATTACATAAAGTTTCTGTTTCTACATATCTTTTTGAAAACATATATATATATATATAAAGTTATTACAGTTTAATTTAAGGTAACAAAACAAGAGTTTATATATATATATATATATAAACTCTTGTTTTGTTACCTTAAATTAAACTGTAATAACTTTAAATTCCAAGACGTAAAATAAAATATCTGAGCTGAAATTGATGTTTCCACTTAATTAATTTTATATTTTGAAAACTTTATTATATATGAAAAACATTTAAAAAATCAAATAAGTTTTATTCAACGTATAATAAATTGCCTGTTTTCATGAAACTAATTAAATATAAGATCAATAACTGTGAATAATTAATTCTACATTGTTTATTACTTTGTCAGAAGCTGTAAAACTTGGAATATAAAAATTTTACAAACATTAATACCAATAGCTATAAATCGCGTATGCTAATTAGGTAGTCCTGTATATAATTTTTTTAAAATTTGGATCTTGATAACAATTGCTGTTATAATATTCCGTATTGTTGGATCGTTTCTCTCAGATCTACTACTGAGTGTACTTTTTATAAAGAAATTTTACCTAATATGCGAAAGCACTTTGATACTTTGATATAAGAAATATCGCGAAAGTGTCATGCATGTTCACTAAAAAGCGTGATCACGCACAAGCTATTGATTTTTATTTTGAAGTCGACACATGCTCTATCAGGCGACTTTTCATCCGCGTGCGACACATTCTATCCTCTTATCGCATGTAGAAAGTATTGAGATATATATCAGTGAAATGTCTCTTGAAAGTGACGTACGTTATTACGACCGAATATTTTTTGAGATTTCTAGCAATCCTTCATCTATACAGAGGAAATGTCATTTAATTTCGTAAGAAAATTTAAATTTTAAACATAATAAAATACCGACTTTCGAAAATTAAAAGAAATTATGAGACAATAAGTTTAGCTTCTACGGGCATTTACTGCGTTGACTCCCTACGGTTTATTTATATTGTTGTAATTTTTTTAATTAAAAATTTTTTTATTTAACGTATGACGTGTGTATAATGGTAACAAATTTAAAAAGTTTCACTAATTTATCGCTACTTTTGTTCCTGTTGTTATAACATATGACATATGTGACATCGACGTTTACAGGACGCAAATTTAAGTGCTGTTATTAATCAAGGTGTTACACGAGCGCCGCTTTGGTGCACCGGCTATGGCGTCAACCCCCTGTTAAGCCGTTTATAGTCGCTAAAGCGCGTTAAGACACATGGCAGGAAGCTATATCTCGTCTTTTGAGCGTGAAGTTACCTCGGTTACGCCAACTACTGGTTCCGGTACAAACTTGCCACCGGTCGTTGAGCTTCATTAGCCCGACCGCATACGTTAAATCCTAATTAGCCTCATTTACTCCGGCCTCGTCGATTAAGATCGCACGTCTCGGCCTCGCAGCAAAGGCTGCGCGAAACTTCGTCACAATGGATCGTAGTGCACGCCGCGTCGCGCCAAAGTGGTTAATCGTCTGCACACCGTCAAATATATTCAGTTTTTTAATGATTATGAATAAATAACTTTAATTATTAGTCAAATTTAATGCTTCCTTTTATTTATAAGATTATAATTCGCCTTGAATTTTCTTGCTGTTTATCGCTATTAACACGCTAATGATTTCTTAATAGCCTTTCCGGTATCCAATTATTAAAAGCCGGTCTAGACTTAGAGTAAGAGTAGAGACAAGAATCTGTCGTTCTTGTCGCATTAACCACGCCCGGAAATTGTGCTTGATTTACTACCATTACTAGTCGTATTAATGCGTTGGAAAATTAATTTTCTATTACGACTATTTTAGTTGCTATAATTTCCCTTCTTCATCTTATATCAAAACAAAATAAATGAGAGAAAATATTATCAGCATTGCACGGATGTAACATGCGCATATACATATATACATAAATACGTAGCTTCCGTAGATAAATACTGAATTGTAGATAAATTTATCGAGCTGTGTTCGGCATATCCCCTACGGCTCTTTTACTTCTTGTCTCGCAAATTCAGAACAGTTCGAGCATGAAGAGAAACATCAGCGAACGATCGCTAGCCATTCCTTACAAAGAGATCACGAGAAAACGAGCAACAATTAATAATACATCGTGAGTCACGATGCGAATCATGACACAAGCCTCAATATTGCAATACACGGCGAGCCTTTTGTTGATCCTGCCTGCGATTCTTTACCTACTTTCCTTTTAAACGTCTCGCATTTCGTAGAACTGAAACGCGAAACGTTAAAAATTGAACATTATTTTAGCGTAATTATTAGACATTATTATTAGGAGAACCAAAATGTAATATTGTTTTAAAGTTGTTTTGACTCTACAATACCAGCTAAAAGTTAGCGACATTTAACAACTACAGGCTTCTTAGATTTATTTTTTCTTCTTTTCCGAATTAATGACAAAAAATGTTTTGATTGCAAATATCCGAATTTTGACTCTGAAAAATTAGCTGCAAAGAAAGAAACAACGAAAAATGTGACTTTAACAACTTATGCAGGGAAAATGTTTCTATTTTATTATAATTTTAGATAAATAAATAATTAAGTAAATGGATCTAAATTTCTAAATAGAACTTTTGCACACATATTTATTATAGTTTTATTAACCCTAGATAGACCTATATTTTTGGTATACGTAGACACCTGTAGGTTTGTGAGACCCGAGAACTTCATTGTTTAATAACAATGTTTTATAAAATGTTTAATAACTATGTTTAATAATATTGATTAAGAAAAATTTAATAACAAAAATGACAGTTTTATTAACTCTCTCGAGTTGAAAAATCTCTCGAGTCACACAGATCCATAGGTTTCTTCTACCTAGGGTTAATAACCAAAATTTGATTTAATATTTGTAATACTACTTTCTCATCAAATTTATAAATAATTATTACGAAGCGTGATTTTACATGAGATCAAATAAAAAATTAAATAACTTTGAAACTAATAAAAGAATTATGTTTAAATGTCACAAACATATTTAAATGTAATAATAGAATAATCCGTATAATTTGAAAAAATTTTTGATAATACTTTAAAATGTGATATATACATTTTTAATAAATGTAAAGAGTAATATGCAGTTTTATTAACATAATTTATTATGTATTTAATAATATAATATTATTATTTTTTATAGTTATCCACTTATTTGATTAAAGTTTTAATTCTTTTCTCGAAAACATTAACTGGTTTTAATTCGAAAAATCTGGACAAAATAATTTTAATATTATTTATTCTTATAAAATCTTTTTCTTCTAAAATATCCAATGATCGGATAAAATAATAATCCGATGGGATGAATACGGTATGAAAGAAAGAATATCTTTTCACAATCCTTTAATTTTTTATTTTATATTATGTTTGTTTCGCGCATTATATAGTTGAGCATTTCCATGTTACTTAAATCAAAGTTGGTTAGTTTTTTTTCGAGAAAAAAATTAAAAAATTAATAAGTGCACTATCGTAAAAAATAATAACGATTATATTAATGAATATGTAATAAATTATTTTAATAAAACTACATACTATTTACATTATTTATATATGAAAACGTCATTCATGAGAACTATTCGGTTCTCCTAAGATAATTTCGCTTATAAATTTAAGGTGCTTTTCAAGTGGTAACGTAATAACGGGGAAACGTGATTTTAAGGAAATATTAAATTGCGTAAAAACACATAAATTACCGGACTGCGCATATATAGCACAGTCCGAGCATAGAGATATATAAACCGGTTTGCTGGTATTTCTGTATTACTCACAGACGGCGGGCGACGTTAAATTAATTAAACCATTCGTGACGATCGAGAAAAATTACCGCGGCGTAATGCCCGACCGACTGCGTGGCCGATGCACAAGCACGTACTCGCACTCGATGCCGCACTCGTAATTAAGAATTCCCGGACGAATCAATTAAGCTCCTAGCCATGGTAAATGATATGTATGTATTTTAGCCGCCGATAAACAGCCATGCCTCACGCCTAATGGCGCGTGCGTGCTAATGACAGGCTCCTTAACGTACGTAGTACAATAGACATCACTTACCCGCGTGTGCATAGACGGGAGATCTCCGTTCTCTCAATGGGCCACGATTCGGGACCGAGCTTTACCAATGCCATTTCCATTTTGCTAATCACGGCTGTCGGTGCTGCACACGTAGCGGACGCGAGATCTAATCCGTTCGTCCCACTTCGCAAATGAATCGTGTCCCTTTGCTCTTATTCAATGAAAGGGTCGCGCCTCGACAAAGTGGCTCCGATTGCCTCAATCACGCTTCTCGGGCTATCTCATACCGGACTCCGTTCTCTGCTCGCACTCGCACTCCGCGGCAGATCCGTGAATTCGTGAATGTTATCGTGAGCCCTGTCTCTCTGATCGTTGATTCAGCCGATTAGGCAGCCGCGAAGATTATACGGGCTCCACGGAACACAACTGGATGCATTGAGTTCTCGGTACGTTCAGTCTGATTCGGATTGATCGCTTTATTATGCTACTATGACAGACATCGTTATGAATGGCGCGATAAATTCGTGCGAGTTCAATGTAATTTAATGCGGGCAGGAATTTAATGAAGTTTGTAATAAAATGCGAATAACATTGATTAATTAATTTTTTTTTTTTTTGCAAACTTTACACCGAAAAAAATTAATATTAAATCAACAATCATTGTTACAGAGTGAGACAAAAATAAGTACTCGACTTAAACTACAAGTTTTAAATAAACAAAAACTAATTTGGTCTCTTCATGTTTTATTTTTAATTTTTATTATATTTTTTTTGTTGAAAATGATATTGGACAAATAATTCCCTTCAGCATTTATAGAAAACTGTCTTCTTTTTATGGAATTTTTCATGACGGTGTCCAGACAACTGAAAACCCGAGAATTATTCATGTGTTAGAGATTATTGCATCTCCAAAAAGTGACCATTTAGTGTGGCATCTGTGCTGCAAAGGTGATTAATCTTTTTTTTTTAAACATTGCAGGTGATGTTGCCAAATTGCCACTCTACTTTCATAAAAAAAACAATTTTGTATAAACGTTGGAGAAGATTATTTGTCCAGTATTATTTTTAACTGAATAATGTATACAAGCTTTGGAAGTTTGGTAAAAGATTAAGATAAAAGATTTAGAAAAGATTAAAAATAAAACACACGAATTATCTGATTATTTTTTGTGTACTTAGATTGTGGGCAATTTAAATTACTTTTGTCCTATTTTGTATAAACAAAAATGTAAAATTTTTAACGAGTTAATCTCAAATTATGATAATTATGATTTTCAATTTCAGTAATATTATATTTAACATTATGTTTCAGTATTATAATAGTTATTTAAAAAACACATAAGTAGTTTTAATAATAATATAGTACTAAAAAATTTTAATTTTTTTTGAAAATCTATTATCATTTTTTATTCAATATTTTTTTTCTTAATTTATAAAAATTATTATGGAATAAAGATAAACATATTTTTCTTGATCAAATTACATATATAAAATTTCTTCACATAAGCAAGTTATATCTAAGATCACACACACACACACACACACACACACTAATTTTTTTAGAGAAGATTTTATATTCTTGTTTATACGTATGTATATGAAATAATAATTGTTGATTCAATACAAATTTTCTTCTGTGTGTCTGCAATTCAAATAAATTTGTTGGTATTCCGATTCAATTAAATATTTGCACAATGATCGTATTAATACGATACAAATAATAATAACAATAATAATAATATTAGTGCTCTATATGTTACAATTGTAACGTATAGAACATCAATTTATAAATATACGAATATAGAAAGAAAATAACATAAATTATAATGATTTACGATATGTATTAATAAACTATAGTATATTGGAAGCTCTTCATTAATATGTTTTAAACGAGCACATCGCAATTACGATAAAAATGCATTATTATATGAGATTAATCATTTCTTTACAAACCGGGGTAACTAATGTCCAATCGATTTCTATTCATGGAAGTTTTTCGAAATCACAAAGATTCTTTTTCCCACAAAGATTCTTTATTCCCTCGTAAAAAAGTTTGGAGTGGTAGGAACCTCTGTGCGGTGGTGTAACTAAGGCCCTCGATTTCCCTGCGAACAGCATCAAGTTGATTTCTGTGTCAAGCACTACTAGGATTATAGGCAGTATTGGTTTTTATCCAAAAAAAAAAAAAAAGTAAAAATTGTATTTTTATTCTAAATTGTCTAAATGTCTGTTTTTATTTGAAAGCTATTTTTCTCAAAAGAAAATTACTTAAAAAAAAGATTTGGAGAATGGAATTGAGGCATAAAATCGCATTATATACAAACAAAACGTTGAACCTTTTAGGAAAGACACGTTTTTGTAAAATATTAAAAAATGCTTTTTTACGATACTCAATTTTTCATACTTGTCTCTTATTGAAAATTACTTATTTTTATATGCTCAAATAATTATACTTTTTGAAAATTTGAACTTCTTCTGTATTATCTTTTTAAAGCTTTACATCTAAAAAACTTTAGAGATATTTCCTACGCATATTAAAAAAATTTTTTTAATTAAATAACTTTTTTATTCTTCTTGTGATTAATCTTCGATAATTGAATCGTTTTTCGACTATTTTTTCGAAAAAATGAGATACTGACATTTGTTCTAGAAACTTTCAAGTTCATGAATTTTCAAAAAAATTATCGAGATTTGTAAGATGTTGTTTTTCACATTGTATTATAAAGATTAAAACAGTCATAAAAGTAAGAAGAAAAATTATTTTTTACAGAAAAACTCCAGATCGTTTTTATCGCGACATTTATTTATTTTTAAACTGTCACCGGAGTTGCATTTCATTCAGGTGTGAATATCCTTGGGACTGACGTCACCAAAATGATCCCGATGTTAATAGAATATTTGCTACTCACCGGTGTACGGCCGGCGGTGGGTATTAGCTATGTAAGTGGATTGCACCCCGGGGTCTGCTTGCGCTACCCCACTGAAATTTCTCCTGCCCGAGGCCGGGTCGAAATCCCACATAACGCAGTTATCTCCCTGCTATTGGCCGGTCAAATTACGGCGAAGTGTCCGCTGCATTGTTAGACAACGTAGCGCCGTCAGTATAGTCTCCTTTTCGGAATTGACCTTGGTTATGACTTCGCGCAGAGCAGCGCTGAATATGTTCGTGATAAGCGCCATTTCGGAGCGAGTTTGGTTATTAATTAAACGTTGTGTCTTCGGTAAAGAGAGAAATTCAGAAACGATAAGACAACGTGGACGATAATCGTTAGAAAAAATTTAATATCGAAAGTTCAGCTCGTGTGATTAGAACACGCCGGTAGCAGGACTGGTTACCGGTTTAATAGATGCTGTTAGAGAGAAACGTATCTCTAAGTGGTAACGATAACTGCGCGGCAAAGAACTGAATGGGGAAAATGTCGACTGATAAAGAGAGCCACGGGCAGTCGAGCGAGGCCGTCCTCGACGGACGGATATCCACGTTTACTTCGTTAAGTGAAATCGTCTTCGAATTTCCTGTCGAATGGAAGGGCAATCATGCGGCTTAGAAACACGGAAACCTCAATTCTCCTAACGAAAGAGGCCAATAATGATGTCCTTCTGGTGGATTTAACTTTATCTCGAGCGAATACAATGGCAATAATAATCGAAATTAAAGTAAGTCCTCAATGAATTTCTTTCTTCACTAAATTCTTTGTTATAACCAACATTATCTTTTGATTAATCGCTTACATTTGTATTTTGTGGTTTCTCTATCTTTCCTTATCCTATTTTGTTATTCTTCATAATCTTATAATCCCAGCATGCGTCGTGCGCTAAACGAGTTTGCATTCGGAGATAATCAAATAAATAATAAAATGTAATCGGATTTTAAGTCGATTTTTCGTGGAGAGCGAAGAGCGCGCTAACTCTCAGAATCCATCAGAGATGCCCACTGGTCTGGATATAGTGGCGCTCGCTTTGCCGACGCAAAATGAGAGAAATCCATTTGTTAAAAGCCGTAGAAACGCAGCGTCTATAGCGCGGCGGCGATACGTATCGCCCATCGTCGAGCGTCACGGAAAAATTGGAGCCGGTCCACGAAAGTTTCTTCCCCTGGAACGATTGGCGACTCGTTTGTGCTGGTCCCCGAAATTGCTCCGGGAATTTCGCTGGAGGAAACACAATAGAAACCGCGCTCCGGAGAGTCCGGGCGCTTTGGCTAAGATCTTAAAACCCGCTCTGCCATTCACCAGAAACAATTCTTACTGATAAATCACATTATCGTGAAAATTTTCATTATAAAACGGATAGGTACGCTGCCGTCAGAAAGTTTCCGGATACTCGCCTCATTTAGCAGCGTTGTATTTACAAATTGTTTATAAACATTTTTTATTATGTATTAGTGAATTGACATTTTTATACTTTTTTTCGCTTATTATTTACTATCCGTGGAAGAGATGTTATGTTTGAGATCATTTGAGATTGTGATTAAGTGTAGTTGCGGCAAAAATTTATTTAAAGAAGTTTTTTTTGTGTTTGATTTTAAGCTAGTTAGTAATGCGTTTTTCTAAATTAACTCTTTTAGCTTTATTTATGCTATGTTATTCATCTAAGTATACGGAGAGAATGTTCTTTTAGAATTTACTTTCAAAATCATGGTAGTCGCGTAGAACAACATAGACTTTGAAGAATTTTAATTATAAATTTATATTTTTAGTAAAATTTAATTAAATTTAACTATACTTAACTAACTTTAAAGTAATCATATTAGTAAACTTTATATTATATTAAACTATATATAATTTTAGTAAACTACACACGCATGCGCGCGCGCATATATACATACACATATAATCTTGAAGACACTTTTTACTTTACATTTATTTTCAAAGTTTTATTTTTAATTTTTGTTTAATACTATGTCAGTGTATTGATGATTTGCACTTAAAATTTATTAAATTTTACTAAAATTATAGTGAAATTCTTTGACTTCCCACAACTTTATCATAGTTTTGAGAGCAAATTTTAAAAGCAAATTTTGCTCCATATAAATAATAATAAATTTTGGGAGATTTCTTATATAAATACATCAGTGCTTTTCTCGAGAATGTATTTCTTTAATTTTTGGTGAAAGAAAAATATTAAATATATAACAAAAGTAAGAATTCTCAATGTTTACTAATTTGTTTTATATTTAATATTTAGATATATTAAATATTGTTTCAGTTTCGACTAACTGGCCATAAGCATTTCTATTATGAAACTTTTTGTTGACTATATGGATGTCTTTTTGATAATAGCGCAGATTAGCTAAAAAACTGAAGATAGATGTACCAAAGATCGAAAGACACATAATATGTATAATTAGGAAGTGCACTGTACATAAATTAATCAGGATGAATTAGATGATGCTGCCGAAAAAAAATCTTGTCAGAATCTATAAATGTGATTTACGCGTCTGATTATTTTACCTTTAAAATACCTCTTCTATCTTCTTTACATCTTTTGAAGCTTGCTTGCTTGCTTGCTTGCTTGCTTGCTTGCTTGTAAGTAGATAGCTGATTGATTAAAATGACCGTCGATCTGCTGCCGAATCCACTTGGTGCTTTCGACCGTTCTCTTCGTTCAGAAACTATGTGTATGCTCAGCCGCTAACAGGGAAACTGCATTTCCGCGCAGCCGGTGGTCGAAACGATGAAAACTTTATTACTCGCTACGGACGACGATAAAACGGATCTGGCTGCGGCCTGCAGCACACCGCTTCTGCGAAAGATCCGATAGATTTCCGGATCGCGGCGAATCGATGGAAAGTGAATGCCCGACACCGCGCGCGGGATATCTAATATTTGGATATCATATAGACTTTTGTCGAGGTAACTGAATGAAGCGGTTGGAAAAGTAAGCGTGGATTATCGAGGGATCTGCCGATCCCCCTCTGTTCGTTTCCCGCGCGAAAGACTTCCTAGCTCGTTCCACCGATCATAAATTACCGTATTTTGAATAATACAGTTGTTTAATTGAAATATAAACTTTATAGAGATTTTTAAAAAATAATAAGTAACATAAGATATGTATATCATAAATTCTTTTTAGTTCTAAAGAAACATTAATTTGAGATTTAAGATTGCAATAATTTTTGGAAAAAATATGATACCCTCTTAATAAGGAAAAATGTTTATTATTAAAAATTGTTTTGAGTTAAGTTTCCTTGGAAAAAAATTGATTAAAGATGTATAACTATTTTCTATTTTTTTGAAGTTTTTCGAGTTTTTTCTTAATAGCGAAAAATATTTAAAAAATTATTGAAAGAATGATGGCTATAAAATGGGCCGATTTTGGCTCTCGCAGTGGCAAGTGAAGAAAATATGTTTTCTTTGATCTGATTCTGATCTTTAAATTTATTCGGCTATTTAATTAAGTTATCTTGAAGTATGTACGCATGAGAATATTATAATCGAGCGCATAAAATATAAAATATTCCAATAAGAATTATTTTAGTATGAAATCTGATATGTGAAAAAGTGATGTGGAGGAAACACGTTGCGTAATTCCCTCAAAGGAAAAATTTTCGATATTGCTCGCGAATCGGAATATATTTATTACAAAAAAAAAAAATGCGGATGTACATCCAGAATGGAGTTCTGCGTCGGCATTTTCTCGATTTCTCTTTTCCATTTTTTTCATTTTACGAAATACGAATTGAATTCTCTTTTTGCTATATCTCGAACATTTTTCTTTCGTTTCTTTTTTCCATTTCTGGTAGATTGATTCATACGAATCGCAACATGTACATGACATAAATATAATAATCATATCTCTTGGAAAGTATTATTTTCTACATTTTTTAATAACCAGGCTGCGTGCGGCATATTTTCGAAGGCGCATTTAATATGCCGCATCCAGGGGCAAAAACATATAATGTGTATTATAAACAAGATGTATACACACAAAAATTAAAATACACGTGCACATATATTAATTAAATGTATTTATTATTTTAAAATAATACACAAAATAAATATTCGTAAAGTTAACGTCCAGTCTCATTTATTTTTTCAATTTTATTCGATTGTGATACTACAGTGATCAATAACTCGAGATATTTTCGCGGAATATTTTCTCAAATGCTCACGTGGTATTGCGCGTCATGTAAATTTTGTAAACCATAGGGAGCACTGTTCATTTATGAGACGCGACGCGACACGGAAGATCGAGTGCAATTCGGAATTGCAGACCGATGAAACATGAAACATGAAACAGGCCGTGTCATGCCAGGCATATAATATTCGAATATCGTACCAATGACTTGCATATTGCTGGGATAATCGAGACCCTCGAACGAAACCATTCTGTACGTGTAATCTGTGCGCGGATTACTATTCACGGCGGCCGGGGATTTTCGTTCTCTATTTCAGCCCGCAATAAACCAAACGAGCTCCCATCGATTAGATTTTTTTCGATTGATATAATGGCGAGAGTGGATCGTGAAACATTGCCCCAAATATCCGCAATTGTACTTTAAAAGTTCCGAACGCTTTCATAATCAAGTCTTTACTTAAGGATTTGTTCAAGATACGATATAGTTAATGTGTGAAGTTATTAAATTGAGCCATTGAATACTGAAAAATAGTTTAGTAATAACAATTAAGTCTGAATGATAGTTAACTTGAACGAAGTAATTTTTATTACATATTTGGTTAATATAACCAAAATTAGTAATTATTACAAAGTAATATGTTGTTTTTGGCAATAATTATTAGTTTTGATTATATTAATCGACTATTTGAAATTATTACAGGTTTAATTATTCTTGTCAGATTTTTTCACTGTATTGCTTATACCTATGTATTTATTTTATGAAAATGTCTTAAAATATATTTATCTCTATCTTTCGACCACGTAATATATCTTGAGGGTGGAGTCTTATTTTTCTTTTCTATCCGACGGTTTTTGATACATCGGATATTGTTGACGACTCGCGATGAGAAGCGAGTCAAAGGGAGCTTTCCGGTATCCTCAACAGGAGAAAAAGTTTCCTTACGAAGCTCTCCTCGTCTCGCTACATCAGTTTCCTTTTCTACGCCTGCGACTTCCTTTTCTCTACATCCGCGCCACTTCGCGGTCCTTTGACATTCAATTCGAACTTTCAAACTTTCGAGGATTTGAAAACGTTAAGTGATTTTCCGTTTTGTATTTTGCCACGGCCGAGAGGACGAGATGAAAATGGTGGGCCCATGGGGAAATGCTTATCACGGACAAAATGATAAAAGATAAAGGTCCGATAAAAGAAATAACATGTGTTACGCGAATATCATGTAATATGTATAACGTTGCAGTTTCTTCGCAGAAAAAACTTTTGAAAAATATAGGCAGGAAAAAATCTTTGCGTTTTTTTGTGAATAGTATACGCCATACGGTGTATAAACAATATGTCATTTATGAGTTTTCCGAGAGGTAACGTCGTCTTTAACCGGGTACGCGATCCCAGTGGACATATTTCGTTGTTATGATTTTTCATATTCTACAAAAGAACATTTCGCGAATGTGTTTTATGCACGAAGCAGAGAATGAATCCAGCTAATGTGTTTTTACCGACTATGACGCACTCCGACCTCCTGCGTCATATGAGGCTGATGTGCTCTCACATTAATTTGCTTCAAATGAGAGGAAGATATTTCTCTCCAGAGGCGAGAACAAATATGTAACCCGGATATTAAGAATTCCTGGTGAGAGTTATGAAAACAGTTTCATATTCTATGTCTACGTGGGTGTCACAAAAATTCCCTTCACTTTTTTTCTTGAAAGAATATAAAACGAGATAAATGCTTAGAAAACATACTTTTTATATCAACTTCTGTTAGAACTATCATAAGTTATTAGACAAGCAGAAATAATATCATTTTCACATGGAAAGAATGATTTTGCTGAAGTAAAATTTAGTTTATGTAGATATAGATTTGAAAATAATTTTGTCAGACTACTAAAATAATTATAAAGGACCTTTATATAAGTATAATAACTATTATTGCAAAATATTTTGACATTTTTAACCAATTTGTGTCCTACATAGAGAAATTTTATAAAAAAAATTATTGTAGTACGATGATAGCCATGAGCCATAAAGAAATTATAAAAATTTTTATTATGTTTTTCAGTAATTGTGTCAGTTTGTATTTACTTACGGTATAATTATTCTTATCCGTGGTGCGTGACTATACTACTTATCTCGTACTACAATAATTTTTAATAAAAATTTTTCACGTATATAATTATTTTGATGTTTTAACAAAATTATTTTTAGATCCAAGTAAATTTTTAGATTCTTCAGTAAAACGGTTTTTCCCGTGCATACTTGAAATATTTCTTTTTACTGCGTAAATCTCTTTTATATTTTATCAACTCATATTTCGAGGAAAATATCTTTGCTCTCTCTCGAAGTATATTACGCTTTCACGGATCTTTGAAGAGCGGAAGAGTCGATTTGTACGCTTTCAACGAAGTTTACAGGATAGTTTGCCTCGCTTACTGTATTTATTTTTTTTCCTCCCCAATGGATCCGAACGTTACCGTTCTTCAGTGTGCGTCTCTCGGAGCGTATTCATCCCCGGACGAATTTAATATTACAAAACGGAATTGCAGACGGTGCATCGGAAGTCGACCGGCCCAAGAGAACTGTCCCCGATGCACCATCGTCTCTATTCCTTCTGCATCCCGCGCGGATGATGCACCGCTTCCGGGGATTTGCAGTCGCAGCTGATGCTACCGCTGCCTCTGTCGCTGCCACGCGCGGCGGTATACGAGACTCCGTATGACTCGCTGAAAAATGCAAAGTGCAACACGGTGTCCTCCGACGCGATATCCGTCCGAAAGAAAACAATCCGTTACGATGCGAAATTATGCAGCAGCATGGTTTCGTGAAAATATAGATATTAAACCGTTGCACCGGAGGAAGTCTTTATACTTTTCGAGAGCCATTTCATAAAATGTCTGCAAATGTCTGTAGATCCGTTGAGACGAGGGTGAAATGTGCTTAACTTTTTGCAGGAGAAGTTTAGCGATCGATCTATCAATAAGTAAAATTGTGGAGAAAGACGAACTGTGTATAAATGTTTTTATTACATTATTTTTATGTCGATATATCACAGAATATTTTACCCACTTTCTTTTGGTTCAATCGAAATGTCAAGTTCTATTAAGTTTTACACATTTTTTAATATGTGTCCAAATGCATTATAACCCTTTTTATATCTAAAGATATTTTTTACTAGTTACAAATTATTACTAGTTCAAATTTTAATTAATTTTAATTAAAAAAACTGAAGCTTCTTATGTTATATTCTTCTTTTTTTTATAATCTGCAATGACAAAAAATTTTGATACAAACTTTAGTCTTGAAATTAGCTCTAAAAAAGAAAACAACATTTAGCTTATAATAGTTTATGCAGCGAAAAATGATTCTGCTTTACTTTACTCCAGTTTTACGTAAATAATTTTTAAATGAATAAGTGAATCCAAATGAACTTTTAAACTAATATTTATCAGAGTTGTCTTAGTCTATATAAAATATTGGATTTAATTTGTGAAGCTACTTACTAATTAAATTTACATAAATATTACAAAACATTATTTTATATAAGAATCAAATAATTTTTAAATTAATAAGAAAGCTATGCTTAAAACTTATAATTAGATACTCACGCAAACGTAATAATAGAATCTATAAAACTTTAAAATTGTTTATAATACTTTAAGGTCTCAATTATTCTTACTTTTTCTGATCTTTATAACAACAGCCTTGATAATGCGTTATCTGTTTATTTGGATCTTTTAATTTATTTTATATACTTATACATTATAGTCAAAGCGTCAAGTTTTCGCTTTTTACGAAAGTCGGAGAAACATTTCGCGTGTAATTTGTTCGGATGTTCATATTTTCGTTTCCGAAAGTTGTTTTAATATTACGTCCGTGCAGTCAGCTCATGTTAGTAGGTCGTAGCTTATTGCCGTAAATGGCCGTAAATCTGATCGCGTTTGCATGGCGCATCTAGCAACGAGTTAACGTTCCGGGCATCGTTTATAACTCGCTCCCCTTTCTCTGCGCGGAACGATATAGGTAAGGATGGTTCACTGCCTGTGTTAACCACCAGTGCCGGAAAGCAGCTACTTTTACCGTCGTAATCTTTGCGTTATCTCGCTAATTCCTGGCATTTGTATGTGAGCGCAGTATATAAGTAAACGTGGTAAATCACCTTATTTTTGAGCATTATACTTCCACCTTTCCATTTAATTTTAACCGTACTTTCCGAAGTTCTTGAATAACTTATGATATATTTAAGTAAAAAGATTAATCGCCATTATAAATTGCGCTTCGATATTCATTTTGTGTTAGCAAGTTCGTGAGGCTATGACTCGTTCGCTTTTTAACTTTTTCTCCCGTGCGCTTAATTCGTCCGCTGGCGCGAATAAAAATACGCGATGTGATTAATTTACTCGCGCAGCGCGCCGGCTTTAAAAGCGTTTGATACAAGAAGCACGTTCGAATGTCATCAAATATTGGGTTGCCCTCCCCACTTGTATCGGCGTTACTGACTTTGCAGATAGAATTTCACATGGCGCGGTTATCATTGGCGAAACGTTTAACCCAAAAGTACGCGTTATCCTGCACGATGATCATCGGCTAAACGTGATTAAAATTTTTGTTTCAGATCGAACTAATAGCCGCGTGGAGTGGATAGCTTCGAGGACTTTGAAATAAACATGTGCGTCGAGGATCAACCGGACGTTGTTCGCCAATGACGCAGGGTGAGTGAATCAGTACTGGATTTTTACTCAAGTATCTTCTACACAAAATACAATTTGTTTCTCGCGTATGTTAAGTGTTACACATTGATTATACACTGTTAAATTCATAGCGTCGAACTAGTCATTTAATTTGCATCTTATTTTTCATTATTTATTATTCCATCACAAGTCGCCATTGCTCCTATCAAACATGTCGTTAATTTAACTAAAACAATGGAGCTAAACAATTTAACTCAAGAAATGTTAAACTTGATTTCAATTTAGTTTATTATTAATTGAATGCAGTTAATATATAGACGCTTACTTTGAAACTAAGTAATTTAATTACAGAAATGGATTGATTACATGAGGTTGTTCTCTTATTACGTTAATAACTACAGGTTTTGCGTTAAAATAAATTTTGACATACATGAAAAATAATCAAATATTATATAACTCAAAGAATTATCGGTTTAAATTTAATTCTTTAATATTTAACAATGTAATGCAACATACTTGCTCTTTGTTAGAACGCTTCGCTCGCATGCGGGCAAATCTCTTTGACAGCGACCATGAGTGATTATAATTTATCAGTAACAATAATTTCTCTTTTGCACTTTATTAATAATTTGGCGATAGAAAAACGTAAAAGGAGTTGACTAAAATTTTGCGATGCACGCTATCGTAACTCGCACAGTATGCATGCATACTCTGTATATTTCCCGGAGAATACGTGGCGACATATATTTCTTTCATGCGATTTTCTGCCTTTTTCGATACGGTTGATCGCGTAAGTTTCCGGGGAGGAAGGGAAAATCGAGGAGAGATAGTTATGGAAAAATGTGCTACGCGCAAAGGTAAAGGGGAATACATTCTCAACGTGGTTCGGATCAACGTGCATTACCGGCGCGCGATCTGTTTGCGCGGCCATAAATGGCGCGCGGCGGTGTGCCCCGGCGGATATCGTTTCTCAATAGTTTTTCAAACCATTAAGTGAAAGGTCCTCTTCCCCAGAAGGAACTCCTCTGGCTTTTCATCGGCGCCTTGATTGAAACCGATACTTCCCTCGACAACTCATGCGATATACTGCACTTGCAGTTCGGTTTTTTTTTTTTTTTGCCGTCACGTCCTCCTCGTCGTGTGACGAAATATGTGTGCGCAAATAAAATAACAAAATAATCCCATTAAGGTCCAGACTTCTTTCGCGAAACATCACGGGGGGTTCCAAATTCTTTGTGCCATAATCGTTAAACGGTACAACGGGTTGAACCGTCTCGTTAAGCGGCGATTCCCGGCGACTTTGAAAGCCCTCGTTGAAAAAGAGACCGCGCCTTTGGAATTTCCAAAGATTCTCACAAAAGCGCGCGAATTCCGAGGAGATCTCGCGAGACTTTGAGCACGCAAACACAATGTGCGCAAGAGCTATAAATTACATCTCAAGGAAATAATGGTCCCCTGTGGCGATAGAAACGCGATACCTTTAACACTCTCTTTTCAGCGAATGCCAGAATTATAACACAATTGTCCGCTTCCTTTAAATTCTCCGCGCTCGATGTATCCCTTTTTCTATAGTGCGTCCCGTTTATAATGTGCCGATATTATGTGAATCGATATTATATGTTTATCGGTCTCGCGCGCTATTTTCTGCGCGCCGCGGGTGCCGCGCGAATAACTAATTGGCCGAAATAACAGTTACGAGCTTGCGTTACATCGCACGGAGGGGCCATTCGGGACTCGCCTTGGCGCGCTTCCACACCACGGAAATCGACAAAGTGATTTATCGATTGAATTCTAATTTCCCGGGGTCCCTGCGTAACTTTTATCTGCGCTGCGGCGTAACGAACGCGAAAGGCGCGTCGCGAATATTATCGTGTGGCGCGCGCGTGGACCATGGGCCGTTTTATTTTATTTCACTCCCCCGACACGGCACGCCAATTCGTCCGCGAAATTTTTGGGTAAAAAATGGCTTTTGCGTTGCTACGCGCGGCAGCTTTCGACGTCAAACGCGCCGGACGATTTTGTCGCCAAAGAGCGCCGCGGCGCTAAATATTTCGCTTGTTAAAGCGACGAATAAAATGGTCGCGTAAATCCGAAATTTTCCACAGATGGTGGAGCGGAATCGCGCGCGATAACTATTCGTATGAGATATAGCTTTCCGGGAATTCTGTATCGGCAGCTTTGCAGGCTCGACAAAGGTTTGCGTTGTCGCGATTTTTTCTGTCGCATTTTTCGTATGCCTTCCGCGCGGGCAGACTTGTGATCCTCTTTTTTTATTCCATTTCCGATATCGTTCGAACAAAAGCGATATTTTTCTCTATTTCCCCGCAACGTCATAGCGAAACACAAAGAGTGGCAGTTCTGGAATTCGTTTTCAATTTGCGGACGTCAACGGCCAAATTGGACGTAAAACTTTGCAATTGATTCGTTCTTTGTATATGGTGAATCTGATTTTATCGGAAACACGGTTCACTTCCAATGTTCGTTCCCTCCTGGTAAATTTTATACATACATAATTTTATACATTGAGACAAAAATAGAAGCTACTTTCCCGTATAATCCAACATCACGTTTCCATGACAAACTTCTATAACGAAGTCGCAGTTTACCAAAATTGTGCAAATGTATTTCATTGTATGAATACACAGAAAATATTTGTGTCTCAAATTAAAACTAATATTTAACAATCATTGTATCATTATGTGTGAGCAAGAAATTATATTCTTGCTTATATATGTATAATTGAATCCTCCTTAAGCATTAAATAATTTTAAAAATTATGCAAATGTATTTTATTATATGAATGCACAGAAAATATTTGCGTCTCAAATTGAAACTAATATTTAACAATTATTACTTACCATTGTATTTTAATTAACATTATTTCATGTATGAGTAAGAAATTATATTTTTGCTTATATATGTATAATTTAATCTTCTTTAAAAATTTGATAATTTCTTTAAAATTCAACATTCTTTATTAATAAAATGTTTTAACAATTATATCTCTTGCAAACGATTCAATTAAAAACAAATGCAAAACCACTGCAAACGACTACAAACGATACTGAATCGAGTCCCGCGAGCGGACTTGAGGTATCTTTAAAATTAAACATTCGTTCTTAATAAATTGTTTAAATGACTATATCTCGCGAACGATTGCTTGGAAACGAGAAGCGTACATCTTTTATGCAATCAGCATAAAGTGATAAATAACTTTTGATATAGTCGCAAATTTTAACTATTTAACTCTTGTACATATAAGTTTTGTTACAATATGTAAATTTAAAAGATCCATTATTAATAAACGTTTAAATAATTATATCTCGCGAATGATTCAACTAAAAGCAAATGCAAAATCACTACAAAGAGCTACATACGATTCTGAATTGAGTCCCTCAATTAATTGCAAACAGTATTTATTTCTAACACGCAACCGTGCGGAAATTTTGCCATCCGTACATTCCAAGATTCATGTTTTTGTATAATATATATTTAAAAACGTAAAAAATAAAAAACAGAAAAGTAAAAAAATTAAGAAAGTTATTAATATTTGATGAAAGATCATTGTTACGTATTGAACTTTTTATTCTTTCAATTATTAATTGAATCATTATACAATTAATATTGTTTAGAAGAAAAGAAGCTTTATAAAATTAAATTTGTATAAAATTGTATACGTGATTCTATTTCTCTAATCTTGTGATTTATCAAGGTAAACCCGAATTGAAAAATATACTATTAATTTTATGAAAGTAATAAGTCATACTCACGCCAAGGTTTCTCTGCCGAAGCTCGATGCCTTTTCCAGACCTGCATCTCCTCTTCTTCTCGTTGCACAGGACACTCGCGAATAACATATACTACAATCGCGCGTAGAACTAATTAGATTAATCCATAAAATCCATGATACGACTTTTAGTTCTCGATCGAATTGTATTATGGGAGTTATGAGAAAAGCTCTTTTAGTCCATTTACTTGAACGGCACTCCCGAAGCAGACGCGCGACGCGACGAACCGGCTACGGTTCGTTTTCAATTAAATTGGTCGGCATTCCCGAAAACGCGGCGCGACGAACCACAATTGTACGATCGACGACGTAATAAGTGCAATGGGTACAGTTAGCTTCCCCCAAAAGCTTTCAAGCCCTTGAGGTACTGAGCCCTCCCACCACGACAAGGTCGTACCCGTGGGAGGGAAGATTTTGTCTGAACCTCTATGCAAATTTTAATTCGCTTAAAAAAGAAAAAAAAACGTATGCCGAGCATACATCAGGCTATCACTGTGAAGCAAAGGGATACGGATACTTGAGCAAGTTTTTTACCAAAATATTTGACGTGTAATAGGCATAGGTATTATAGTCATGGCCATAGATAATGTAGAAATAAGTAAACGCCAAGTAAACCATTTTACATTTTATATATATTGTCTGATAAGTGAACTTTATTGTTTTCTTTATTTCATAGAGCTTCGTTGCAACTTTATATTTTAGTTATCTTAATTATCACAATAAGTGAAATTAATTAATACAATTAAATATTTGTAACAACAATTGATTATATATTATCAAAGCAGATATTTCGAGATTCTTGTAAAAAATTATATTAACAAAATATTAATGATTAGAAGATTGAACTGCGTGCGAATGAGCTGTTAAATTTCGAATTATTTTAACAATTCACTAAAGTCTCGGCAAATATTCTTTTTGTATTTCAAATTATCGCTGTTTATTCACACAGCAGCAGTATTCGAGAATGCTTTGAAAATACTTAGTTCTTCATAAAATATTGTATAACCAATTTTTTAAGGAATAATTATGTGAAAAATGTATAAAAACAATCTTTGAGATAAATAACGTTAAAAAAAATTATATTTAGTAATCAAGATCCGGGAGCGATCCATTTATCTGACAGGAAAAAATCTTTATATCGAAGCAGATCAAATATAAAATAGTCTAGGATTTTTAATTAAACACTCGAAATGTTAGGGTTAATAATTGTATGTATTTAATAATTTAATTATAAAATAGGACGAATCGCGGAAATTAGAATTTTATCGCTTGTCGTAAATGCTCGACTGCACGTCTTTTCGCTGTTACTACTCGCGATCTTCTGCCCATTGTCTCGCGCGCTTCGCAGTCTATCCCTTCCATTGCGTATCCCTTCTTTTGTATATCCCTTCTTTCGGTTTAAAATCGTAGATAATAATACTATACGCGGCCACAACGTATTTGTACAATCAAATTAATCAAATAACACAAAAATATCATTCAACAGTCGCGTTAGTTTTAAATTAATTGATTGATAATATTAAATCTCTGATATAATTTGATTCTTGATATAAAGATTTTTTTTCCGGGTGAAATTTGCACGTATATAAATATGTAAGATGAAAAACTTTTAACGACTGCTTCTGCGTGTGTCAAAATATTCCAGAGAGATGTGCGAGAACGACACATAATTAAACCTTAAAGAGATAAAAAAGATACACCAAGTACATAAATGCGTGCTTTTAAAAATGAGTTTGAGTTTGATGCAATTAGTTAAGTATATAAAAAGAAAAATACAATCTCGCGAACGATTGTTTGGAAACAAGAAGGATACATCTTTTATTCAACCAGCATATAGTGATAAATAACTCTTGACAGAGTCGCAAATTTTAGAACTAGTTAATCCGTGTACGTATAAGTTTTATCACAATATCTAAATTTAAAATATTCTTAAAAGTTTTAGCAAAAATTTTTTTCGGTATTATAATAGTTATTTAAAAAGCCCAATATATGATTGTTTTAATGATAATAGTATTTTAAAAAGTGAAAATTATTATTGAGATTATTAATTAGAATGTATTTTTCTTGATATGATCAATGTATTGTTGTCAATTACAAATTTGACATTAATACATAAAGACGTTAATATTATTCGAAATGTTTTCGACTCTACTTACCTTTACGAGATACGTGCATTGTCTGGATCTCAGTGACCGCGATAGACGGACATGGGATGTTAACCAAGAGCAGGACAAGTACAACAAACCAACCGACGGCGTTGCCGGTATCTGCACTCTCCGTTTTCGTCACATAGGACTCGCACACGCACACCTACATGAGGACCCCACACAGATCTATCGTCCGCCGGCGCTAAATTATAGACTGGCGCGCGCATATTTTCTTCCATGCATATTGCATATGGTGGATAACGAGGGACATCACCGCCATCGCTGCCGTCGCTGTCGCCGTCGCCCTCGTCGAGCATCGTTTCACGGAAGCAGCTACCACGACGTGCAATATGTCACGATTCGCACATGCACGGGACTACGCCACTCTCTCTTTCTCTCCTCCTCTTTCTCTTTCTCTGTCTTTCGACATTGGACTGTTCCGAGTATTCGAAAAATCTCACAAGAGAGAAAGAGAGAGAAAGGAAGAACCGCGCCAAGAGTGACTCTGAGATTTTTCCTCAAGCTCCATCGACTTCTCGCTGGCTTTTCTTCGGGGCGAATCGTCATCTCAAGAAAATTCTCTGCCTTCGTTCTTTTCATCCAGCGTCGCGTGCGGTGGGTCGTTTTTGCTAAGCAGCTTCGGTCTCTCTTGCGGAATCGCGAGTCGCGAGACCAATTTGTAAGCGCAAGTTGCATGTAGAGTACCTTGAAACAGTAACGAAGTCAGGTCTGAATGAATACGAGGATTCTTTGTTATTCGACGAAGATTAGAATGCAACATAGTCTTATTTGGCTTCTCGGACTATTTGTTACAAAGAAACGAAAGTTTTTTTAATTTTTTTATGGAAAAACTTGCTCAGAATAATGAGGAACGAATTAATGATGAAGTTGAATCGTTTGAGAAACAACATAAGTCGATTTGTCGAAATTGAGATATTAAGAGATTTAAAATTAGGAGGAAAAAATATACAAATTTCTTTAAATATTGTATTAATAAAGCTTTTTTTTTTAATATCAAGTTTATAAAACTATCATTCACACGAATAGCATTAATCAGTGATTGTGTTTTCTTTACATTATTCTGTGTAAAAATATAATACAATCACTGAGGTTTAGTGTTACGGGTTTATTTTTTTATGAGTTTTGTATTTTACAGCAATAACGTTAAATATCTGTTATTTTATAACATTGTTAGAAGAGTCACAAGAGTTACATTTACATGCAGAATTGCCTAATTAAGGCTTAATTAAGATTATAACCTTATTTTACCTCTACATACAAAAATAATCATTTTACTAATTGTAAGAAATAAAAAATAGATCTAGATTTTTCTACTTAACCCTTGAGGTACTGATACATTATGAGAAATTTTTCAAAATCTCACATTCTCTCCATCTCCTACTCTTCATACCATAAGAAAAGTTTATAATGGAGAAGACTTCTATGCAGTAGGATTAAGGCTGTTAAAAATTAAAGTTTTTAATTTTTCTGTAAACAGCATTGAGTTTATTTTTTAATCAAACATCAGTAACCAGTTCGTACTCAACGTGTTCTTTTTGTAAGCAGTGAAAATTTTATAAAAATCACTGTAAGTATTCTATTTTTATTTTAAATTAATATCTGTTTGTATTTAAAAATTATTTTTCTTAAAAGAAATTATTTATTTTAAACAATGGATTTGGAGGCTGAGTGTGAAATTAAGACGAATCGCATTATGTGCGACAAGCCAACATTGATTCTTTTGAGAGACATTTTTGCACTGAAATATTAAAAAAAGCTCTGGTTGTTTTTATATGCATTTGGTATAAAAAGTTACAATTTATATTAATTTTAATCTAAATAACTCGATAATTAAATAATATTACATTTTATTGATTTATTTTTTTAAATAGTGTGTGTGTGTGTGATTTTCTTTTTGAAGATAAGTTTAAAAAGTGATATGTCTATTGTTAATGTATGAGATGATGGTATTTTTTTATATTTTTAATTATTTATTGCAGTTGTAAAAACTAGACAGTTTTTTAATTGTTTAAAAGTGAGACTTTTGATGTTATTTCTCAAATGATTAATTCAACTTTTTATTGATCAACCGCATTACGATTTGTCGTTTCTTGATATCTTTATTTAAGACTTTCATGACTCAGAATGTTAGCGTATCTCTTGATAAAAAAGATAAAGCTAGTTTTAAGTAGTAGGTAATAGATATTAAGGTTACTCGTTTTGAACGAACGGATCCATCAGCTAAATTTTTACAGAGAACATCGCGAAGTAAATTTACGCTAAACACAATCTATCACAATTTCGTGCTTGATGATAAACTAACTGGTGTTGCGAGATGAAATTAATCATATGAGAGGGAGAAAGTGTGGTCCAAGTCAGTTGTTCTTCCGAAGGGACTCCCTCGTTTCTTTCATTCTCTACTCTGGCTTGTTACTGCAGCTCTATAGTTTTTGCTCCAGTACCCTTCTTGCCACTTCGTTCTTTGCTGTCCGTCCCAGTCATCTTCCCAAGTATACTCGAAGGCAATGCTGTTTGTAACCTACATAGTTAGCAAACGACGAAGTCTTAGAACAAAGGCGAATTGCAAATCCCCCTTATTTCTAGCTCGGTAATTGCATGCCTGACGGAAGTTTTCGATTGCTAATTTGATTGCGGCGAGCTAATTCGATAGTGAGTAAACAAGAGAACGACAGCGAGTTAATTAATGAATTTAACGACAGTGTTTGCCGGTTTTAGCATAGTTTATTTCCGTGGAAGTAGCGCAGAGCCGTGGCAAAACGAAGCGTAGATCGTGGACCTCGCGGGCGAGAGGAGGGGAATTAAAGTTTTTCACAACAACGGTATGCGTCGAAACGTCTGGAGAGAGTCGCGGAAAAGATACTCTTTATTCTTGTCTCTCAATTCTCGTTTGATTTGCGCGCGCAACAGCTGCCTCGGTTATCGCACTGGAAAAAAAGTTTTGTTGTTTTATGAGAAATTCTGGTTGATTCAACCTGTCCGTTTGTTCGAAAATGGACGATACAAATTTTGTAGTTGGAATTACCAGAGGATTCTGGTTAATTCCATCCTGTTTGAATCTACCAGAATTTCTTGTTAATCTTACTACATCGTTTTGTTAGGTTTATAAAACTCTACAAAAATTTCTTGTTAATCTTATTATATTGTTTTATTAGGTTAACACAATTTTTTGGTTAAAAAACGAGTTCGGATAGAGTTTTTAAAATAATAACAATATATCTTGGTTTAAAGTACACTGCATATATTTTACATATATTTTACTAACCTCTAAAAATCTCTATATAGCTGTCGAAATTCCATTCGCGCAGAAGAGAAGACGTTTTTTCATCCGCGATGCCGTTGAACAGAATAATGTAAATACACGATTGTAAGATACACGAAACAAATATAAAAGCTACCTTATGGGTACCGCGTGATATTAGTATCGCATCGATACCGCGTTGGTTTGCGCGAGATTGGCATGCACCGACTTGCGCTGCGAGAACGAAGGCGCCAGCATTATCGCTATTTTTGTAAATATAACAAGAAGTTTTGTATTATTTTGTAGATTCAACAAGAAGTTTTGTAGATCCAACAAGAAAAACTTAATCAAATCCTTATAGTACAGTTAACCAAACGGTGTAGTTATAAGCTGTAAAATCTTGTTATGATAACCAGAAATTCTGTTTCGTTTAATAAGAATACGCTCAACCAGAACCGTTTTATTATTATAATAAAACCATTTTTCTCAGTGCGTACACGCTTTATTAAAGCAAGTTATGAAGTTTATGAATGCTGCGTCCGCGGTATTGACTCGACGGAGAAATACGACTTTGATATACTTCCGGCTGAGGGAAGATGAACTGGCGAGTTCGTAAATAATGAGAATTCCATTCGACGGAGAGTTACCGCATCTCCCTCCCCCTTCTCGGAATTCCACCTTTTGCGTTAAAGTATAGCGGTGGCTTACGAATGCTCGTAATCTAGCAAACCCCCGCGTACATCCGGCAGGTAATTCGAAGTTCAAACTATTTCTCCGGTTTTTTTCTTACCCCCAAGGGTACGGTATCGCTCGGTCCCCCCCCCCTCCGCCACCGCCCACTCCTCGCCCCTTCGCCTCTCTTTTTTCCTTTCTTTCACTTTCGCGCGTTTGCATTTTTCACGAAGCAAGCGAATTCACCGTTGAATTCCTCCCTCGAAATCTCACCAGCGGCAGCTTTATACGCAGCCGCGGAAACCGTGGAAAGGGTAATGCATTTCCGTGCGTGGCAGAAGTGTTCCCCGATTGCACAAAGCAGATTGCATAATCAAGCCGAGACTTAGTTATAAATAAGTAGAAAAAAACCCATGTAAAAGAGAGAGAGAGAGAGAGAGAGAGAGAGAGAGAGAGAGAGAGAGAGAGAGAGAGAGAGAGCGCCAGGATTGCTTCGAGCGATTTCGTGTACCATAAACCGTTGAAGAGAAATTATTCCCGAGCGGCTAACACAATTGTGGTTACCGTAATTTTACATCGCGAATTGACTTCGTGAACTCATTACTTTCAATTGATTTGCAATACGGTGAAAATTTCTGGCTCGTCGGACCGCTGTATACATATTAAACGGTCGAAAACCGGACGAGGAAGACGAAGAAATTATCAGAGAATAAAATTAGCGGGATTCTCCGCGCGTTAATTAACTATCCTGTCTATCGCGCGCCGCTTCGAGATGGACCGCTCCCCGTGCGATGAACTGCGTGTGGGAATTTAGCTAAAATAATTCAACTTTTGTTGTTGGTACGCTACAAAATGAAGCGCGTATATACCCAGAGATAACATTAGCTAATGTGTTAACATTATTTTCCGGAATTTACGTAGCCAGAATAGTCCGAGGGAAAATATCTGTTTTTTTTTTAATGAGATATAGCAACGCCAAGATCTCTTTCCCCTTTTCTCCTCACCTGTCAGAGCGGCGAATTTTTTCGCGGTTCTTGTCATAAAGGACGGAAAGGAGGGGAGGGGGGAGGAGAAGAAGGGGAAAAAACCACGAGCATGGACTCGTGTCACGCGAGCGACACAGAAGGGTTGAAGATTCACTACTGCGCGCGCGGACGAAAAAATTGTAAAAAAATTTCTCAAAAAGGAAAGAGAGAAGTCTCTTTCCTTTTTTTAGAAATTTTTTACAATTTTTTTTGTCCGTGCGCGCGGTAATGGTAGCGACTTCTCGCTTTCCTTCGCGTCACCGCGCGCATAATCTCTTTTGCCGCGCGTGACCGCTTTTCACCGCGGTAACGTAAGTCGTCTTTTGCGATGCAGATTGGAATCGATCGGACGTGCTTTCGCGATTTGGTATAAGAGTTGGAAATTACTTCGCTTTCGAGAGGTTTGCCGGCCGTCGCGTTGTTCCATTCGCGACCGTCACCTCGCGCGGGCGCGGGCCGCAGGTCGACCGCATTATCGTGTCGCGACTGGTAATAAGCCGACGCTGAAACGCCAATGGATTCGATGGTTAACTCACCCGCGGCAGCATATACATGAGCTACGTTACGTTACTGGGGGCGCGTGGGGTGCTCTGCTACCGCTGCCGCCACCGCGTCGTTGCACTCGCACAATGCACGGGTTGCGCGTGTATATGTACGTATGTACATGACGCTACTCTGAAATCGCATCGAGCCATGTCAAAGTGACGATGTTTCGTGCGATCTAAAGCATGCACTTTCACACACACCGCCGCGTCTCTTTTCCCACATCGCGCAATGTGGGATGTTTTAACCCTTTCGTACCTGATTTATATATATATATATATATATATATATATATATATATATATATTGTACATATAAATGCAGTAAAATTTTTTTTTTTGATCCGTTATATTAATCTACTATTTTTAAAGCAACGATTTTTTTTATATAGCCTTTTAAAATCAGACCAGGAGAGACTCGTGGGTCAAGGGTGAAACTTACAAGCATTTTTTAAAGAATACTAACCTTTATTTTTAAAACAAATCCAGAAACTTTGCTATTTTTATTTTTGTCGAAGATATGAATTTTTTAAGGGGCTATACTTCATCAGAATGAATAATTTTTAGCCAATATTCCGATTCGTGTTTAAAACTTATGATAGTTTAAGATATAATGACATATACTTTTTACATTTTTATGTTAAAATTTATCTATAATTGCTCAATTATATAATTGATTAAACAATTTGTAATATAACAAAATGGGCATATAAATAATCATAAAAAATGCAGAATAATCAAACGTTGAATTATCATCAAAAACTCATCATAAATTATAAAAAAACATATGAGCGTGCAGCACTATGTAACAAAAAAGATTGTAATTAATTATTGCCAATTTCTGTATATCATCAAATTTTGCGCAACTTTACTAAATTGCAAATTTAACTATACTAAAAGGATTTTATAAGTTTAAAAAAGATTTCTGGAAAATATTCTGAATTATATTAATATTAATATTGAGATATTATGATGTAATAAAAAACAATCGATTAAAAGTAAGTTCAATATATAACGAGTATTATGAGAAAGTTTTGTTCATTTTCTCTTTGTTTTTAATATTCCATGTTACAAAAACAGTATTGTTTGTAACAATACTTAAACAGAGTGTAATATACCAAAATACATTACATGTATTTTGGTATATTATTTCTCGACAAAATATACTACGAGAGATTAATGTTTTGTGTTTATATCGTTTGCTTAGCAACTAAATTGCACTGATTATTATTATTATTATTATTATTATTATTATTATTATTATTATTATTATTATTATTATTATTATTATTAATGAGATACAACAATATTTAATAATTTTTTGATTTAGGTAATTAGTCAACGCGTACATTGGAAATTTAATTTTTGCTTAGATCTTTCTGAGATTCCTACACTCGGAAGCACCGGAGGCATGGCTTTGTGCGAGCGTGTTGATCGTGTCAAAACATAAAGTTCTCGACGGGAATTACCATCGCGCGGCGCGGCGAGAGTAGATCTTGCCTAGCCCTAAACTTGGCGATGAATATCACGAAGCGAGATCCTAAGTGCATAAATCGATAAGTAGGAAGGTCGAAGGAATCTATAATTGTTAAATGACAGACTCGCCGTTTAATCATCGAGAAATCTAGTACGAGATACGACGACGTTCTTCTCTGTGCTGCGGAATTTCGCTTACACATCGCATACCGAGATCGGAATTGACTCGCCCCTAAAGTAAACTGTTTCTCATGGTATCAGGTGTAGTCCCAACATCCAGCGATCGCTCGCAAATAAATTGTTTCGCCTTCGTCGTCGGAATCGTTGCAGGTGCGGTCGCTCGGAGGGCGGAGAGCGAAGGGCGGAGGGTGGAGGGTGGAGGGCGGAGGGCGAGCAAACCGCACAGATTTCGTCTCTCGAGCGCGTTCTCCTCGTTTTCTCCGGGACACCGGGAGAAGGAATTTCCGAGGAGTAATTAAGTGTCGATCTATTTCTTGGCTGCGTATCTTCGGCCGCCACTGTCTGCTTTCGTGATCAGTAACGAGAGGCGGTTTCCGTTTCCCTTCTGTCAATCCGAGCGAGGCGAGACGTGTTTTTTCTCACGGAGGTTGTCGAGTTTTCTTATTAGATGTCAGCCACGTGGGAGGCGTTTCGTAGGAAGGCGTTCGAGTACAGGCGAAGAGGAGAGGCCCGCGAAAGGAACGAACGGCGACGGCTTAAGTATATTGGACCCTTCGATAAGTTTCTCGATTTCTTTCTATACTTTCGTGACTTCTTTCTCTCGTTTTTCTTCTCTCTCTCTCTCTCTCTCTCTCTCTCTCTCTCTCTCTCTCTCTCTCTCTCTCTCTCTCTCTCTCTCTCTCTCTCTCTCTCTCTCTCTCTCTCCTTGCCGGTATTACCTCTTTTCACGTGTCTCTACAAAAGGGAACTACATCCCAAGGAAGGAAGGAAGGAAGTTCGGCACCTTTATCGTCGTAAACCAACCCCCTTTTGTTTAGCGCACCGTGAAGTCGACTCGCACTTGTCCGCGCAAACTTTAAATGCCCTTTCATCGCTCTTTCCTTGCGGCAGGGCAAATTGCTGCTTACAGGCTTCCTGCCTTTTTCCCGCCTTCTCCCTCCGGACGCGATTAAATCTTGGCGCACGAACACCATTGTAGTTTACGGCTGGTGTGAGTGTTCAACGAGAGGCTGCTAGGGGAGAGTTTCTTTCAACCGCCGCGTCGCCGTCCCGCGAATTCAAATCTCTAGAGTGTCTCCCGAAGAATATCGATATTCTCGCTGGGAGTTTCTTTTATTCATCCCGTAAATCTTGAGATATCTTAATCGCGTCTAGTTAAATCAACAGGAATTCCCCTCCCTGGTAGGATAATCTCATGCGATTTAATTAAAGATGAAAAGCCTCAGGGCAGAATATGCTTTTAGGAAAGCGTTTGTGTGTGCGTTTTTTTTGTTCTTTCTTGTGTGCTCTCGACGAATGTAAAACTCTCGCAACGCCATCACAAAATCGTCGCTTTGTGTCGTCCTTTAAAAAATTTTTTCTTTTATCTGTCCAAAAAAAAAAAGAACTGTATAGACCGCTCGATCGTTGTTGGAGGATAAATTTAAAAGCCCTAGCGATGTTGATCCATCACCACCAAATGTTTACCAAATATTTATTTTATACGTTCGAACGATATGCCGGCGGATCTGTAAATAAAATAATCGCATGTATTAATCCAAAATTTCAGTTGAAGTTAATTAAGCTGTACATGCAGATGACATTTGGGTATTTGTCGTAAATAGGTTGAGAGATGTAAAGCGTATATAAATTGAAACCAACTTTCTATACCTCAGAGAACTTTCTATATATATAATATTTAATAGGTTTGGCTTATATTATTTTTAAAGTAATGATAGATGCAACACAAAATAGGCAAATATAAAATTTTTTACAAACTCCTTTGTCTTAAACCAGTTTATAACATTTTTGAAAAATATTCTCATTGTCTTTTAGTACAGTTTATCTTATATATCTTGAACCTTTCTATTTTCTATTTTTCGTTTACACATTTATCAATATTCTTGAACTCGTCAGCCAAGGTTTATTTAATCGAGGAAATCGGTTTCCGCCACTATTGGGTGTACGGCCCTCAATTTGAAATTCACTGTCAGCAGAGGCAACTAATTGTAAGATGAGAGAGTCGGGCGGGCGCAGCTGAATCAAAGCGCTGTTGACACACCGTTCGATGTCAGGTTGCAGCGACGAAGTTGATTGTATCGTACAAAGTACCAGCTCTGATCTCTCGAGGGGTCTATTCTATCGGGACGTTGTTGCGGCCAGTGTTGTTTGCTCGGTAAACATTTTTGCAGTCGGCGAGTGTTGGCGCATCTCATTAACGGAAAGCGCTTCGCTAAATACCGCGCGAGTAACAAAACAAAATCGAAGTATTCCTCAAGTAAAGCACGATACGCGTTTTCCACGTTGTTAGCCGCAGACTGTTAATTTGTTGCCATCAGTAAACTAACCATAATCAATACCGGGATATTTGTTAACGATTGAACCGATCAGTGTATATGCTTTCAATATAAGAATAACGCTCGTTTAAAAAAAAAATATTTTTTAATTAATTTAAACCAAGTGTTTTGTGTAGATTTTTAGAGTGCTGAAAATAATGCCGCAGATAAATTTTAATCAACACGTCAAGTTTCCAAAATAAATAAGACTATATTTAAATGATTTTTTATTTGAAATTTTTTAATAACATTATCTTTTGAAAATCTGATCACAAGTCATGACTGTATTAACAATAGTTGTCCTATAAAATGCAGCATTTTTTTATTTTGCTATCTTACTTTTTAGCTATATCATGAAAGATTTAAAATTTTGCTAATTATCAGACAGCAAATTTTTCTTTGACGATAAAGTCATATACACTTCCTGAATACCATAGAGTGATTTGGCTATTAATATTTTAAAGTAATTGCAATAGTCGCTTCCAAAAGAAAGATTTATTACTTCAATTTGAGTGAATGCAGCCACTCATAAGTTAGGAGTGAATTTCTCACTGAAATTTTTTAAGAGATTAATGTAACGCGGCTTCGTGCAGTTCTACCTACAAGTTTCATTTCATTCTGGTTTAAAGGGAAAAATTCATTCTGCAGTGAAACAATCCAGGTAACAATTTTGCGGTGCCGTCACCAGATGGACGCAGCAAAGTAATATTTCCTGTAAAAGAGACACAAAAATTGAATAAAAGAGATGCAGCATTACAAGATTTTTTACCTGTATCCTAATAACAAAATAGTTTTTGGGAGAAATCTGAAGGGCTCCAAGATAAAAATAAATAAAAAATATTTTGAGAGTATTGTATAGGAATTTTATTCTGCAGAGAGTGAAACGGTCTCTAAGTGAAAATGAGTTACGATTTACTCGATCTGATAAATGATTCTACTAGAGTGAAATTTCTGCTTAAAGGTGTAGAGTGACATAATACCTTACTATAGACACTGATCTACTGCACTTGAAAAGAGTGCTTTCCACTTAAATGGAGTGTGATTTTACTCCAACTTTTAGAACGCAGTTCAACTCTTACTTAAGTGGTGAATCAAAGTGCACAGATTCTGTTCTCACCTTTTATTCCTTTTCCTTGTTATACTTGTATTTCTTTTATTTCGAATAATATTTTACTCTACGAGTATTTATAATTGATAAACTGTGGTTATCGATATATATATATATATATATATATATATATATATATATATACACACAGAATTTATCGTGATATAGATTCTGCTACACACACACACACACGCGTGTGCGCGCGTTTAATAAATATATTTGCTATCTTAGCAAAATTTAAATTCTTCACGATATAACTAAAAAGTAAAATATCGAAAAAATACATTTTATAAGAGATGAATAGTACAACAAAATTTTTAATTAGAATTTCAAGATAGTGTTAAATTTTTTACAGAAAATTCCGAATATCACAAAAAGTCAAATTTTTATACATAAAATGTCAACGATTGCAGAAATCTGACGCGTTGATGAAATTTGGTTTGCGGCATCGCGTTGCAAAAATGTAAGAAACGCCTTGTTTAGTTTAAAATTTATAACTGTAAATTACTGTTATCGTTCAGATTCAAGTACAATTTTTTTCTTCATATTGTAATCGCGCTCCAAATCAAATGAGAGTTGCAGCTGAAAGTTAGATGCATTCTATCTGTACATGCAAGCCGACATTTTATCGATGCTTTAGCTACTCGGTGCATGAATCATGAGCGAAGACAGCTTCTCGGTGGATTCGCCTGAAATTATATTATTTTTCCTCTCGCGCTTCATACGCGCGAGCACGAATGCGCTCGGGGACGCAAGCGCGCGATGAGCGATGTCACCGAAGGAAATAAAAGAGAAAATGGCCGGAAAAAGGGACGGAGAGTAAGTTGGGAAAAGAGCCTCCTATGCGCATTGAATGCGGCGTATATCCACCCGCGACAGTACTTATTCACGGTATTCTCATGAATACGATGGTTTAAGAGATTCACAGCAGCCTTGCGAAGGGGGTGACGGAAGGGAGAGACGGCATCTCGTTTGGAACCCGCAGGATTATTTTCTTAGCGTTTATTCCGGCCCGTCGCGAAGGTGGGTTGCCTGCCTCTTTATCTCCTCGTTTCCGCAAGACTGGATCAAACTTGAAACATCTCTCTTGATTTTCTTTCTTCTTTGTGAGGTAGGCCCGAAGGAGACGGAAAAGCATCGTCTCCGGGACTTTGCATGTGATACACCCACCGCACGTCTCTCGGAAAACTTGAATTTAACGATTTAAGGCGAATGCGAAATGATTCCTCGCAGAACGCTTCTAATTATTACTGGAGTAACTGCAATCTAATTTTGATTTTACGTTAAAACAGTTTAGCGATATTAAAAGCAACTGAAAACTAGCGATGCATTAATTTATTTTAATTTTAGGCATTTATTATTTTAAAGCAAAATGATATACGGAGATAATTTTTCGTTATATTTATAGCGAAAAATTTGCGAAAAATTTTACCACATTTTTGGTGGCGATAAACTTGGTCATCTGTCAAATGAGTAACAATAGGAATTTTTGAAATATACAAAACATATATTGTATAAACTTTAATATAAAAATTATTATGCAGCATTGTGACATATTGTAAAGATGTAAAGCAAAATTTTTACAATTTGAAATAAAGGACTAAACTTTCATATACATATAATGTAGAATCTCATATACACACTTTGTTTTTATATGACTATGTATCTAATGTTATATATGTATACATATAAACACGCTTATTCCTAGTAGGATTTGAACTCAGGATTTGTGAGTTTTACTTTATGTGTTACATCATTTATGTTATTGATCAATGTGTGACATCGTTTATGATTTATGATATAAACAGCGTGTCTATTAATTTACTATGCTGCTAATAAAATTAACATAACTGACTAGGTCATATTGAAAATAACATGCCACATTGTATATATCACATTGTTTATTGCCACTTGGCATTTATTCTGTTTAAAACAATAAAGAATCATTAATTATTTAACATAGTTTGAAATTATTGAAAGAGAGAAAGAAAAATATTACAATATATTATAGTAAAAAGAACCAAACGTATTATATATTTTATTGTGTTAAAATATAAAATACGTGCGGTAGTTGTAAATTACAGAAAAAAACGATAAAATTTCGATGAAATTCTTCGAAATGATGTTGTTTTACGATTATTATAATTTCCAGGATAAATTTTATGAGAAAATTCTCTTCGAGTATAATTGAAAATTATGTGCATTACTTATTTTATATTTTTTTCTAAAAAAATTACAAAAAATTATATTGTATTGATAATGCGAACTCAATTTCAGATAGTTTAAAAACCGCTGTAACAATATTTTGTATTATTTAAGTCGTTGTAATAGTTTTAATGCTCACAATCCAATTCATTTTTTATATTATTATAAATATATATACCGCGCTGCACAGATAAAACTAAAATTATCTGCGATATAACGTCTCTAGACGTTTGCAAAGAAAATTGTGTACTCAAAGATATGTAGCTCAAGCTAGCAGCCAAACGCCGAGCGGCCAGGGCCAAATGTCATATAGGCGTTTCCAGGAGGCACCATTCAATCAAACGTTAAAAATTCCCTGGTTATGAGATTTTTAACGAACTTTGAAAAATTTACGTAGGTTTTAGTCATTATAATACATAATTGATCATTTGCGACAAGACTTGCAATTTACCAATTGTTATAAATTTTTTAAACTAATTTTTATCGTTTTCCGCGCCTCACGCTTAAACGCAAAATACGATTTTTCCTCCAAATTTGGCTGGAAATATCTTTCCGTGACGCACAATCGACTGATCAATCATTCGCGGGAGGACGTGCATTTTCCTAATTGTTATAAATATTTTTAAAATTAATTTTTATCGTTTTTTTGCGCCTCACGCCTAATCGCAAAATACAATTTTCACCAAATTTGGCTGGAAATATCTTGTCGTAACACACAATCGACTGATCGATCATTCGCGGGAGGACATGCATTTACTTAATTGTTATAAATATTTTTTTAATTAAATTTTATCGTTTTTTGCGCCTCACGCCTAAACGCAAAGTACGATTTCCTCCAAAATTGGCTGGAAATATCTTTCCGTAACGCACAATCGACTGATCGATCATTCGTTGGAGGACGTGCATTTTCCTAATTGTTATAAATATTTTTTAAATTAATTTTTATCGTTTTTTACGCCTCACGCTTAAACGCAAAATACGATGTCCTTCAAATTTGGCTGGAAATATCTTTTCGTAAAGCATGATCGATTATGTATTATAATGACTAAACTCTATGTAAATTTTTCAAGTTCGTTAAAAATTTCATAACCAGGGAATTTTTAACGTTTGATTGAATGGTGCCCCCTCTGGAAACGCCTATATGACGTTCGGCTTTGGCCGCTCGACGTTTGGCTGCTGCCTTTGGCTGCTAGCTTCAACTACATCTCAAAGATTTTAATCTGTTTAGCAAAAATATATATCTGTGCAACGTAGTGAGCGGGAAACATTTAATATCGTAACAAATTAGATTTAATTTGATATTAGGGCGAATCTCTTTTATTATTTGTCCGTCACGGAAATTCGTTGTTGGGATATTTATCATCTCACTCAAGGAGAAATATTTGAAACATATGACAGACAGCACAAACAATTATTCCATGTCGTTAAATGCGCATGAATCGCGTTAACTTTCATATATACATATATATATTATATATATATATATATATATATATATATATATATATATATATATATATAGCTTGATTTATATCCGCAAAAATCTTGTCCAGTACCGTGCGTCATCGTGGGGGTGATTCCTTCTTTTTTTTGGTCCATATACGTGGCCCGAGCTCATCTGTCACAGCCAGCATGAGGCGCACGTCGTTCTTCTCGCTTTCGCGGGTAGAACAAATTGTACCTGACAGCAGGACACGGTCGGTGAGTAATGGCTTTTTGGAGGGGTGGTTAGCCCTGTTTGTACGTCGAGAGTCACTGCCGGATCACTCTTCTGTTTTCACCGCTGACTGCGCCGACACGCCCCTTGAATACGCGCCTCCACGTCTCTGCTCATTATGATCGGCATTGTGCACGCGGCTTCAAAATAAAACCATGCAAACCGAAAGTTGCATAGAAGGGTCCCGCGCTCCCCCGGGATATGGAATCAATCGGGTGTGACATATTAATATTATACGGTATTTCCAAAATTCGTTAGAGAAAAGAGTTACATTCACTTAAAAAGAAGTTACATTCGTTTCGATAAAATCTTTTTTTCCGACTTTCTCTCTCTCTCTCTCTCTCTTCTCTTTTTCTTTACTGAATACGATCGTTTTAATTTCTCGTCAAGAAAATATGACACAACAGAACGCTTAAAAATAATTGGTAAAAAAGAAATTAATTAAAATATATGCATGAAATTATTGAGATAAAAATAAATGTTAATGTATTTTCAAGAGAGATAAATAAAAAAGGAAGTTAAAGAATACGCATGAATGTTTATGAAGTTGAGCTCGCGGCCGACCGCATAATTAGAAGAAGGGCGCTAAAAAGTTCCTTTCAGGAAGTCTCGCAATCGCGCGTAGACGGAGTGCTAGAAATTCTTTTCACTCGGTGTGATGTCTTTCTATCTCTGCGATTTTTGTGGCGCTTTAAAGGCTTCTTTGCAGTAGCATGGACAGAGATTGATGGAAAGGTACGTTCTCGAGTTTGCTGACTGACGGATTCTCTAGGCTTTTATGTTCAAGCAACTCCATCTCTCGCTCCCTTTTCTCTTTCTTTCTTATCTCCACGGAAACTATTTGAGCGTCTAAACATTTACATAATTAACAATAGAACATTGAAAAAAAAAAAAACAAACAGTTCATGGCAGAAAATACAACGAAATTTTTTTCATTGCGACTAACGATAATTATTATATTAACATCTAGTTAAAGAGTTTTCTTCAATAATCAAACAATTTAAATTTTCGGGAAACAAAAATAATTTCTCATCTTGGAATCGTTTATTGTGTAGATATGGCAATTTTCCTCCGTACATCTAATAAATATAAGAAATACATATACACTGAGAAAAAAATTTCTTTAAATACATTTAAGAAACTCGGTTTTCTTATTACAAAGAAATGATTTATTTCAGTTTAATAATGATACTATTGACGTCATTAAATCATTACTTAGAGGAACAAAATCAAAAATGTACGAAATGATTTATTTAAAAGAATAAAATATTTATTTGCTAGTATACATTGTTTTGTTGCTGTAAAAAAATATTTGTTTGCATCAAAGAATTCTATTTCAAGAAAATGCATTTTCTTGATTGAAAGAAATTTTTTTCTCAGTGTACATGAATAGATTTTGATTAGTATTTGGGAACTCATTTAAAAGAGAAAAATAAAACCTGTAAACTTATTTGATTCTTGCGGAAATTTTTCGTTTTTTGCTTGATTCTTATCGGAACAAAATTGTTCACGATGTGACGCTAGTAATACATAATGATTTAGTGCCATAATCCATAAAGATTTGTATAAAAATGGGTGTATTTTAATTTTTTTGTAGGAAACTTCAATTGTAAGTTTATTAACACTATTTTATCTTTGAATCGGTAATTCATATTATCAAGAAGTAATGGATTCTTTAAAAATCAATTAAAGTGCCGCGACTGAAAATAAACAGCTTTCGTACTCACTTAAAAGTTTCATCGATAGGATTAAGAAGAGATAACCAGATCGCGCACGAGCGAGAAAAAAATGCACGCTAAAGTTCTCGACGTCTTTACGCCAATCTTTTCACCAAGGCATTTACCGAAAGCGGAAGCTTTTGTTAGAAAATTCAGTAAGGAGTTTTGGGTAATGCCTACAAAATTGAAAGGTTTTCAATTGTGTAGGCATTAATACGCAATTGAAGTTTACTTCGTTAAATTTGTCCTTGTTTTCACTTAACTTCGACACTCAAAGAGAATATCCCTCTCTTCTAAATAAGGGTAGCGAAGAACGGAGCGGAGAGGGATGGGGAAAAGGAAGATAGCCGGAAATGGTCGACACCCGTTCTCCCCCCTCCTCTCCGCCCTCGTCTTTCGCCTTCAGAGAGACATTATTATCCGATACCGTTGTAACGTCTGCGCCGCCACGGGGTTTCTCTTCGTTTAATGACGGCTTTCACGCTCTTATAATCTGCCAAGTTTCATGATAATTCATTCTATCCAGTTTTCGCCTTTGCGCTGACACAAAGACCGCGCGCGATACGAACGGACGGTGGCACACGGAAATTCGCGTTCAAAGAAGACGATACAAACTCGCTCCGTCCGTTCGCAAAAAGAGATACTTCTGCGGAGAAATTGGCTTTTAAAGCGCGTGTCGCTGTCGATACACACTAGGTATTCTAGATAACACGGAACGTTCCCCGTTTCATTTTTCCACTCGAGATATTACGGAATCAATTTGACAGCCGATATATTTTTCCTCAATCATCTAACATTCACGGTCCGGGAGGAGCAGGTGACTTTTGGAGGGACACGTCGTACGTCATATTCGAGCATAATAGCACGCCACGGGGAGACTCGTAATTAATTACAATTATTTTCGTGACTGTGGGGACGCGCAGTGGGACGCTCGAGCGATAAATCCTCGGGCCATTTCCGACGTCTGGAATCTGCGATGCGATAATCGTTCCAAGGGCTAAATGTCGTGTATCGATCGAAACGAGACGTACGCGACTCGCTCACCGCTCGGCATTAATCGACGAATAATGTCTGCCGTTTCGCACAGTATTACACAGTTTACCGCGGGGACCTCGAAGTCCGGAATATCCATTGTTCGAATATCTGCAATTCGGTCCATTTTTCCACTACAATAAGAAGGTCCACAATATTCTGCCGGGATTTAATAACGTCCGTTCATTTCAACGGACAATTTATCACGGAAATCTTCGCGATCTATCATATCGATCGCCAAGTATTCAATTAATATCTCTAGCCGTCACACAGTCCGTTCTATTTCTGCTTCCGGAGATTAATAACATTCAGGCGAAATTTAATAACGTACATTCAATTCGTAGCGTAACTTATTACAAAGATCCTTGCGATCTATCTGTCATGTTCTCTAGGTCGAATATTCAGTTAACGTCTAGCCCTCACGGCCCGCCCTATTTTCCGGACGAGATCCATAATATCCCGACGAAATTTCCATTTCCGAGAGGAACCACACGCTGGCAGTGATGAAATGAGCACGCTCACCCAGCCACCGATTCTCTCCTCAAGAAGAAAGAGAGAGAGAGAGAGAGAGAGAGAGAGAGAGAGAGAGAGAGAGAGAGAGAGAGAGAAAGGGAGACTCAAAAAAAGAAGTAAGCCAAAAAACCGCGTTAACCACCTCCTCTACCTCTTCTGGCGTCAAGACCCAAGGTAAAAAAACGATCTTCCAGGGAGAGTCATGAGATTTCACACCACGTTCCGCGCACGGAGGACCTCGTTTTAGTCAGATTGGATGGTTTCTGCTAGCGCACTTCGCTATCGCGCCACTCCTTCTTCGACTGTTACTTCACTTACTCCTTTCTTCCCCATTTTCAATCCTTCTCCCGCCGGAGAACGATAGAAACGCGTGCTCGGAATTCGGCGGCGATGAGAAGAATCGCGATCGCGCCATGATCGGATGAGATTTTCCGGTGGATGGCTGACATTGTTTGTGATTCGCTGAGGGAGGGATGAAGGAGACTCCCTCGAGAGTCCCTCGAAATCACGGAGATTGTTTTGTCCTGAGGAGTCCAACGAATGTGAGATTTTTCTCATGCCGAATTCTGTGTAAATCTATCAGGATTGATGGTTTAACCAGTTTAGCGTTTATAATAATAATGGGAAATCGAGACTATTAATTCGATATAGTTTTCGAAGTTAAGCAAATGTACATGATAAGAATTTGATCAAATTTTAAAGATTATAATTAATATATAAGCATTCTTGAATATTTCGAAATCTTTTTATTGTATAGTTTATTTAAATAACTTTTAACAATAACATTGAAAGAGAGAGAGAGAAAGAGAAAGAGAGAGACTTATAGAAAGCAGAATTTAATTAAAGTGTAATTTTAAAGAGTAATTTAATCGTATACATCACTATACTTATACAAAAATATAAAAATTTTTGAAAGAATATTTAAGAAAGAACAGAATTTAAAGAATATTTTAAAATTAAAAAATTAAAAGTTTTGCCATGTCATTTATGTATAAGAATATAAATATATTCATGTATTAAACAATTATTTTTAAATGTGATGTCACATTAATGTTACTAACAATTATGTTTGTTAGTATATTTAAATTATTATAAATAATTTTTCATATTTTTTCAATTTTTTATAAATATTTATAATTATAAAGAAAATATTTTTAATTTTTAATAAATTGTTATTTTGTTGTTTAAGCTTTGTTCATTATTTATTATTTTGAAGACAGCTATGTTAAAAATTCTTGTAAACACACACACACACACACACACATGCATATATATATATATATATATATATATATATATATATATATAAAGTCTCGTAACTTTTTTTAAACTGGAGAATTTGCTAAATAATTGTTGGAAATTAATACGTTTGTACTGATTTTTTTTAAGAGTTTACAGATACTTGTAATCTATAAAAAAGTGATTTTAGTATACCCATAATTTTATTTCGAGAAGACAACTTGAAATATCGCAGCTTAAAATATCGTTTTTTTCCTCTTATTTCTACACGTGACAATCTGGCAGCCTCTTTCCGCTTTTTTGCCCACGGACTTTTCATCTATTCCACGCTCATCAAGCTTCCCTTCGGTCGGCCGCGTCAAACAAAAAGCTTCGCTCGCTTTATCGATGGACGCAAACGAAGCTCCGTTAGCAGCGGCTTTAATCGAGCGCCGATTTACGGTTCGGTCGATATTTTATTAATCCCAAACGTCTGGCGGCACGCAAGTATCTTGCTTTACCCTGTGACCCGAAAGCCGTGCCTTCAACAACTGTACTGTTCCTAGCCACATCGCGTGCAACGAAATCAGAGTGCTGTTATCGTTGCTCCGCCGTTACACTGCCGCGCTCGTACACGCTCCTTACACGTTATAATTTTCCAATTTTTAACACGGTTTAATACGCCGGTTGATTGCCATCGACAAAACGCTCATAATTTTTTTAGAAACTTTGTAATCTTTTTCTATAAAAAATTTTTTTTATTAATTTCGTTTTTAATTAAAATTTAGAACTTCGTAGAAAAGCTTTTTCGCTGATTTATGAAATATCAAGAAAGCAATAGTTATTTAACGATGAATAAAGTAATTCCATGTTTCTGCAATTTCAATAAATACTGACGAAGTAATCTTATACTTTCATAACTTTAATCATTTTTGCGAGTTTGTTTAATACTCGTAATTTTACAAACAAAATATTCAAGATTCAAGGTTTTCAGGAGCGGTAGCGCGAAATATGTTGTTTTACTTCTTTTATCAATATTTTCTGCAAAGTGCAACTCCGTGAGTTTCTCCTTAATTACCAAAATTATTTTAACCGTATGTATGCCACAATAGACGGGTGAATGTGTTAAATAGCGTGGATTGCATCGACGCGTTTAATTCCAGTTTCCCCCCGAACGCGTCTACTTCTCCGCTCGTAACGCCAAACCAATCCAACTTTGCTGTTCGGAGTATTCAAGGTAGAAACTAAATGGATTCGCTGAACTCTAGAAGTTGCCTTAGACGAACCCGCTGCTGTGCGATATCGTTCCTTCTCCGTTCGTGTCTTCTTTTATTCAATACGAGAAGTCGGATTATAAAAGGCTAAGCGTGTCTCCATTACCGTCGCAAAGACAACCTCGACACGTAGACATTAATTTTTCACTGCTAAGGCTATTCTTGCTTTTAGAGAGACGAAGTTTCCTCTCTTCTCTCGCTTGAGGTAACTTAATAGCAGAATTCTTATTCTTATCTGAGAAAAAGTAACCTAATTCCGAAATTTTAAGAATTATGATTACCAATAGAGGATACTGATATGTAAACCTTTTACTGCCCGAATTCATTCTGGAAGAGTGAAATCAATCCCTGAAAATTGGTCTATTTTCTGTTTTTGTTTTATTATTCATCAACAAGAGAAAATAGAACAAAATTTTATATAGAAAATTTATTTCTTTTAATGAGATTTATCGATTAAAAAACCTATCAAAATGTAATGATTTAATAATAAAGCAAAAAGAAAAAAATGGGCTAAATTTCATGGAGTGATCTTATCTCTTCAAAATTAATTTATTTGCTGCAACAATATAATAAAAAACTACAGTTTTTTTTTTTAATTTGAAGGTTGTGAATAATTAAAAACTCCAGTAAATATTTAAAAATTTAGCTGGGCAGAAATCTAAAAATAATTTTGTTAGACCATTAAAATAATTATACTGGACGCACAAATTCGTTGTTAAAGACTTTTAAAACTTTTTGCAGAATTGCTTACAATGCTTGAACATTCTTCATAACATAATTATTTTTTGATGGCCTGTCAAAATTATTTTCAGATTTGTACCCAGTTAAATTTTTAGACACTTTAGCAAAACTGTTTCCTCCATGTAGTGATATATATTACATAGAAGTTCTCAGTATTGCTACTATACATTATTTCGATCGTTTTATGTTGAAACATCGTTAAATATATTTTTATCGTCTTCTTTTAAGAATCTGTCTCTCAACTGTATTTCGGGAGATATATGCTTATCAAGTTATCGTCTTACGCGTGCGTTGGGCTACGTCGTCTATAATACTTACGACGCAGAATTCTGAGAAGCCAGATGACGACGAAATTATGTAAATGATACGGTGCGTGGGTAATACTTGGAGGTGTGCTAAAGCAGCTTTACTATATATGACGTTAAGAGCAACTTCATGACGATTTAAAATGTTTTAGAACTTTCTGCCGGCGCGGCGCGAGTTTTACAAAATTGCGCACATCGAATGGCTTGGTCTCTGGTTCAGACATTCCGTTGCGCAGATCTAAAATTCTATTTTCACGAGAGAAAGCCACTGTGGAAGCGTGTCATTGCGCGGCGAGGTGATTAGTAGTTATGATATTATACAGTTTTGTGGCGTTAAATAGCGAGTTGAGCTGCTGCAAAATATTCATACTTAGAATACCAAATTATTCTCATTTATTTACGCTTACGTGAATGCGGCGATTTTAACAAAGTTGCAAATTCACAGTTTTCCACGAAGTTGGAAAAGTAAATATTACGGATATTCATAAAAATTGTGATTTTTTTGTAAATTTAATACGACAGTGGAAAGGTTTATTAAAATCGAGATGAAGCAATTTTAAGCTTTATAGAGATCGTACGTTAAGTTTGAAAGTTCAAAATATTCTGCAGCCGTTCATTATGCGAACCCACTTACGCTGTGGAGCGAATATTATGCGAGTATTAATCTGCATAATATTTATATTCAAGTCATAGCGTATCGCCAATGAGATATAGAGATCAGTATGGATAGTTCATCTCATCGACAAGATGTATTCATTGCTCTGCCCTAATATTTGAGCAACGTGTCCGCTGTCTATTGACATTACGGTGACAATCAAATTCCATGTACTAATCTTTTTTAAGGTAATATATTCCAATATCGACATCTCACAGAAGGAAGTTCTGTTTTTTATTATAATTGTAAAATTATTCGGCTACACAAAAAGAACGTTCTTATAAGAATATTTGTATTTTCGAAATGTAAAAATATTGAAATAACATTAAGACATAATCTGGTTTCATAACTTTGTACTTTTATCAAGATAAATATTCATTTTCGTACAGTAATAATTTTCATGAGTTGAGAGGAAAAGTATTGGATAGGAAATAATATCTTTAAACAAAAAAAAAAGGGAATTCTTTAATATTATTTTTTATTAAAACAATCATGTAGTGCTCTTTAAATGATTATTACAATATTGAAAGAAAAGTATAATTTTTTGTTCAAATTTAAGATTATCAAATTTCTTTAAAGAAGATTTTATATTTTTGCGTATATGTAAAACAATTATTATTAAATAAATATAGTTTTAATCTGATAGAGGAAAATTGTATAAATATTGACATACGTTTAAAGCGGCATTTTCTTATTTCTCAGAAACTAAATATTTTATTGTATTAATACTGGTAAAAACTCGATTTACTAAGTAATTAAAGAAATAAAAATTTTTATTTATAGTTTATACATTCATGACTTTTTTCTATAAAATCTAATAAAAAAGAATCTAACTCTTATATGTAATTGTGCAACGTGTTGCATCTTGCGGCAACAGCATAAGGTATTTGTATAAAAAATATTTTTTATCGAAATATGACAGACTTTCTTATATAGATACATTAACTTTTAAATAGTTTATATCAATGACTTATTTCAAAGGAAATGGAAAGCTTACCATATAAGTTTCAATTTTTCAGACGTTTATTTTTGGTTTTAACGTTGTAAAAACATTAATTATTATAATTATGAAACGGTACTATAAAAGTTGTTATATACCATTTGATAGAAGACTAGTTTACAGTTTACAATTATATTTTTAATGTTTTATTTTCAGTTTTTGTTTAATACGTACAGTCCAATAAAAAAAGTGTTTAGCGACTTCTCTGTACTATTTTTCTTTCTGCGTACTTTTTCTCCATTATGACGTAATTAGAAGTACGTAACTGAAGCGTTCTATATCATTTGGAATTTTGCAATCATAACAATTTTCGGATTCGCGAGTTATCTCCTCACAATTTACCCCGGCGATACAGTTGGTACACAATAATAAATTAATCATCTCGACTTTACGAGCAGTTTCACGCAAGCGGCGAATACCGTCTTGATCCTCAAATGCAAATAGATATCCGGCAACGAAATGCTTCTAAGATCGAGTCGAAGATCGTGTACTCGGTCGAGTGTATCTAGACACTCGAGATCGTCGCTCACACCGGCGTTTAGATTTCCGCCGATCGCGCTCACGTGGACAGTGAAAATTATTCAACAATACTAGTATGCGGGTCGTTTTAACGGTCAGTGCGCCTTCGTCGTAATCGGTCTCTTCAACATCCGTCGCGCTTTAACTTCCCTCACGGGTGCGACACCGCGATGTCACGAGTGTCTCCATCCTGGAGCTGATTGTCGCCCAGAGATCGCTCTTGTTGTATCACGTCGACGATCATTCGGTCGACGACCCCGGCTTTACATGTCCGTTGAAGAAATCGTTGTTGTCGTTCGTCTGCGGCGAATGACTCCCGCGAGTGTCGACATCTCGAGCGTCATCCAAAAGTTCAAGTCTTACCTTTCGAAACTTGCAATTTTTATCACCTGAATATTTTAACAGGTTGGATCATTTCAAGGAGGATTTTTTTTAGCTGAAAAAAGTAGAGCGGAAAATAAAGTACGTGATTTTTTATTCATATGCATACATATATTATGAAACAAATTATTCATAATATATTCATACATGTTTTAACATAGGAGCTTTTAGTATTATTTTCAAAATAATAAAATGTAAATAATAAATAATGAATAGAAAGTAAGTAATAAAAGCGATTTGTTATTTAAAAATAATTTTTTATAATATTGATAAATATTTATCAATACTAAGGTAAGGAATTGAGAAATAGTTGCGTATAACAATTAATGAGTAAAAAAAATGGCATTGTCACATTTTTTTCTAGTATGTATGACGTTATATTTTGAAGAGAATTGTATATAATACACGAACATTTCATGCTCTTATATGAAAACAATGCAACCAAAATTTATTTTTTTTAATTTTGAAATGTTCTTTAAACTTTTTTTTATAAATATGGTTTTTCGAAATTCTTATACAAAATTCTTTTAAACAAATTGAACATTAGATCTATATGTATGTGAATAATATAAGAAATAAAAAGTATCATTTTTTGAAGGTTGTTTTAGTGCTTAATATTTTTATATCGATTATTAAACACAATTTTTCGTTTCTATAAACTGCGTAATGATATAATTGTCGGACTTATAAAATACACAATCGTAAAATAAAGCTAAAAATAATATCTCAAAATAATTCGATCGTTAAATTTAATAATGAAACATTTTAAAAGACTGTAAAAAAATTATTGCGAAAAGTATCACCTCAGGTATTATATTTTGTTGGAATTTATATTACTCAAAGCTCTTTTTTTTATAAGATTGAATGTTATTTTAAAAAGTTGTTTACAGAAAATTGTACGGTTAAAAAATTTGAAGAAAATTCAGGAATGCCTATATGTTAATCATAAGAAATATCTCCAAGATTGATCAAGTTTTTATATTGTAAAAAGACACATCGTTTTTCTTTCATTTTTTAAAATAAGATAATATAAACATTTATCGGGGAAAATTACTATACGAGTGTACCTGGCGTTTAAGAAGCGAAACGCAAATTTCCCTAATCGTATCTCCCGTTCGTTCCATTCCGCGCAGACATAGATTTTCGCACGGTTTTCCCGCGACGGGTTCGCGCTCTCCGCAGTGACAGTTCCGACGAGAACGGCGAGAAAAAAGGGAAGCGAAAAAAAAAAGAGAACGCGTACGATCCTCGCGCTGATTGCGCGACGTAGGGGGAGAAAAAAAATCGCGTACCAGCTGTTTCGTCGACGGGGGTGTTAACGTCCGCCAATTTATCGCCGCTGCGTGGTACGGGCTCGTGCACGCGTTAAATTTACGGCGCGGTCCCGGACCCGAAAATGTATTAACTCGTCGTGGAAATTGTCCGCGCGGGGGTGCGAGGACCACGAAATCGCGAGTAATCGTCGCGACGATTCGTCGGTTTACTTTTTTTCTCTCTTTTATTTTAATCTACCTTTCGATAACCGGCAGCGACATTGACGCGACGCGCTGTTGGTTAATTTTCCTACACGTTTACCGCGCGCGCGAATGTTGGGTCAAACTGTGCTGTCCGCTCGCTTCTCTCCCTGGGTACGCGCTTGGTTTATTGTTCAACTTTTTACACCAGTCGGCGTGAGCGCGTATTTACGGCAAAGTTTTAATGATAACGTTAGCTGCTGAAAATAATAATAAATGTATACATGTGCGATATCCTTTTTTCTAAACGTAAAGAAAATATTTCGGTGTTGCGACAATAAAAACTCGTCTTGCAGTAAGCTGTCGGCTGGAAGTAACTGCTGTGAAACAAATGCTTATAAAAAATTTCGCATTCCGCGAGCTGCTTCGAGAGAAAAAAATAGCTCTTTTAATTAACTTTTTCAATTTCGCTGCTTACCTAACAGTTATGATACTTTACATATTTCACGACACTTGCCATTATGATCCTCTATGTTTTTACAGCGCGCGGGAATTAATAGCGCAATCTTCGCGGACAATAAAAGCGACGGCGCGCGAACGAGCTCGCCGCCCAAAACGCGCGTTGTAACCGTATTCGAAGCAAATACGATCGCACACGGTGCGACGCCCGTATGTACGCTCTTTTTTTTCCCCTCTTTTGTAGTGCGCGATCGTCAAAGCGATCGGTCGGGCGCGAGAAGTTTGCCGCGGTTTCAGAAACGGGAATTCGGGTGGCTTAATTAAAAGGTCCGGATATTCCGTCGAAGGCGGGAGAGCGCACGAGGATACTGCTCCTCAGACATCCTCCGTGCTTCGACGCCGAGTTAAAGCGCATCGCGGTGATATCGGCGTCGTCGTCCCAGCAACCCCCCGGATGGAGTGGCTCCTGACTAACGCTCCCCGGCTCTCATTTCATCCCGGCCTCATTAATCTTTTCTCGCTGCGCGACGACCGTAATTACGCGCGCCGTAATTCAGAGGGGAAAAACAAGGCGAAATGTTCTTTATTTACGTACGACTTTCTTTCCGACGACGACGACGACGACGACGACGACGACACTTTCCTCCAACCTCTCTCCGTCGTATTGCGACAGAACGGTGCGGAACGCCGACGGAGGTGGAAGCGGAAGCGGAAGAGGAGGAGGACATTACGGTCAATCAACGTCGGGGGCATCCGACGGAGAATGCGGGGCGGATCGTGGAATTTTTACGAGCGACCTGTATCAAAATTTCTAACTCACCAGAAAATTAGATATTTCTCAGTGCGGGATATGGGAGCTTGCTCTCTCCTTTCTTTCTCACCCTTTTGTCCCTCGAAATACGAAAACTCGTCGATAATGCGTTTATAAAAGCAATATTAATTTCGTCAGGGGATCGTCAAGGGAACGAAAAATACAACGCAGAAATATTATTTATAATTATTGATTAATGAGAATCGGGTATCTACGTGCGAGCTAAATGCATAATGCAAATATGCACCGTCGTATACATACGTGCTGTCCTCTTTTTAAACTACACACTCGTTTATACTTTTTTCCTGGAAATAAAACATAATATATATATTATGCGGGAATTTGTGGCTATCCCGTACGTACCGCTTTACGGTCATTAAAGCGGAAAAATTGTAATTCTAAATGGAAAATATTGTTTCGAGCTACGGCAGGGCTGCATTTTTCACGAGCTCCACGAGGGAGAAACTTTCCCCATTAATTTTATCCCACATGCACGACTTATAAAAAAAAAACATCGTTAACCGTTATACCGCGGTTTGATTAATTAAGACGTAGATTGCACCACATGGCAATTAAAGCGCGCCTGGTGACCTCCATACGCTTCGGTGAAAATCCGAGGATCGGACGATCGAATTTGTCGCGATGTTTCATTTTTATCGATCCCGTAAACACTACGGTGCCGATACCCCATGTTTCGCCTCGTGTTTTGCGGAATTAATCGCGTGGCAATTATGCGAGTAAACGGCGGGATTCATAGGCGTGCACATTGATGTACATGGAGCACAGCCTGCGCGGCTCATCTCTCTCTCTCTCTCTCTCTCTCTCTTTACAGCTAGTACAGGCCGCTTGTTTATGCCCTGAGACGGAATTTTTATCGTCGCGCGCGGGCAATAGCCGCGCGCAAAATAATCCTTGTATCCGAGGTAGAAACGGGTAGCGACGGCAAAGACGGGGTGCACGCGGCGCGTCCCTTTACGATCGCTTAAGTGCGCCTGTGTTATTTCCGTGTCGCGGACGACATTCGGCGTAATAACCCGATAAATAACGGGTCCGTAACTCGCGCGCAGCGCACTCGCCTAGATACGCACGTCGCGGAGATACGACCGGCAATATTTTATATCTCGGCGGCTTTCATACGTCCTTCGTTACTTCCGCGTTATCCGCTTAATTCATCTCGGTGACGCCTATCCTCGTAGGGGGTATAAATTCGTACAAATTCGCGGTGATGTGCCAGAGGGATAAGATGGTGCCGAAATCGTGTCCCACTTCACGTTTTTAAAATTTAATTGCTAGAGTAATGGGATACTTATTTTTTAATTATAATTAAGATACCTGTATTCAATTTAGGTCATTTTCACATTTCCAAATAGTATAATGAATTTTATAGATAACGCTAATATATCGCTTGGGAAGTCAATACGACATATTTATGCCAGTTAACAGGTCAATATCTGCTTCTTACGAGTTGTAATCACAATTTATTCAAATTGTGTTCTTCTGAATCTAAAATCTCAGAGGTAAATTTTGCTTTGCACAACTATCATGTAGCAATTATAAATATTCGCAATTTATATTATTGTAGCTCTTTATTTACTTTACATTTTTATTATAAAACGTCTTGTTTGTAATTAAAGAAAGAAAACTTTTGTGAAATTATTATGGCCAGGAACACTACTTGGGAACACAATATATCTTATTAATATACAAAAGTTAAGATTTTGTTTTTTTTATTTAGCGTTTAACTTTTGATTTAATGTTTCTTGTTTTTCTCCAAATAGTTGGAGCTTTTTGACAGGTAAAAGTTAAGATAACGTCCCTTACAGGGGCGTTAATAAACACAATTTCACTATTTAATAAATAGCTGTATATGTAATTGTTTTTCCACGAGTATGTTAATAAATGCTTAATTAAACATATTGATTTTTTATTTTGCATTAACAAATATATATTAAAATATTAAAAAGAGGAAAATATATAATCAGACTATATTAGGTACATACGTAATTAATATAGCCTACTATTACAGAGTACTACCGTTTTTTAAATCTTTACTTGTGTAAATAATTGAAAACATTTCATATATTTTTTTGTTTCAGAAATGTTTCCTATTTTAAATCTGACTTTTATTTTTTAATTTAATATTTATCAAAAATTATAAAAATCCCCAAAGTTTATATAGGCTATATTGAGTACAGGTATCTTACATAAATTTAGAAGAATATTAAAGTAGTTTTATCATGAAACAAAAATCCCGAAATACAGTCAAATTTTTTATATAAAGTTGTCCGAACTATTTTTATGTAATTAAAAAAATATTCTCTGTAATTTCTGAGTTATAAGCTTTATATTCAACAAGGCTTCTTTCATAAAACGATGGCGCGCAAGGAAGGCTACCTAAAACGCTATCCGCCACTCCAAAATTTCGGTTCGCGTTTATTCGATAACGGCTAGGTGCACGCTGCCGAGGAAGCGTTTCATTGTTCATGAAAATTCCACGCGCTTCATTTCCCAACCGCCCCGACCGTTAATCCCGCGATAGAACCGGGAATTCCGGGAATGTCCAGCATCTCGCTCGTTACCGACTCGTTGCAGCGTCAAAAAAGCGAAACGCCCCTCCGCGTTTTAGACATCCGCCACCGCCGCCGCGAAACGGGCGGAAAATTTGTAAAATCTGTCCGCGCCATCCTCGAAATGAGGCGCGGTGTGGCGTGCAAGCGACGACGACGGTTCGCAGCGACGGCCGACGACGCCTGCCGTTTGTATCCGCGCCTCGGCGGTGGCCGCGGCATTATCCAATTTTCCACGATATGATCCCGGCTGCACCACGCACGGCGGGCGGACATCAATGTGGGCGGTGGTGGTCGTTTGTTCGCTTGCTCGCTCGCTGCATTTTGCATGTTCAAGGCTTCACTGCAGCTGCTGGCGCAATCCGTATAGATATCCCAGCTGCTATTACGCCGCCAATGTGCCTGGCGAGCTACAATGATGGCTTCCAATTATCTTCATAAGTTCCGAGGCATGTTTTCGAATTATTTTAATAATCTGGATTGCGATAGAAATTCTTAAAGAGCGCGAGAAGAATGCTGTTTTTTATTTTGTCATGTCACAATAAGTTGCTTAAGCAACCCATTGCGATTCGAATTTTCATCCATTCTCAAATTTCTTTTGAGAAATGAATAAAAATCAAATATTTTTCAATTTCTAATTGGTCTAACTTGAAGGAATTTATGAAGATTTTAAAGATATATCAGGATTTTTTTTTTTTTTTTTTAAATCATTGTCTCATGTATAGAGTGTCCTCGGATTTTTTTCTACTTTAACAGTATGTTCTATATGTGCTGAAATAAAGAAAAAAAGTGTTGCATAGATAAAATCCTATGCTTTATGTTGTAAAAAAAAGTACTGCAGGAAATGGGCAGGAATCATTTTTCACCTAAGTTTGCATTTCAAAATGCAACATTTATGTCCAATATAAGCTTCATCGAGCTTCATGTTAAATGGCATTTATCATCGTAAAAATTTCGTGTCGATTTTGCTTAATCTCTGCAGTTGTATCGATAATTCTTTGAATTAGTTCATCTATCGATGTGATTTGTGTTGGATAACTTTGTTTTTCGGTGTTCTCCACAAATGGAAATCTAAGTCAATGTTTACATGGACGCTAAGTCTGTATTGACATGGGTGGACAGCATTTTGAAGTGCAAGCTTAGGTAAAAAATTGTTTTGTTTCATATTTTTCATATTTTTTGCTGCAACTTTTTAATAAAGTATTTTAGAACCTATGTTTATATGTTAACATTTTTTTCTTATTTTGGCATATGTGTATAACATACTGTTAAAGTTTATTTTAAAAAATCTAAGAAAAAGCTTTATATGAAAAAGAATATAAAATCTTTATTAAAGAATTTGATAATTTTAAACAAACATGATTTTTTTTTATGAATAAATTTTGTTTTACCTAGAAAAATATATTTATCTTTATTCAATAATAATTTTTACTTGAGAAGAAAAAATTGAATAGAGATAGCAATAATTTTAAACCAAAAGTTAGAATTTTTTATAATAATATTACTGTCAAATCATATTGTGCTTCTTAGATGATTATTATAAATAAAAATAAAAGATTTTATTGAAATTTAAGATTATATGAAACAATAATAAGGTTGGATGGGATATAATTTTTAATGTGTGATATTTATCTATTATAATTGTGATTATGAACAGATTTAAATGCTACTGCAATATTTTATGTTAAATCCAATTTAATCATAAAAGACATAAAGGATTAACTTGCGCAAAATTTTTCGTTTTCAGACTCTCTTTTTTTCTATTGCATAACGACGTTTTATCTTTTCAGCGCCAAAGAACGTGTATTTTGTTTATTTATTGCACAGGCAGATCTGTCATCAATATCTATACCATTAATCATGAATGTAGCCGAGGGGATTTTTGCTTCTCGGCCATCCTCCCCAAATAATAAATTATTCCGGAAGTAAGTCGCGGGACGTACTGGTCGTGGGAGTATACATACCGTGTAGTTGCGCGACAGAGACATCACGGATGCGCTCACCCTTCTCTATGCACCCGGCCCACGAGCTTTCTTCCTTCATGTATCGTCGATTATTCCTATCGCTGCGTACCATCACATCTTTGTCCGTGAGACGTGACTGCGTTCTTCTCTTTACGTACTGTAATATACTTTCCATATTTTACAATATACAATATATCGTGACGCACGAAATGTACACTCTGTCTTTATAACCATTGTTATTCAAATTAGCATTACTGCTTCAATTTATTATCCTTGAATTTTATGCAGAGATCTAAAGTTTATATTAAAAATTCTAACTCCTATTTATACAGGAAGAGAGTTTTCGGTTGAAATTTATCCTTAAAATTATGATAGTTATGAGATAGCATAAATTTCAAAGAGTTTACTATAATTTAATAAATTTTACACGGCAGAAAGCATTTTGTATTTATGTTAAAACCCGTCTTTGTTTAAATTTTTGTGTTACATTTTTAACGCACCCAAGTGTTAATTTAACATAAGACGATTTTTAAATCAAATATTTTGTATTAAATTAATATTTAACATTTCTTAGTGTTGAAATAATATAATTTATCGATAAATGAACTAACATAAAAATAATTTAGTTTTAAAACATAAATTCTAAGATGAATAAAATGTGTCAACATATCACAAATATTAATCGTATTGAAAAAATATAAAATTCCTAAATTGTTTACAAATTGTGTTATTTTTATATCTTTGTGTGATATTGTTACATAATAATTCTGTCACTTTTTAATATAAAAAAAGTTTTAGCATTTGGAATATGCGATATATGTTAAAATTAATACAAATTTGTTAAAACTGCGTACTAAAAATATTGTGAAATTTTTCAACGTACATATTTTGTCTCACTAACATATTTTTCATAAACTTTAACAAAAATCCTCCTCAGGGTAATAATTTTTATGCAGTATCACACCAATACATTTTTATTCAAATTTGAGCACTTTTACATAACGTTAGATTCATATCTGTAACAGCTTGCCCTCTTTCTGTTCCGTAATACAATTCGTATATATTTAATACTAATAAAATTATAAATGCAACAAAGTTATAAAGTTATAAACGTAATAAAGTTACGAACAATTATGACGGAGGAAGTGCGGGTTGTATCAGGGATAGGAGTTAGTAGTAATAATAAATACAGATCAAATCTCTTCGCGAGCAAATTAAAGTATACGAAACATATAATAATTTTATAGTCCTTCGCTCTTTATTATCTCTCCTACTTTTCTCGCGCTGATTGAGAGGCCGCCGGCCTATAAAATCCAACGGTCTCTAGCTCGATGGCACTATTCCGCTTTTCCCGCTTAAATTTTACGACGCTGACCGAGGAATTCGCGCGCATCGAACAATTCTCGCGAAATAAGAAACTCGCGAGAAAAAGGGCATCAAGATTACGATTTCATTTCAAATCGAGCGTGTATGGAGGTACCGTGCTACTACCTTTCGCATGACGCGCGCGTGAACATTCGCGTTAAAAATCGAAAACCCCGATGCGTTTTCATGGTATCTCTCTCGCTAAAGTGCCCGCCGAAAAATTGCCATCGAAATGAGCACTTTGGTAGAATATCGCCATGGAATTATTCATCACATTTTCATCCATCTCTATAATTGATTGCGCAGCCAAATTCCCGGGGCGGATTCTCCTAGCGAGAGAGAGAGAGAGAGAGAGAGAGAGAGAGAGAGAGAGAGAGAGAGAGAGAGAGAGCCCGGTATATCCCACTTCAATTATTTCTGATGGATATCCTCTATAAAAACGCGTGACGCATTTTGCATTTTGCCAGGGGTAACACTGCAGTGTAACGTTAAACAAACGCCGCTCGTGCGCGCGCGTTTGTTCGCATTTATGCATTTATCGCGACAGTTATTGTCGTCTCCCCTCTGGTGGCTTACTCGCGTGACTAGTGGATGCAACCGCGTTATGCATTAGTGCAGCTTTACTCGAGCATACGTAGAATTGCATTCGTATACCGGAATGCGCAAGCTGACGTTATTGTCTAAACACTCTAAACGCGATTGTCGGAAGGCGGACTTCAAGTATATTCGTACCGGTAACCACCAGACGAATGAAGAAGAGAATTGCGCGAGATACCTCTATAATGTGACATTAGTAAATGGATAATTAACGTGCGCGCATAACAGACGAATTCTTTCTCCTCCCCTCGTTATTCCTATGGTGCAATTAGATCGCGCGAGAACGACCGCGTTTCGCAATCGCGTTCTCGAGGAGCGCACGAATTTAAAATCTGTCGCAGGAACCGTCCAATAAAAACGAGACCGGGGTCTCTGAATGGCCGGCAAGGTTAATGTGATTGGATGATTGGCTCGATTAGCAAATTGGTCGTCGACGTACAGAACATTGGGATAAATGAGGATATGTCTATGCTGGGAACACGGTACCGCGGCAAATTGATGGGAAGGGCTCAAACAGCGCTGATGTCGTCGCTGATATATTATGAGCCGTGATTTTCGATAACGCTATCAACATGTGCGTTTGAGATACGCAATTCACACGATTCTGTTGTGTGCACGATATATTTTTAAAAATCTTTTTAGTTTTTTAAAATCTTTTCGTTCTTTGCATTTTTTTTTTAATATTTAACATGTTTTACTTGACATTTCAATATGTTTGAAGAAATTACTGGATAGTTTAACATAAGATTATTTATTAATAACAGCATTTTATAACAAAATTTTGATAATAAATTTAATCAGTTAAATTTTATTTAGTTATTTGCTTGTAAAGTATACGAAATTATAAAGTATACGAAAATATTTTTATTAATTATTATAGATACTGAAAATCACATGAAAAATTAATAATAGTAATAACTTTATTGAAGTACAAATAAAAATAAATTTATATTATGGATGTATTCAGGATTTTTTCGGTGAGGAAAAAAGATTATTAATTCTGACATTACATAAACAGCAATTTTTTACGTTAATGAATTGCTTTTTGGACATTTTACAACTTAAAAGGTCTTCTTGTTTTTAATTTAAAAAAATATTATGTTCTTTAAATCATGACTTTTATTTTTTAAGAAAATAGGAACAAAATTGTATATTATGTTCTATTAATTATTTTATAATTTATTAATAATTTAAGGACATTAATATGTATATTTAATCAATATATTATTTTAAAAAAGTAAGGAGAAATAAAGAAAATATTAAACAAAAAATATTGAACGGAAGAACTACATTAATAAACAGCAGCTTATAATTATTTATTGTATTATACTATATATATATTTGCTCTTACAAAATTAAAACTGTTTTCAGTAAAATTGAAGTCCGGCTCGTACAAAGTGTGATTGCTCGTGCAAATTGCAAAGTAATAGTGTTATGACATAAGTAATAATATTAAAAAATAAGTAAAGCCCATACGACGCATAGTAATTTAAATGTATTATTAAACAACTTTATTAAAACAATTTATTAAACAACTTTATTAATTTATTTGTTAACTATATGCTATAATTTAACTGATTTTAACATCTAATTTTAACATTTTGACTCAACTCATTCTTGTTTGACAATCATGAACCAATCATGGATTTGTATATCTTTTTGGCATGATTATCTCCATATCTTTAATATTATCATGTGGATATTGCTCTGCTAATTATTTATTCATATATTCATTTATTTATTTAATTTTTTCTCGTTTGAACTCAATTAATGAAATTACTCATTACAATTTATTATTGTATACAAATGTGATAAATATGTGATGAAAATAATAAGAAATATCGTAAGAAACAATTTAGCAGATAACATCATGAAACAAAGACGCAGTTGATGAATATTTTAATCATTCTAGTAATCGAATATGAAAGTTATTATAAATAGATTGGCTGTCACTATCTTTAATGATATAATAAATATTAAAAAATACAAGAACATCAAAGATAAAGAAATAAGCGTAATATACTAAAATGACCAAAAAAGATTATGTGATATTTACGACTATAATTGCATAGTTAGTTAGTGAAATACTTATATTCGGGAATATTATTTTTATAATAATTATTACTGTAATATTGGTAATAATAACCATATGCATAAGCATCACTATAAAGTGATGCTAATATAGTGAATGCTTTATAATACAACTTGCTATATTAAAATTTCTATTTTGACAACTATATCATAAGTTGTATAAACTAATATTATGATTATTAGAACTTCAATATAGTTTAAACAAACTGTAATTTATATTGTTGAATAACTATTTTTATATGATTGGGTTAAAAAACGACTATAAATCATAGTGATATTATGGTTACTGCAACTATTTTTCTCTCGGTGTGGTAACTAATTTTGAGATGTATTCAATACATATATTAAACATTTCGGATATTCTGAGAGAGAACCCTCCGTTTGTTTGACATTTGAATTATTCCAATTGAATTATTCCAGCTTCATTTCCAATGTATCTCATAAATGTATAATACAAATGAATCGACTCGAGAGAGCTCAGGATGGCGATAATGTTTTAATAATCACGGGACGTCGTAACGAGAGGAGGGAAAATCGGAAACGGAGCCGTGTATAATCGTTAACTTGAGTCAAAATTATAGCGGCCGAAGCAAACGAATCGCCGATCGATATAGCCGCGCATCTGGAAGATAAAGCGTTCCGTCGAGAGGTGCTTCTCCCTCCACCCCTCGGCTCTAGTGGCTTTTTCTGACCTACCGGGGTCTATAAAAGCATCGAAGGCGCGCATATCGATGCGTCATCCGGTACGACGTGCACGTGGGTCGTATTTTCAAGTAGGCGTTCAGCCGCGTTGACTTCCTAGCACGTGGGACGGACGCCCGCCCGTTGTCGCGCGTCGCGTCATAAGAAAACGCGTTGCGCAAGCAGCGCGTGCCGCCCGCGCGCTGACGATGACTTTTCCCTCGCCGCGCCGTAGGTTATTACCGTTTTCCGTTTTTATCGTTTTCCCGCAGGAAAAGTACGTGCGCGTTACGCGGCTTCTTGCCGTACCGGCAATGCGCTTCGCGACAGCTGCGCGCGCGGATATTCGGGACCTCGGACGCACAATACCTTAGATATCGCTTTGACGAGCGTACGATCGACTTATCAATATCTGCAAAATCTGCGGAGGAGTTACATTGAATTTATTGACGCAATAAAGTTCTTTGCAACAACTATAATGAGCCGGAGACTTTTAAAATGCAAACGCAAATTTGAAATTTAATTAAAGGAGAGAATGTTTTTGATCGCGCCGTCGCGCGCCGCTGGGAAAGCACATCCGTTTCAATTCCGAGTCCGCTTTCCATTCGAAATAGGCAGCCAGGGATCGCTGCGAAACGAAAAGTTTTTGAGGAAAAGTCGAATTTGATCGTTGAAGTTTATCGGAGTTTTTTCTCTCCCTGCCACCCTTTTCCGTCGCTTTTTATAAGTGAACTTTAGCCACGGACAATTTCGCCACGTAATTCGTATTTCCTTGGATTATATTCCCGACCTGGCCGTAAATTTCTGAACCGTAAACCGTGGCGGGTGCACGTCCATAAAAAATTTAGCTATGCCACCGCGGTCGTGACTTTACTCTCCGCGAGTGTCGTGAGTATCGCGCAGCTGGGCGACTTTTTATTCACAGTCCATGTTCACCGTCGACCATTCATTTCTTGGACCATCAGCAGGGACCGACGATTCGCCTCGGAAATATTACTGGAACGCTCGAAGAATTCTCTCCTCCCCCCCTCTCTCTCTCTCTCTCTCTCTTCGCCTGAGACGCGAACCGCAAATTTCGTTCTTTTGTAGAACTCGTTTTTTTCTGCCTTTGCAATTGCGACAATAGAGCTGTAAAAAAATGCTCGAAAACAAACGGTAGTAAACGTTTCGACTTTATTTTTATTCCGTTTTCAGTCGACGCCAATATAATTGAACAACCGATTCTCAAACGAATATTGAACGATCGATCGTCGATATTTTTTTTACATACAAGTTGAATTTTATACGTGCGGTAAGATTTATGAAGCCGACTGCGAGCAGTTAATACTCTCCAATTGCCGCGCGTTGCATTATATTACTGAATATTACTATGTTTACTCATTAATTTCCAACAGAGTCAATATTGGCTTTCATGGCAATATAACATCAGTCGCTAATGCCTGTCAAATATCTACTCCATTCATTACTTAATGTATCAATACCTCCTTCATGAAATATACACATCATCATTTCGCAGTTTCTACCAGAAATATCAGTAGCACTAGTTTTGCCAAATATTAGAATTTCATGAGATCGCATTACAATTTATCGAATTAGGTGCATGGATGCATATATATGGGGAATTGAAAATATTTCCATTACTTCGATATTATTACATTCGAAATACATTCATGGGATTCTAAATTTATATATTGCAGATATGTTAATTCTCTCATTTTGCAATTCCTATCAAAGTCCCAATTTTGTCAAAGTATAACAAACTTTAGTCTATAGCTTTTTATTTTTTCTCTGTTTTTATTGACGTATATTGTATACTATATTATACTATTCATATACAATTGGAAAATGTGTATTAAATTTAATATGTATATTATATGGTATATCCCAAATGGTTCACTTAAATTTTTGTGTTAATTTAATACAAGACAAATACGTAAAAAATTAACATCAAATATGTAATATTTAAAACCATTGTAGAAGCATATTTCTTCAGTAAAATTAATATGTCAATACATACATTTTAATTATTTATTAAAAAATTTACGATTTAAAACTATGTTATAACTTTTTTGTATTATTTGTTTTTTTAAATATAAATTATGTTATTTTAACACTAAGAAATGTTGAACATTAATTTAACACAAAATATATGAATAACACGATCACATTATGTTAATTTAGCGCTCGAATAAATTCAACATAAAAATTTTAACAAGGATAGACTTTAACATGAATATAAAATGTTCTTTACTATGTATATAGAAGCAAAACATAATCAATATACAATATAGCACCATGATTTTCATTAATTCATTAATTTATTCAAATAAATCGAGTTTATCTAATTTATGACGTAAACGAATATATTGACATATCCCCCTACTGGTAAAGCTAACATTATAATAGTTATTTTAACGTATTATCCTTAATATATATAAACCGCATGCGCGACATAGTGCGCGGTGTATTTTTTGTGAGCTACGATATTTTTTTTCCATTCTGGGGAGTATGTGTTTTCCGATGTGGAAAGCCGCGAAGTTGTTTACGCTGTTGTCCTGATTCGCATCCGTGTTTTCCGCGGAAAGCGCCGGGGATAATGGACGATATTTCCGAGGAACTTCCTAACCCTCCGTATCCCTCTCATCGGAGTAACGACGCGGGCAGTGAAATTTCCATAGCGCGAATTAATGCGCTCATCTGAACCGGAAGTGGATAACGAATCTGTTAAAATTTTACTGGCTATTCTTGCGCTTGGGGTGCGCGCGCGCGCGTACTTGCTACGTCGATTTAATCGTTTTTATGCGCCATCAACCATCGGCGTGTTGCTCTCGAGAAGATGGTGTAATAGTGTTGGCATATCAACGGCAGATGATGGGGAGATTCGATAACGAGCGGATCTGCGGAGAAAATCGAAATAAAGCGCGGTATGGCGGCGGAAATTCGAAATAAACATTATAGTCTCATTTGCGCGGAATTCAACGCTGTACATTAATTTAAGCGATTAAATTAACATCATCAATCAGAATTCATTTTACTTGATCATCACAAAATATGTACATATATTTCTCGGCGAATCGATATAGCAGCAATTTGCATATTTACGTATTCCTACGTAATCGCTTTTTTTTTTAATTAGCTCTCTATGCATCCAAATTAAATCGTTTTTGTAATATGCGATATTGTATAAAGAAATACATTTTTCTTCTCCTCCTCCCTCTTCAAAAAAAGATTGATTATTCATTAAATTCGTTAAAACACTACTGGTATTCTACTTAATCAGGGATATGTTAGCGCGGTGCAATTGAGCGAGAAAATAACTTTTATTAGGACAAACCTTAGGAGGTCAATAATCACGGTGCGTCGAACCGTCCGCCCAGTTCTTAAAAGCTTTGACCTTGTACTCGGCGGGGAGAAAAATTTATTCATGCACACGTCGGGGAAGTTTTCTACTTGCGTACTCCCGCGCGCTCGGAACAACCTCGCCCACACGCGGGACAACGGGTCACACCCATTTAATTTCGCGGTTTCTCTTCTTTCATCTCTCCTCCCCGGGTTTCTTCACGTGGCTGTAATCACCTGTCTTCCGCTCATCATCCGCCACCTTCCAATCCTCGACGTGATCCGCGTGCTGCTCCCTTCTGGTTCTCATTATGCACGTTCATCTGTCGCGCTCTCGTTGAGAATGCGACGAAAAACAACTCAAAGTACAGAAAGGAGCTACTTTTTCTGACTTTTTCTCGTATACTATCAAATTATACGATCATATATGTTTCTCGATCTTTCTTAAACGACGCTTAAAATGAAATGTTTGTCGAATTTTTAAGAGAAAAATGGTCATTGGGAAATAGAATTGCGCATCTGCTTTCTGTGCCAAAAATCCAGGTTTAATCCACTCAGAATGATATCAATCAATCGCTACCTCTTGAAAAGTAATGGCAAATCTCCGAGAGTACTTATGCCATGACCACCCAACATTTATTTTCCGCATAGAAATCTGGGCCCAAGGGATCAAAGCTACATTAAGACCTAAGGAACTAAGGGTTGCATAACCCTAAGAACCTAGATTTATGTCAAGCCTAAAAGAAATCTGATAGCATGACCCTGAAATCAGGGTTTCTATTAAACTAAAGAAAAAGCGGGAGTCACAGAAAAACTCTTAAGATTAAATCTCTAAGGATTGATGAAGTCTATAAGAAAAAAAATATTTTATTTGATTATGTGTAGAAATATTCTACATGTTTTCCTTCCATTTAACCACATTATCTTATTTAAATGTATTAATTCTCGAATGCTGCTATGGGTGAATTTTCAAATGCTAATTCAAGTTTTTACTGTTATACATACTGTTATAATAATATTTACATTTAGTAACATTTTTTAATATTAAAATATTATTAATTTAATTATTTTCATATCTCTCGCAATCTGTAAAAAGATGACATAAATGATTTAATTCAAAAAAGTGTTAAATATTCTTAATTATGTAAGTAAAATTATGTTAATGTAATAATGTTAATGTAAGAGAAATATGAGTAGCACGGTTAATCTAAAGTTTCGAAGGAATTGAATGTCTTGAGAAAATTATGTATTTTTAAAAGAAACTAAAGAATAAGAAGACTAATTGTTTTCTACGATATGAGATTTTATTAATTCTTCTTTTATGCTGCTTAGAAGATTTCTTGTACACAACGTGTGTGTCGATTGAGAAGATTGAGTGGTAGTCGCTATGTAGTCTCTCATTCGACATACAAGTCACGTACGAACAGGAGTTAACTACAGCAAATGTAATTCTCTTTTACCGAATTGTAATTTTGTGTTGAATCGAAATTTACAAAATAGTGTGACAAGCTACAAATTTATTAGTAATCTTTTACTTTAATAATTTAAGATTTTGAAAAAATTTAAAAAGTTATAAAGTGCAATTCACAATTAAAAAATACATTTTAAATTTATCATTATTGCATGTTTTAAACTGTTTATTTAAATTTTTATATTAATTTAATACAAAATAATATGTGAGAAAATAATATATTATGTAAGAAACGAATACAAGGATTGTAACATTTCGAGGTAACTTGAAAATAGATTGTAAAAATATTTTTCTTCAATAAAATTAATTATAATTTGTAGAGAGGTAAATATTAATAACAAAAATGATAAGAATTGGTTTTAACAAATACAAAATGTTTTCTACTGTTTAATGTAAATATTTAAATGAGATGGATAAATAAATTATCCGCTAAATAAATTATCCAAAATTATATTTGTTATATTTTATTTGCTATAGCGATATAACTTAAAAATTATAGTTTCTGAATTGTTTGCAAAAAACAAAGAGAATTCTGATGAGAATTTTATATTATGTGAGTGTAATGTTAATAGTACTTTTATTTCACTACAATTAGTAGATCAAACCGTAACATCGCATTTAAAAGTGACGTTATAAAATTTTTATAATTCAAAACATTTAAATTGAAAAATTTTGAGTTGTGTCGTTGTGTAGAGAACCATATAAATTATTAGGCTTGTATTGAATAACAAGTTATAGATCTATATAGGTTATATAAGTCTACATACTTTATACTTTTCAACATGTTCAACTTTATCTCACTGCTTTCTCAATGCGGGTATAATCGTTACAAGCGCAAAGAACTGAAATATTTCGTGCAATCTGTCGTGTCAGGTTTCGCGCAGCGAAATACTTGGCGTTCTTGTGCATTCTTACTTGGTATGCGACTCGCGTACGCACACGAGAGAGAATAGCGGAAAGAAAGGAGAAAAGCGAAGATACAGGGGAGTACGATGCACTAGAGTGTGGGTAAGCCTCTGCATTTCTTGGCAACGTTAAAATGACATTACGTGCCAAATCCAATGCCGGCTCCACTGGATGGGGAGACCGTGGCCTTTTGATTTTACTAATTTATACTACATAATTTGTACTACACGAAAAGAACAATTTTGCTGAAATGCACTGAAAGAAAAGTGTTTGCGATTATAATTGCATAATAAAATAATTCAATTAACTTTATTGTAGTTATCACTGCTATAATGTTAGTAATAATAACTTCATGTGTTTATAGTTCTACGAATTACGAAAAATTGTTTTAAATGTTAAAATAGTAAAATATTAAGATATGGATAATAAAAGTAAAAAATAAACATTTTTATATGTTAAATGCAATTAAAGTAAACATAACTTTGTATTTTTTAACATCTGCTTATTGTTTTTATAGTATAATAACTAATAAATATAATTGTGTATAGTTAAAATAACTATATATAGTTAACATTGAAAATGACGATAAAGTATAATTAAATTATGGTAATTAATAATATAACCATTTTTTTCTCTGAGTGCTGATTTGAAAATAATTAAGTTGGGGTAAGGCTAAAATAAATTTATTTTATTGAATGTTAAAAGCAAATAACTTTTTTTGTCGACGAAACTGGCAAATTTATTACATTAGAATTTAATTGCAACGTTTTAACTTATACTTTAGATTCTTTTGAAGTGACAAAAGTATTTAAATCGGTTCAGGAATTATGAAATTTATTTATTTAACCGATTTAAATACTCTTTTGTCACTTGAAAAGGATTTGAATTAAAAGTGATTCGAACTGTTGTGATTATAATGATAAATTCTATAATGTAATAAATATTACCAGTTTTGTTGACAAAAAAGGAGTTATTTGGTTTTATTTTTTAGTATTGGCGACAAAGAATTAATATTATTAGTATCTGAATGTTGAAGCTGATTACTAAAAACATCAAAATTTTTCGCAGTAAAATTATTACGCTTAGACATTGTACACAATTATATATGGCCTTACCTAAAATTATTTTCAGATTTGTATGTGACAAAATTTTTAGATGTTACAGTAAAATTCTTTCCATGACTCGAGCGGATTTTTTCGTGTTCTCTTCAACTGAAAGAGAAAGACGAACTGTGCAAGAAGTTCAACTAAAAGGAACCAAATGTTAACGATGTTGACTCTGACTCTCGTTGATAAGAGAGATAAGAAAAATTACATGAAATTACACGAGTTGTTCATTTTAAGAACGTCGTAGCTTTAATATACTTGAAAATTAATACCTGAAATTGAATCGCATAAGTAAGGCCGTTCATATGGCGAAAAAGTGAGTAACAGCGCTGTTCCCTATGGCTAACCATGGCCGCTCTGAATCAAAATCTATGAACGTTCTTGCTTGGATCCATGCCAACGCGTGCTGCTTTCGCTTCGAACCGGCCCGAAAGTTATTCTCTCGATACTCGATCAACGTCCTACGTCCTACGCTGATCATACCTTCTCCATACGTGCAACCGATATATGTACTCACATACGTATTCGGAGCCATCGGATACGAGATTATCGAATTACGTCAATTTTTTGATACCTCTGCCGGCATTCGCGACATAACGACGCGGAGCAAGCGCTGCATCCCTCGCTCTTCAGAATTCTAGCGGCATTAAAGTTAACTTGTTTCCTCGCAAAGGAAGAAGCGTCTCGCCGTCTGTCGTCTGAAGGTCGAGAAGCGTTTTCCGAGTGCAATTCCGGTGTAAATTAAATTTCCTGAACGAGAAATCTTTTTTTCGATTTTTATTAGTTTTCGCGTCTGTACAACATGCGAGTCACGATCAAATGATATGTAGAGGAAGGTCGTCAATATTGACATAGACCTAAAACAGTCTTATTTTGCGAGAACTAAACATTGCAATATATTAACACCAATAAAAACTGTTTGTAATTACATACTTAATTAAAAAGTTTATACGGCTTTTTTCTATATAAAATCTACTAAAAATGTATTCTTCAAAAACGAGAATAAAATTTGGATAATTTTCTTTTGCAACTTGCATCTTTTAAATAATAATAAATATATTATTGGTAATAATGTTGATAATATTAGATTTTAATTAATAACACTGAATTTTATTTTTTAGCTTACACACACACACGCACACACACACACACACACAAACACAAATTTATTTTATAGTTAACTTTATTCCTTCACGGGACCTGTGTTTGAGCTTTGTCATTACTATGTCTACTTTACACCAGTTTTGGGACTCAAGTTTTTAGATATTCATTTTTTATTGTATTGCGAAAACATTAATTATGACAAAATATGAAACAATATTTTAAAAAATACTCCATTATCTTATAGAACACTTTTTCTAGTTTACGTTCATTTTTAAAGTTTTATTTTTATCTTTTGTTTAAGAAATATAAACCACAAATAAAGTGATATGTCAATATTGATGACTTTCCTCTATTGCATCTCTTCATTATTAAAAGAAGGTATATCCCTCACGAGAATAGATAATACGCAAATTTGTCGAATAATATAAGACACGACTTCTCGATACATTTATATATTTTATATTAGAATTATTCGCTGTTGATCTACGGCATCTACGTGAGGGCGCATTGATGTTGTTCCGCCGAAGTTGACGTCGAGCCGGAGCAAGAAAAGCCTTTAAGTTTATCCACTGTCCAAGCGAGTATAAGCAAGCAGCAACGAAGATTCCAACGATGAAACTAAAGCCCGTTGATTACTTTCTTGAGCAATAGACAGTCGAAAACTTGTTGATTACTTTCTTAAACGCTTCCTTAGGCAGTCGTAAAATGTTTTTCTATTTTTGTTTTATCTGTGCAAAAGTAACCTTCCCTCGCAAAAGTTTTCTAGTTGCATCACTATTTAACACCTTATGCCTTTTTAATTACACTAACGATGTACGTTTTTTTATTGTACTTATTTAGTTGCGTGCATACAGTGTTTCCTCTAAGTAGAGCATCTAGAATATTTCTGTTATTTTTAATGACACGAAAGAACTTTAAAGGAAAAGTTTGCTTGAAGGAACGAATAATGTAATAAAAAAAATTTTTTTTAAATTATATTTTTAAGATGTTAAGCTCATTTTTAAAAATAAAATTAAATGATTTTTATATAACACTCTATATTTATATTGCACATAAAAGTATCGCTATAGTCATTGAAAAATTCAGAGTTTAAGATGTTTCATAGATACTTTATTCTAGAATATTACACGGCGCGCGCGCGCGCGTGTGTGTGTGTATGTGTGTAATATGTGTGTATGTATATGTAATACAAAAGATGTAAACGTATTTTCATTTTTGCATTCTCGCAAACTTTTGCTTTCCAAGTCTATCTGAAAAATTGTTCTCTTTTTCTCTAACAATTTTTTGTTACTTCTATTTTGCAGCAACGGCGACTAGGAGGTGACAAGGAGGACCGTGACGCACGTAGCCAACAATCGACTGAAAATGGCAAAAAACGCAGAGAGATTACCCGGTACTTCTACCAGACTTAGGACCAGAGACGACGGCTGCTGTTCCGTGAATTTCTTGAAATACGTTCTTCACATTTACAACGTGGTGTTGTTTGTACGTACCATTTATTTATTCAGGCACCCGGCACTTTGCGCGAAAGAAAGGAATATTTTATTTCAGGCAGAGACACGTACATCTACGCAGAAATGCACGTTAACACAAATGAAAGACAGACCATGAAATCCGCTGTTGTCCCGCTTCACGAAAGTATCTCTCGTATCAAACGGTCCTCTTTGCGTTTCCCGACAGAGTTACTTTAATCCAAGTCTCGTTTTTCCAACCCGTTTGTACATACAGTCGCAGACTTTTCGTCGCGAGGCGTGAGATTATTCGGCAAATAAAGGACCGAGACGTTTATTTTTCCAAACTTTTTACTTTCAATAGCTTATAATTTGAAGCTTAATAAAGCTTAATATAATTAATGAAAAAAATCACCGACCTTTTTCTCGTTGAAGAATTATACAAGCTTATCAAATATTTAAATTACATTAAAAATATATTATAATTATATATTATATATACAATAAAATTAGAGGACAGAGAGTAAAATGGACTAATTGTGCTTGCAAAAGTAAAAGCTGGCAAGTAAAAAACGTATGTATATTGTTTTGTAACTTTTGAGTTACTGAATATAATTCTTCAAAAATTTTAATGTTTTGGAAAAGTATTAAATTATTATATAGAGCTATTAAAATTTTTAATATTGTAAATTGTTATTATGGTAAGCTTTACAAACGTAATTATGTTTTCTTATTTATGCTTTCTTTTAAGACATAATAATGCTCATCTCTAATAATTCATTATTTTCTTACTATTTTAAATCCTGACTGCGACACTTGAGAGCATTGTTGTTTCATTACGCCTTTTAAGAACTTTGTCATAGAGTATTTTATTTATATTTCTATTGTAGTATTTTACTAAAAATTGTAAAATTTGCATGCAAAATTTGCTTTGACCAAATAAGACTTTTTCACTTATTAATTTGTGTTGTCAATCGATTTAATATTGTTTATTTATTTACTGGTTTTAATTTTTATTACAATATTTTTATTATAATACTTTGCCGATGGATTATAAATCAAAATTTCAGATTCAGCAGTTCAAAAACTACAAAAAAAAAAAAGGATTATCTTTACTTGCCATTCCGAGGGCGAAAATCGACGCATTTTATCCACCGTTTTTTAAAGAGTAATGATAGCGTATTACGTAAAGTTTTTGTAAAATCAGACAGTTATTGTAAAAGTTAGTACGAGATACATTGCGTTTTAATGTGGAAATTGCGAACCAATCAGGTTATTCTTTTAAACGTGGCCTTTGATATTTCATATAATTAATTGATCTATATCGTGTCGGTGTTTAACAGTTAAAGAATGTGTCTCTCAAAGGAAATACGGACGGAACGGCAGAACATCCCATACAAAATGCTCTGCTGATAAGCGCTAAAGTGATTGTCGCCGAAACGGGACGAAAAAATGCGCCATTATTCGACAATTATTCCCGTCTGTCTTCCGCTTTCGCGATTTATAGGAGATTAAAGCGGCGAGTAAGCGGGTGGGATTGCTCGTTGTCGCGGGGCACATTTATCGTAAAGACGAGTCGCTCTCGGGATTTGATCGTCACTTCGCCGTCCGGACATCCGGCGGAGAGCCTTTGCAATCACTGACATTCGCTATAACCAGAAGAGTGCACTGGTTATCTGCCTTTAATTGTTATCGCGAATACCACGCGTGCTTTTAGCGTGATTCAAATTAATAGTCGAAACACGCGCGCGCGCGCGAGAGAGAGAGAGAGAGAGAGAGACAGGAACGGGGAGAAAAGAGGAGGCCGCGCGGAAGAAAGAAGGAGAATCATCGCGCGTCGGAGAACTTTTCAAATGAACGTTTCTTTGAGCGCGTGCGTGTTCTCGCTGTTGTAAAAGAACTTTATTGCACGTGGGACAGGGAGAGTTCCGAAGGATTAAAGTGCAACGTGCGGAAGAAATAATCTCGGACCTCGTATTACTGGGTACCAAGCCCGGCCGGCGCTAGTAATTGGAGCGCGCAAGAGCGGATATTGTGCCGGAAGAACGGCGTTTCACATTAATCGAAAGGGAAGCTTCACGCTCTACACGACTAATTACATAATAATTCTCGTATATACGTAGATAATCGTACAATACAGCGCATCCCGCGAGTCATTAGTCTCGCGTAGTAAATTAACGTTGACCATTCTGACGAAAGCGTATCGTAATACACGGAGTATACTGGAAAAATCTCGCAGCCGCTCCGGATTGCCGCTTATGTATGGGGTGTACTGACAATGAGAAAAAAAAGTGAAATCTGCAGTTAACTGCATCTTATAACTGCATAGAAAAATAATTATAGTCAGGAATATTATTTTTATAGTAATAATGATGCTTATAGTGATTGCTTTATAGTACTACTTGCTATATCGAAATCATCATTTTATGTTATGGCAACCATATCATAAGTTGCATAGACCAATATTATGATTATGGGAACTTTAATATAGTTTGAACTAACTATAACGTATAATATGTTAAATAATTATAAAAATATGTTTGGATTAAAAAATAACTATATATTATGGTGATATTATGATTACTGCAACTTTTTCTCTCATATGCGAAAAAGATTTTTGCGTTCGCTCAGATCACGAGGGTAGAGAATTACCTAATTTTTCGCAAATGCGATGCCTCCGTTCCGTTCCGCGTGCGATACTCCTCTCCCCCTATATTCTCGATATTACAAAAAAATAAGGTATATAACGATATCGACTCTTGCGCGAAGTGATACACGCCATAAAATGCTAATAAAGTCCTCGTCGTAAAGTGCAGACACCTTGTATGTTATCTGGAATACAAGCGCGCATGCAACGCGAACGCGGCGCGACCGGAGTGAAGCGTTCTAAAGTGCGGTCGAAAGAAAAAAGAGAGAAAAAAGGGGGGCGGAATGAGGGAAAAATCGATTGGTGGTCCGCGCGCGCATCGGCTTTATAATTTCGGTCCTAAACGTCGGCACCTTGTTAAAAAGTGTGATGTCGATGGATGATTTTGCGATTAAATAGATGAAGTTCCCGAAACAGACTGATCGGCGAGATTGCGGATCGATCGACAATTGTTCGTCTCTTTTTACTTTTCTTTTTCTTAGAACTCTGTCGAAATTATTTTATTTTCTGACGATACACGCTGTTGAATCTTGATTATCGGAATGCCAAAACTTTTAATGAGAAGATAGTTATCTTCTAATTAAAAGTGGACAGCAGATTTCGCGCTTCGTCGATTTTTGTGAGAAAAAAAGATGCAATGTGAAGCTTACAATTAGAGACAATGCGACTTCTGGTACTGTACTCTTACACTTATAGGGAATTTCCAGCAATTCGAAAAGGTTCCTTTTAAAGAAATCTGAAATCTGCAGAAATAAAATACGTAGGAATTTAATCAAATAGTAATTTTCTATTTCGGCCATAAATTCTAAGGATAGAAATATCTCTTTGAAAAATCTGACTCTCTCTCTCTCTCTCTCTCTCTCTCTCTCTCTCTCTCTTTTATATTTCTTAAATCTTAGAAACTATAAAAAAACTGAAAAGGTATTAAATAATATTTGTATTTAGTATTATGTAATTAAAATATATAAATAATCTTTTATAGCTTACAATAGTATGATAAATTTAAGATTTTTGTTTGATTTTTTCTCCACTATTTTTTTAATTTAGAAAATTTTTATTACTTATAAATAATAAATATGTTTAACAAGTTTGATAACCGTATGTTTTAAACATGTATGTGAATAGTATAATTTTTATAATACTCAAATATTTTTTCTTCTAAATGCGTCTATATAACTGCAATTAAACTAAAATAAGAACTACTAAACTAAATTGGAAAGTTATTATTAAACTTTATAATTAATTTTTTATTACTTTAATGAATTTCTTTGTTTCCTATCCTCTTATAAAATAGCCATGTAACCCTAAAGTTGCCTGCTAATCGCGATTGCATTGTTGCCTCTTTATTCCGATCGCGATTGGCTGTCTCGCGCTTGACTCGCTTCGTTCGTGTGTGAAGTTTGACAGTTTATATAGTTGACAGTTTTTGACAGTTTGACTGTTTAACGAGAGACGGAAAGACACAAAAAGAAGCAAGAAAAATACCGGGAAAAAATTACTTAGACTGGAAGATTATAAAATAGCAGAGAGTATTTGTTTTGAATTGCAGATACGTTTAACTGATGCTTAACAAAGTAAGTTGAAATTTAATACAATATATTATGACATATTTAATTTAATATAATAATATTATGATATAACCATTTTTGTATCACCATCGCTGTTAGAAGGGTAAGGAAGAGACGTTGGACGCCACGACAGAAACACGTATTTATCAAGTAATTCTTAATTATCTTAATTATTTTTTTTGCCAATACATTAAATATAATTATAATTTTTTTATTTGTATTGATTAAAAAATTGATATATTGTTATGTAAATGTATGTATATTAATTAAGTTCTTATTATAATAAGTTTAAATATATAGTTGACAATTACAGGCATTACTGCTAAAAATATTGTATGGCGAATTAAATAACCTCGCAGTTGAGAATATAAAATTAAGAAAAAAAAATTGTGTGGTACGAAAAAAAGAGAGAAAGAGAGAAAGAAACGGGAAACAAGATAAGGATCGGGATTAAAATAAGATAAGAAAAAAGAAGGTATAAATATTATGTTATTGATATTGATAAGTATACAAGAATATAATTAATGCTACTCGAACATGTTAAGTTTTTGTTTCAATATTTATAATTGGTAAACATTTTCATTTCTTAAATAATTTTCGAATAAATTTTTATTCTTTGGAGGATTTTTCGAAGTTTTTTAAATATATTTGATTAATTTTATTGATCTTGTACTGATTTTTGAATGTGTATGTACTTGACGTTTCTTTTTTACTTTTATAAGGTAAAAATATATTTTGGTTATATTTTGGTAGAATTTATCTTCTTTTTGTAAAAATCAAGTGATAGTTTGTTCCTTACATAATTTTATTTAAATTGATTTATTTATTATACATTATTCATTTTTTAATTATAAACATATGTAGATGTACGTAACATTATTAATATTTATATTGAATATACATGACTATACGGCAATCATATTTGTTAATGCACATATGTATAAATTTTAATAACAATATTAGTAAAACACAATATAAACACAACAAATAACATTAATATATGTATAAATTTTAATAACAATATTAGTAAAACACAATATAAACACAACAAATAACATTAATATAATTAAAATTATATATGTATATGCATGTATACAGGGTGACAGCTAACCGGCAGCCAATCTGTAATAGATAGATATATGTATATATATATATATATAGATATACTAATAGATAGATGTATACAAATATACTAATAGATATATTAATATACAAATAAACGTAAATATATATATATATATTTATGTTTATTTCTATATTAGTATATCTATACATCTATCTATTAGTATATCTATATATATCTATCTATTACAGATTGGCTGCCAGTTAGCTGTCACCCTGTATATATGTATATACATATATAATTTTATTTATATTAATGTTATTTGTTGTGTTTATATTGTGTTTTTACTAATATTGTTATTAGAATTTATACATATGTGCATTAACAAATATGATTGCCGTATACATGTATATTCAATATAAATATTAATAATGTTATGTACATCTACATATGTTTATAATTAAAAAATGAATAATGTATAATAAATAAATCAATTTAAATAAAATTATGTAAGGAACACTATCACTTGATTTTTACAAAAAGAAGATAAATTCTATCAAAACCTTATAAAAGTAAAAAAAAAACGTTAAGTACATATACATTCATAAATCAGTCGAAAGATCAATAAAATCAATCAAATATATTTAAATACGTCATATATAATTATATCTAAATTATTTCTTCATAAGATAATATTAATGTGAGTTTTTAATTGCAATCAATCCAATTAAATCGCTACATTCAATTTTGAAATATCAAGATTTCTTTCTCGTAAAAGTTCAATAACATTATTTTCTTCAGATCAGATTCATATGTAATATACACACATGTAAATCCAGTTTGCCATTCAAGAGGCTTTACAATGTGCCTACATACAATTTCATTTTACTAAAACAAAATTATTATGTATAATGTAAATAATGAATTTACGAGAAAGAAATCTTGATATCTCAAAATTGAGTGTACCGATTTAATTGGATTGGTTGCAATTGAAAACTCACATTAATATTATTTCAGGAAAACATAATTTAGATATAATTATATATGACGTTATATATAATTATATGTAATTATATATGATTTATATATACCAGCATATATAATTATATATAAATTATTTATGGGCACTATATATAATTTATATATAATTTATATATATTTATATATATTTTTATATATGGACTCCATTGTTCTTGCCGGCTTATATCTGAAGAAATGCAAATGCTTTATATGATTATATATAATAATATCAGGTCATATCTGATTGTACCTATTGAAGTTGAGTAATCATATATAGATATATATATATAATCCTATAAAGTCATATATAGTTTCATATATGAAAGAATAAGAACAACTGAGTCTATATATGAATCTTTCCGAGAAAAAATAATTATATATAATTATATCTAAATTATTTTTTCATGAGATAATATTAATGTGAGTTTTCAATTGCAACCAATCCAAATAAATTGGTACACTCAATTTTGAGATATCAAGATTTCTTTCTCGTAAAAGTTCAATAACATTATTTTCTTCAGATCTTCAAATGACATTATATACAATCATATAAAAAAATGGCATTACACAATCGTATACGATTGTATGTAACCATATATAAACATATATAACCACATAGCCATATATAATTATATACAACCACATATAATTATATATAATCATATATGATTATATATAATTAACATTATATACAATCAGATTGTATGTAACCATATACAGATATATAAATATTTATATATAAATAACCATATATAGATATTTCTAATGAGTAAATCATAAAAATAGTGGCAGTCCTCTTCCACATCAGACAGGAACAAGAAGCTAATTTTTGCTTGCCTTAACCACGCTACGAGTGATCTTTATGTAGCCGATCGACTGCACTTTGCTCCTGAGAGAGTACGCCGCCTATCGACGGCGCCGCGCTCTAACTAGCGGGCAAGTCTGCATATCTAATTGTATATGGCGCCATATATAATGCTATATATAATTATATATAGGATGCTCACATAGCATTATATCTGGCGTCACATACAATTATATAAAATTAGATATGGTGCTATATCTGATTATATATGGACCCAGATTAGCCACATTAATATATATGGCTATATATGACTATATAGTTGTATATAATGCTATATATAATTATATACAAAATGCACTACTAACACAGCATTATATATGGCGCCACATACAATTATATACAATTAGATATGGTATTCAGTTAAACGTACCTGCAATTAAAAATATACATTTTACATAACGATATATTAATTTTTTAATTAATACAAATAAAAAAAAGAATTATAATTATATTTAATGTATTGGCAAAAAAGATAATTAAGATAATTAAAAATTACTTGATAAATATGTGTTACTGTCGTGGGGTTCAACGTCTCTTCTCTATCCTTCTAACAGCGATGGAGTAACAATATAGTACTGGCACCCGTAATAGTTCTAGAGTTCCTGATAGATTTCAGCAATAGTTCTGTACATTAAATATATTTAAACAGTTTTTTAATTTGGCTGTTGGCATTGCACTACAAGAGTAAGGTACCACTTTTTGGCGAGTTTCAACTAACTTTATGGCATTTTCTAACAGTACCGCAATAGTTTCAAAGCTTTTTATATGTTTCGTCGACAGTTCCGGTCTTTAAGCATTTTTAAACAATTTTTTTATTAGACGGCTGGCACCGCACTACAAGAGTAAACTACCATTTTATAGCGAGTTCCAGACGAGTACATAGCATTTTTCAATAATTCTGTAATAGTTCCGAAGCTATTTGCAAGTTTCGTCGACATATCAGGTTTTTAAGCATTTTTAAGCAATTTTTTTATTAGACGGCTGGCACCGCACTACAAGAGTAAACTACAATTTTATAGCGAGTTTCAGACAACCACACAGCATTCTCCAATATATTTCTGCAATAGTTTCAAAGCTTTTTGTAGGTTTTATCGACAGTTCGTTTGACAAACAATGGTATTTATAAGTAACCTCTTTTTAAACCTCTAAGGATAAGTATTTATACATGTCATGAATTACTGGTTAACAATAGAGCGACATTGTAAGTTGATTTACAAATAAAATATTATATTAAAATTAAATATATTTGACAAATAATATTGTAATTATGTTGGTAATTTAACTTAAACAAATCATATGACTTTTTAATTTAATATAAAAAAGTTTCTCAAAATTAACTTTTACTTTAACTAGAAACAAATTAATCTTAACGTAAATTTAATAGAATTAGTATTTATTTACGTAACTTTTAACATAATAAAATTCATTTTATAATCAATTAAATTTCATTAACTTAGTTAAAAATTAGATTAACTAACCCAACTCTAAAATTTAAAAAATGTCAATTACATTACTAACACATATTCATATCTGATAGTGCGAGACAGGATCAAATAAAAAATTGTTTAAAAATGTTTAAAGACCGGAACTGTCGACAAAATCTACAAAAAGCTTTAGAACTATTGCAGAACTATTGAAAAATGCTATGTACTCGTCTGGAATTTGCTATAAAATAGTAGTTTACTCTTGTAGTGCGGTGCCAACCGTCTAATAAAAAAAATGTTTAAACATGCTTAAAGACCGGAATTGTCGACGAAACCTGCAAAAAGCTTTGGAACTATTGCTGAACTATTGAAAAATGCTATGTAATCGTCTGGAACTCGCTATAAAATGGTAGTTTACTTTTTTAGTGCGGTGCCAGCCGTATAATTAAAAAATTGTTTAAATATATTTAATGTAGAATACAGAACTATTGTTAAAATCTATCAAAAACTCTAGAACTATTACGGGTGCAAGTATAACTGCTGTTAAAACGTTCAATTTTTATTAATGAGGTTACATAGCATTTTTCAATAGTTCTGCAATAGTTTCAAAGCTTTTTGCAGGTTTCGTCGACAGTTCCGGTCTTTAAGCATTTTTAAGCAATTTCTTTATTAGACGGCTGGCACCGCACTACAAGAGTAAACTACCATTTTATAGCGAGTTCCAGACGAGTACATAACATATTTTAATAGTTCTGCAATAGTTCCAAAGCTTTTTGCAGGTTTCGTCGACAGTTCCGGTCTTTAAGTATTTTTAAACAATTTTTTAGTAGACCGCTGGCACCGTACTACAAGAGTAAACTACCATTTTATAGCGAATTCCAGAAGAGTACATAGCATATTTTAATAGTTCTGCAATAGTGTTAAAGTTTTTTGTAGGTTTCGTCGACAGTTTCAGTCTTTAAGCATTTTAAAAAAATTTTTTTATTAGACGGCTGGCACCGCACTACAAGAGTAACCTACAATTTTATAGCGAGTTTCAGACGAGTACTTAGCATTTCTCAATAGTTCTGCAATAGTTCCAAAGCTTTTGGCAGGTTTCGTCGACAGTTCCGGTCTTTAAGTATTTTTAAACAATTTTTTAGTAGACCTCTGGCACCGCACTACAAGAGTAAACTACCATTTTATAGCGAGTTCCAGACAAGTACATAGCATTTTTCAATAGTTCTGCAATAGTTTCAAAGCTTTTTGCAGGTTTCGTCGACAGTTCCGGTCTTTAAGCATTTTTAAGCAATTTCTTTATTAGACGGCTGGCACCGCACTACAAGAGTAAACTACCATTTTATAGCAAGTTCCAGACGAGTACATAACATATTTTAATAGTTCTGCAATAGTTCCAAAGCTTTTTGCAGGTTTCGTCGACAGTTCCGGTCTTTAAGTATTTTTAAACAATTTTTTAGTAGACCGCTGGCACCGTACTACAAGAGTAAACTACCATTTTATAGCGAATTCCAGAAGAGTACATAGCATATTTTAATAGTTCTGCAATAGTGTTAAAGTTTTTTGTAGGTTTCGTCGACAGTTTCAGTCTTTAAGCATTTTTAAAAAATTTTTTTATTAGACGGCTGGCACCGCACTACAAGAGTAACCTACAATTTTATAGCGAGTTTCAGACGAGTACTTAGCATTTCTCAATAGTTCTGCAATAGTTCCAAAGCTTTTGGCAGGTTTCGTCGACAGTTCCGGTCTTTAAGTATTTTTAAACAATTTTTTAGTAGACCTCTGGCACCGCACTACAAGAGTAAACTACCATTTTATAGCGAGTTCCAGACGAGTACATAGCATATTTTAATAGTTCTGCAATAGTTCCAAAGCTTTTTGCAGGTTTCGTCGACAGTTCCGGTCTTTAAGTATTTAAAAAAAATTTTTTTATTAGACGGCTGGCACCGCACTACAAAAGTAAACTACAATTTTATAGCGAGTTTCAGACGAGTACATAGCATTTCTCAATAGTTCTGCAATAGTTCCAAAGCTTTTTGCAGGTTTCGTCGACAGTTCCGGTCTTTAAGTATTTTTAAACAATTTTTTAGTAGACCGCTGGCACCGTACTACAAGAGTAAACTACCATTTTATAGCAAGTTCCAGACGAGTACATAACATATTTTAATAGTTCTGCAATAGTTCCAAAGCTTTTTGCAGGTTTCGTCGACAGTTCCGGTCTTTAAGTATTTTTAAACAATTTTTTAGTAGACCGCTGGCACCGTACTACAAGAGTAAACTACCATTTTATAGCGAATTCCAGAAGAGTACATAGCATATTTTAATAGTTCTGCAATAGTGTTAAAGTTTTTTGTAGGTTTCGTCGACAGTTTCAGTCTTTAAGCATTTTTAAAAAATTTTTTTATTAGACGGCTGGCACCGCACTACAAGAGTAACCTACAATTTTATAGCGAGTTTCAGACGAGTACTTAGCATTTCTCAATAGTTCTGCAATAGTTCCAAAGCTTTTGGCAGGTTTCGTCGACAGTTCCGGTCTTTAAGTATTTTTAAACAATTTTTTAGTAGACCTCTGGCACCGCACTACAAGAGTAAACTACCATTTTATAGCGAGTTCCAGACGAGTACATAACATATTTTAATAGTTCTGCAATAGTTCCAAAGCTTTTTGCAGGTTTCGTCGACAGTTCCGGTCTTTAAGTATTTTTAAACAATTTTTTAGTAGACCGCTGGCACCGTACTACAAGAGTAAACTACCATTTTATAGCGAATTCCAGAAGAGTACATAGCATATTTTAATAGTTCTGCAATAGTGTTAAAGTTTTTTGTAGGTTTCGTCGACAGTTTCAGTCTTTAAGCATTTTTAAAAAATTTTTTTATTAGACGGCTGGCACCGCACTACAAGAGTAACCTACAATTTTATAGCGAGTTTCAGACGAGTACTTAGCATTTCTCAATAGTTCTGCAATAGTTCCAAAGCTTTTGGCAGGTTTCGTCGACAGTTCCGGTCTTTAAGTATTTTTAAACAATTTTTTAGTAGACCTCTGGCACCGCACTACAAGAGTAAACTACCATTTTATAGCGAGTTCCAGACGAGTACATAGCATATTTTAATAGTTCTGCAATAGTTCCAAAGCTTTTTGCAGGTTTCGTCGACAGTTCCGGTCTTTAAGTATTTAAAAAAAATTTTTTTATTAGACGGCTGGCACCGCACTACAAAAGTAAACTACAATTTTATAGCGAGTTTCAGACGAGTACATAGCATTTCTCAATAGTTCTGCAATAGTTCCAAAGCTTTTTGCAGGTTTCGTCGACAGTTCGGTCTTTAAGTATTTTTAGGTAATTTGTTTATTAGACGGCTGGCACCGCACTACAGGAGTAAACTACCATTTTATAGTGAGTTCCAGACGAGTACATAACATTTTTCAATAGTTCTGCAATAGTGACAAAGCTTTTTGTAGGTTTCGTCGACATTTTCGATCTTTAAGTATTTTTAAACAATTTTTTTTATTAGACTGCTGGCACTCCACTACAAGAGTAAACTACCATTTTATAGCAAGTTCCAGACGAGTACATAGCATTTTTTAATAGTTTTGCAATAGTTCCAAATCTTTATGCAGGTTTTGTCGACAGTTCCGGTTTTTAGCATTTTTAAACAATTTTTTTATTAGACGGCTAACACCGCACTACAAGAGTAAATTACCATTTTATAGCGAGATCCAGACGAATACATAACATATTTTAATAGTTCTGCAATAGTGACAAAGCTTTCTGTAGGTTTCGTCGACAGTTCCGGTCTTTGAGCATTTTTAAGAATTTTTTAATTAGACGGCTGGCACCGCACTACAAGAGTAAACTACCATTTTATAGCGAGTTCCATACGAATACATAAAATATTTAAAAAAATAAAATTTAAAAAAATGAGGTGCTAACTTCCAGTGGCACCTCATTAATGAAAATTGAACATTTTAACAGCAGTTCTACTTGCACCCGTAATAGTTCTAAAGTTCCTGATAGATTTTAGCAATAGTTCTGTACATTAAATATATTTAAACAGTTTTTTAATTTGGCTGTTGGCATTGCACCACAAGAGTAAAGTACCACTGTTTGGCGAGTTTCAGTCAACTTTATGACATTTTCTAAAAGTTCTGCAATAATGTCAAGCTTTTGTAGATTTCGTCGACAGTTCCGGTCTTTAAGCATTTTTAAGCAATTTTTTTATTAGACGGCTGGCACCGCACTACAAGAGTAAACTACCATTTTATAGCGAGTGCCAGACGAGTACATAGCATATTTTAATAGTTCTGCAATAGTTTCAAAGCTTTTTGCAGGTTTGTCGACAGTTCCGGTTTTTAAGCATTTTTAAACAATTTTTTTATTAGACGGCTAACACCGCACTACAAGAGTAAATTACCATTTTATAGCGAGATCCAGACGAATACATAACATATTTTAATAGTTCTGCAATAGTGACAAAGCTTTCTGTAGGTTTCGTCGACAGTTCCGGTCTTTGAGCATTTTTAAGAATTTTTTAATTAGACGGCTGGCACCGCACTACAAGAGTAAACTACCATTTTATAGCGAATTTCAGAAGAGTACATAGCATGTTTTAATAGTTCTGCAATAGGTCCAAAGCTTTTTGCAGATTTCGTCGACAGTTCCGGTTTTTAAGCATTTTTAAACAATTTTTTTATTAGACGGCTAACACCGCACTACAAGAGTAAATTACCATTTTATAGCGAGATCCAGACGAATACATAACATATTTTAATAGTTCTGCAATAGTGACAAAGCTTTCTGTAGGTTTCGTCGACAGTTCCGGTCTTTGAGCAATTTTAAGAATTTTTTAATTAGACGGCTGGCACCGCACTACAAGAATAAATTACAATTTTATAGCGAGTTCCAGACAAGTACATATTTTAATAGTTCTGCAATAGTGACAAAGTTTTTTGTAGGTTTCGTCGACAGTTTCGGTCTTTAAGCATTTTTAAAGAATTTTTTTATTAGACGGCTGGCACCGCACTACAAGAGTAAACTACAATTTTATAGCGAGTTCCAGACAAGTACATAGCATTTTTCAATAGTTCTGCAATAGTTTCAAAGTTTTTTGTAGGTTTTCGTCGACAGTTTCAGTCTTTAAGCATTTTAAAAAAAATTTTTTTATTAGACGGCTGGCACCGCACTACAAGAGTAACCTACAATTTTATAGCGAGTTTCAGACGAGTACTTAGCATTTCTCAATAGTTCTGCAATAGTTCCAAAGCTTTTGGCAGGTTTCGTCGACAGTTCCGGTCTTTAAGTATTTTTAAACAATTTTTTAGTAGACCTCTGGCACCGCACTACAAGAGTAAACTACCATTTTATAGCGAGTTCCAGACAAGTACATAGCATTTTTCAATAGTTCTGCAATAGTTTCAAAGCTTTTTGCAGGTTTCGTCGACAGTTCCGGTCTTTAAGCATTTTTAAGCAATTTCTTTATTAGACGGCTGGCACCGCACTACAAGAGTAAACTACCATTTTATAGCAAGTTCCAGACGAGTACATAACATATTTTAATAGTTCTGCAATAGTTCCAAAGCTTTTTGCAGGTTTCGTCGACAGTTCCGGTCTTTAAGTATTTTTAAACAATTTTTTAGTAGACCGCTGGCACCGTACTACAAGAGTAAACTACCATTTTATAGCGAATTCCAGAAGAGTACATAGCATATTTTAATAGTTCTGCAATAGTGTTAAAGTTTTTTGTAGGTTTCGTCGACAGTTTCAGTCTTTAAGCATTTTTAAAAAATTTTTTTATTAGACGGCTGGCACCGCACTACAAGAGTAACCTACAATTTTATAGCGAGTTTCAGACGAGTACTTAGCATTTCTCAATAGTTCTGCAATAGTTCCAAAGCTTTTGGCAGGTTTCGTCGACAGTTCCGGTCTTTAAGTATTTTTAAACAATTTTTTAGTAGACCTCTGGCACCGCACTACAAGAGTAAACTACCATTTTATAGCGAGTTCCAGACGAGTACATAGCATATTTTAATAGTTCTGCAATAGTTCCAAAGCTTTTTGCAGGTTTCGTCGACAGTTCCGGTCTTTAAGCATTTTTAAGCAATTTCTTTATTAGACGGCTGGCACCGCACTACAGGAGTAAACTACCATTTTATAGTGAGTTCCAGACGAGTACATAACATTTTTCAATAGTTTCTGCAATAGTGACAAAGCTTTTTGTAGGTTTCGTCGACATTTTCGATCTTTAAGTATTTTTAAACAATTTTTTTTATTAGACTGCTGGCACTCCACTACAAGAGTAAACTACCATTTTATAGCAAGTTCCAGACGAGTACATAGCATTTTTTAATAGTTTTGCAATAGTTCCAAATCTTTATGCAGGTTTTGTCGACAGTTCCGGTTTTTTAGCATTTTTAGGCGATTTGTTTATTAGACGGCTGGCACCGCACTACAAGAGTAAACTACAATTTTATAGCGAGTTCCAGACAACCACACAGCATTCTCCAATATATTTCTGCAATAGTTTCAAAGCTTTTTGTAGGTTTTATCGACAGTTCGTTTGACAAACAATGGTATTTATAAGTAACCTCTTTCTAAACCTCTAAGGATAAGTATTTATACATGTCATGAATTACTGGTTAACAATAGAGCGACATTGTAAGTTGATTTACAAATAAAATATTATATTAAAATTAAATATATTTGACAAATAATATTGTAATTATGTTGGTAATTTAACTTAAACAAATCATATGACTTTTTAATTTAATATAAAAAAGTTTCTCAAAATTAACTTTTACTTTAACTAGAAACAAATTAATCTTAACGTAAATTTAATAGAATTAGTATTTATTTACGTAACTTTTAACATAATAGAATTCATTTCATAATCAATTAAATTTCATTAACTTAGTTAAAAATTAGATTAACTAACCCAACTCTAAAATTTAAAAAATGTCAATTACATTACTAACACATACCTATCAGATACCATAAAATTGGCTGAAGTTTAAATACCATAGCGTAGTATTCATATCTGATAGTGCAAGACAGGATCAAATAAAAAATTGTTTAAAAATGTTTAAAGACCGGAACTGTCGACAAAATCTACAAAAAGCTTTAGAACTATTGCAGAACTATTGAAAAATGCTATGTACTCGTCTGGAATTTGCTATAAAATAGTAGTTTACTCTTGTAGTGCGGTGCCAACCGTCTAATAAAAAAATTGTTTAAACATGCTTAAAGACCGGAATTGTCGACGAAACCTGCAAAAGCTTTGGAACTATTGCTGAACTATTGAAAAGTGCTATGTAATCGTCTGGAACTCGCTATAAAATGGTAGTTTACTTTTTTAGTGCGGTGCCAGCCGTATAATTAAAAAATTGTTTAAATATATTTAATGTAGAATACAGAACTATTGTTAAAATCTATCAAAAACTCTAGAACTATTACGGGTGCAAGTATAACTGCTGTTAAAACGTTCAATTTTTATTAATGAGGTGCCAGGGGAAAATAGCACCTCATATTTTCAAATATCAATTTTTTTTAAATAAATCAACGGAACTATTTCTGAAACTTATCAGGAATTCTATGAAAAAACTTTATGTATATACATAACTTAGTTAGAAAAATAACCCATCAAATTGATATCAAATTAAGGGAGAATTGATATAAATTGCATTGATCAAATCAAATTGATGTCGATTTGATGGTTATTTCTCACTGGAAGGGTTAGAAAGATAAACAGAAATAAAATAAAAGTAGGGAGTTAGTCCATGATAGCGAGATTTAAGTGCGGAAACGAGGCATTAGGGAATAGATATTGGAAAAAGGAAAAAGTGTAGGCTATACAATTTAAAAGTAGAGACTTTAGAACCAATATTAGAAGAATTTACAGAATTGCGAAGACAAAATTTCTCTGTTAGGAAAATGTTATCAGAGGTAAATATAGGTACAAAATGGATGAAAAATGTATTAAAGACGAGAAATGACAAAGAAAAGCGTAAATAGTCATTAAGAGTCCTATGTTATTATGTAATTAAGCTATGTAACCTTTTTTCAAAGGCGAAATGTTTAAGAAATAAACGAGTTGTATATATGTTATATGCAATAGTAATTTTATGCAGGGTGTAATAACAAATAAAAAAATAACAGTTGGCGCGCGCGAAGCGCGTGCATGTTCTAGTCCTATCTAAAAAGGAGATGTTAAATCGAATCGAATTTATTGTTGCCGCTTTTCCGAGATGCTGATTGGCTGTCTCGCTATAAAGTTGTTAAGTGCGTTGTGACTGTCTTCACTTCGTGTCATTTCCAGCTGTCAAACTACTTCGTGTCATTTTCAGCTGTCAAACTGTCAATTTGATAGCTGATTGAATAGTAAACATTTTTTTTTGCTTCTTTTCTTTCTTGCGTTTGCCCCTCCCGTCTAATCGAATCTCGACAGAGTCTATATTTTAACGTAATTCTCATATAGTTCGGGACGCTACAATATGTTTCTATAAAGTTCAGGTGATATAATTAATTAAACATTTTTTAACAATTATTTTGGCAAAAAACTTGAATTTTTGAGGCTACACGACAAGTGCTAATCGAATATCGACAGATCTATGTATTTTAACGTAATTCTCATATAGTTCGGGACGCGTACAATATGTTTCTATAAAGTTCAGGTGATATAATTAATTACACATTTTTTAAACAATTATTTTGCTAAAAACTTGAATTTCTAAGGCTACACGACAAATGCTAATCGAATATCGACAGATCTAATTATTTTAACGTAATTCTCATATAGTTCGGGACGCGCACACAATATGTGATAAAATTCGTGATATAATTAATTAGAACATTTTTTAAACAATTATTTTGCCCGAAAAACTTGAATTTCTAAGGCTACACGACAAATGCTAATCGAATATCGACAGATCTTATTATTAACGTAATTCTCATCTAGTTTCGGAACGCTTACAATAGTTTCTATAAATGTTCAGGTGATATAATTAATTAAAACATTTTC